>NC_054479.1:140949295-141284295 GCF_017639515.1 Carcharodon carcharias
CAAACATTCCTCATATGTTAAGCCTTTCATTCCTGGGATCGTTCTTGTGAACCTCTCCAGGGCCAGAACATCCTTCCTGAGATACGGGGCCCAAAATTGCTCACAATATTCTAAATGTGGGCTGACCAGAGCCTTATAAAGCCTCAGCAGCACATCCCTGCTTTTATATTCTAGTCCTCTCAAAATAAATGCCAACATTGCATTTGCCTTCCTAACTACCGACTCAACTTGCAAGTTAACCTTAGGAGAATCCTGGACTAGGACTCCCAAGTCCCTTTGCACTCCAGATTTCTGAATTATCTCCCCATTTAGAAAATAGTCTATGCCTCTATTCTTCCTACCAAAGTGCATGACCTCACACTTCCCCACATTGTATTCCATCTGCCACTTCTTTGCCCATTCTCCTAACCTGTCCAAATCCTTCTGCAGCCTCCCCGCCTTCTCAATACTACCTGTCCTTCTACCTATCCTTGTATCATCTGCAAACTTAGCCAGGATGCCCTCAGTTCCTTCATCTAGATCATTAATATATAAAGTGAAAAGTTGTGGTCCCAACACTGACCCCTGCGGAACTCCACTAGTCACTGGCCACCATCCTGAGAGGGACCCCCTTATCCTCACTCTCTCCCTCCTGCCAGACAGCCAATCTTCTATCCATGCTAGTACCTTGCCTCTAACACCATGGGCTCTTAACTTACTGAGCAGCCTCCTGTGCGGCACCTTGTCAAAGGCCTTCTGGAAGTCCAAGTAGATAACATCCATTGGCTCTCCTTTGTCTAACCTACTCGTTACCTCCTCAAAGAATTCTAACAGATTTGTCTTGCTTCCATCACACCCCATTATTATTAATCAGGAAACACAGCGTGCAGGGGTGGGGAGAAATAAACATTCACCCATCAAACACAATCCTACTGAAACACTGGTTTTTTTAAAAATCATCTACTTTTCATTACAGCCTTCAAACTCTTTCAGAACCATGGGGGAATAAAAGTTATAATAATGAGGGAAAACAACCAGAGTAAAATTTGGTAATAATACATGACAGAACGCAAGTTGTTGTCATGCAGTATTACGTAAAAATACATTTGCATCTTGAGCTGTGCCTGTAAGCTTTGACTCAGTATTAATTTATTATATTTAGGCAAGAGGTATGAGATCAGCTGCATGATGGAATCTTACACTCTTTGCGCCTCGCAGCTAGTGTGCAGCCCAGTGTAAAGTTACATTTAAAAAGTTCCCAGGTGGTTCTTTTAAAAACATCATTGTAGTTGACACTAACCATCACTTTTAACCACCAGTTGCTGGTGGTGACAAGTGATCGTATCCAAATTACACACGGTTTGCATCAATGCAAAGCCAAAAGCGTTTTGCCTGAATGGAAACTAGTATAAATGGCCTATAGCCATCAATTATAATGGTGACACTCACTCTTGTGGCAGCAATTGTCACGCAAAATATGATACTCATTTCATGTTGCAGCAAAATAGTCAGGCATCATGTAGTCAAAGACTAGATAAGCAGGTCCTCTCAGATAGTTAAAAAGATAAGTTTGGTTATGAGCTCCTCTCCATTAAGTGATATCTCAAAACTATTTGTTGAAGGACAGAAGCCAACTGCAAATTTAAATAAGAGTCCAAATTCAATAATAAGGGCCTTCAATAATATCTTCAACATTGTGTATTGCTGAAAAAAAGAGACATGTCTAAGCTTTTTGTCTTGCACTCATCAGGACACTTCGCAAGAATACCAACATGGGGGAAAACAACAATTTATACTGTACGAGTAGAGAGTGCTGATTGTTTGGCAAGTGGGCTCTGATTGGTAGAGGCATTCCCATGGAAAATGCACCAGTGATGGTGAATGACAGTTAACTGGCAAGCATTGTTTGAAATTTAAACCAGGCAGCTTGACCCTGATTGATCAAGGCATTGCTCTGAGGAATGAGTCAGTGAATGGCTGTCAATTATTTTGTTTAGCTGATACAGGCACAAGGAATGAGGCACTGAGTGGGAACCTAATTAATAAATACAATCCAGGTTCCATGATTTGCAAAGGCTGCCAGTTGTCATTCAACTCACTCTGGAGAGGGGCACCTGTCAAGAAGTCAGTTACAAAAGACTTTCCTTAGTAGCCTCAGAAGGAATGGGAGTGCTCTTCTGGAAAAGCCTGTGCCTCTGCTGTCCCAGGCACAACACATTGTCCCACGACCCCCATTCTACCCAACCCCAAGACTCTTGGAGCACCTTAGCTCTCCAATGTACTTTAGTCAGCCGCCTACTGATGCTGCTGGGCAGTCCTTGGGCTGCACAATTTTCATCTCCCTGCCTAGGCAGCTGCCATCCTCTACTAGAAATGGGTGAGCAGCTGATTGATGGAATTCAAATGAGGTCCAGGAGTTAAAATCTGCAAGGCCTGTAATTCTGCCAGTTCCCTCAGACTCTTGGTAATGGAATCTATTAGGGCACAGGTTTCTCCCATCTGAATCCCCCACCTTGGCTGCGGTGCTTGGGAAGACTTTGACCAAGGAACAAAGTTGACAAGTGAAGTAGTAACTCTTGTTATATTTAGCTTGATATAACATGTCCTGCCATTCCAATGTCCTGGTTATGTACAGGGCTGTGTCATGTACACTTGCTGTGGAGTGTGGGTCATTTTCATGCCGGGGCGCACACTCCTCACATTCCAGCTTCCAAGCTGAAAGGTTATTTTTGTTTCTATGCTGCATGGTCTAGGCATGATTTTAGGAGGTGCAGACTTATCTAGCATCTGCACCCTGCTCTCGGCTTATATCCAGAGGAAAGATGAAAGCCTACATGTATGGGGCCTAGTCGGTTGCAGGAGTTGCTGGGAAGTGCTAACTTGAGGGAAACACCAACTGCCTAATGGGACTCCACTCCAGATTGTGTCAGGTTTATTCCCTTAGCCAAGTTAAGAAAAAGCAACAAGATGACAATGGGAATAAAAACTGGAGAGAGATGTAAAATAGACTGCTGATTCAGTATCACATGTTTTAGATTATCATGATCAAAATCTACCCCTCCTACTCCACATCCACTTCGCTAATTCCCTTTATATTTTAGCAAAAGAAATTCCATATTTGTCTTTCTTCGGTCTTTTTTCAATGAGAACAACATTGAATCCCTTGTTCTCTCTTCATGTGCTGTTTGTTGACATCCTTGGCTCCCTTTGTTAAACCAGCTCCACAAAAATATTATGATTTTATATGCACATTACAGCAAATCATTGACTTTTCTTGATAACGAATGAAACAAGATGAAGGGCAATGAATGTGAAGAACAATTACAATTCTTTGGAATAACAGTGGGAGTAATTAACTTTTTGAAACTTATACAAAAAAACTTCAGAGAAACTCATTGTTGCTGGAAACATCGTCAAATGCTGAATGGAAAACTGATTTGGAATTTAAAAACATACATGTAAAATTGAATTATCCTTCTGAGACAACCATTATCTATGCAGTTAAAAGCTGTAAAAATCTAATCCTTTCAAAATCAAATATTTTATGCAAGTATCTAGGCCAACTGAGTAATGAGGGAGTGCTACACTGTGTGAAGTACCGTCTCTCAGTTGGGATGCTTGATGGAAGTAAAAAATCCCGAGGCACTATTTTGAAGAAGAGCAGAGGAGTTATGCCCAATGTCCTGTTGAATATTTATCCCTCAATCAACATCACAAAGACAGATTGTTTGGTTTATTATCACAATGCTGTGGAGGGAGCTTGCTTTGTGCATATTTGCTGCCCTGTTTCCTACATTACAACAGTGACTACATTAAAAGTACTCCTTATATAAAAGACAAAAACTGCAGATGCTGGAAATCCAAAACAAAAATAAAAATACCTGGAAAAACTCAGCAGGTCTGGCAGCATCTGAGGAGAGGAACACAGTTAATGTTTCGAGTCCGTATGACTCTTCAACAGAAAAAGTACTTCTTAGTTGTAAAGTGCTTTGGAACATCCGGTTGGTCATGAAAAGCACTACATAAATTGTGTTTTTTTTAAATGATCAAGATAATGGCTGGTACAAAAGCTTAGGCATCTTTAGCAACTTTTGAGAAGGTTCTTTTAGAACTTGGTGCTAGTTTGGCTTTTTGTACTTGAACCATAAAACATAAAAGTAACATAGATCGTCATTTCATGAATACCACCTACTTGCAAGCACAAAGGTGACTCCTCAGGTGCTTCAGAACTATGGAGCAGGGTGAAAATACATGGCAGGATGGAGAAGGGACTGACTGATAAAATTGTAGAACATCAAAATGACTAGTTGCTAATCCAAGCAATCAGTGCATCTGAAATTAGTAACTTTCAAAGGAGATCTGCACAAACTAAATTACTGAATGCTAAATGGTATTTTATATCAAAAATAGTAAAGATAAATATGATCACAATGGACAGGCAGCAAAAAAGATGGCTAAGGAAAAAGACTTGGGTCAATTAGGGTGGGGGTGGGTTGGGCGGGGTGGGGTATGGTATGGGGGTCCACCACAGAATGTCAGAAACACCCTTCTGCTTAAGGCTCCTTTTAATAAATAAAGCGAGACCCCGTGACATGCACAGGGCCTGACCCCAATTGTCATTTTAGGACAGAATTGGTTCGAGTGTGCACCATGCACTTTCAGACCAGACTCACTTTCAATTGAGCCAACAGGGCCTGAAAAGCTAAGTCTGGCCTCACAAAACAATTAGCTGGATCACTGCTCCACTGGGCACCCCACCCTGCAGCCGGTCACTGACAAAATTTGCAAAGATAAGTCTCAAACAGGTTATAGGCTACTTATTTGCAAATGGCAGGAGGTACCCCTCTAGCATAGACTGAGTGCACGCACAACCTCTGCCATATTGGAAGCTTGGGTAAAAATAAAAAAACTGCGGATGCTGGAAATCCAAAACAAAAACAAAAACAGAATTACCTGGAAAAACTCAGCAGGTCTGGCAGCATCGGCGGAGAAGAAAAGAGTTGACGTTTCAAGTCCTCATGACCCTTCGACACTCTCTGTCGAAGGGTCATGAGGACTCAAAACGTCAACTCTTTTCTTCTCCGCCGATGCTGCCAGACCTGCTGAGTTTTTCCAGGTAATTCTGTTTTTGTTTTTGTTTTGGAAGCTTGGGTGTCTGTTTTACGTAAAATAGGCAAAAATGAGTGCGATAGTGCCAAATTTCTAGCCCATTGTGTCACATCTGAAGTATGACAAACCAAATGTTTACATAAATAAGCCAGATAATTGACCAGAATTTGTTGTCAATACAACAGTGAGGCTAATGGTACAATTTCCAGGTGTTGGGCAAACACACAGTTAAACACAGATATTCAAGAGTTGCTGTCTCAGTTGTGCCACTACACCATTAGGGTAGCAAAAATGGCATCTCGCTGACCACCTCACCATCGAAAGGCATTGATTGGTGTGAAGATGCTGTACTTGTGCTGTGGATATGAACTAAACTCAGCACAGAAAACCCAGTCCCCTTGTTTTAAGCAAAAGTCCCCTTTTAACATCATGATAAATGTTAATTATTGTTAATAAACCTCTCTAGCACTGAAAATTAACTATTACAAATGTGGAGTTCCATTCTTTCGTGTTTTAACTGATAGTGGAGATTTTAAAAATGTCAAAATTAAAATTAATTTTTTTCCTTTTTACTTGTCCTTTAGGTTTCTCTCAATCCAAATTTTCTTTCTCTCCCTATATTTCTCTTTCTGTACCTGAATTAACATTTAATTCACCCACTCTAATTTACACTTCCTCCTTTGTTCTTATTTCATAATCCCTTAAACTGATTAGCAAAAGATATACAAAGTTGTTTACGCTGGTCTCACTCAAGTTGCAGGTGCCTAGTTCTATTGCTGTGATGTTAGCAGCTCATACTTTCAGCAACTTACGACACAAATTTAAAAAATAATCTAAATGTGTAAGGGCAAGTCCAAGAGCAGACAATGTTAGGTGCCCTGCTACAGCAAACTATGACCCTATATTTGGTTTCTGAAGTCCATATATCCAAAGCTTTGCTTTTTTGCATTCTGATTAGGTGAAAGTAATGCTACAAGTGTCACATTTGTTTGCTCTCCGAACATGTAAGCATGCAAATTTCACTGCCTGTGAAACAAGTAATTAATAAAACACAAACTACGTGTAGGAAATAGCCAACAGTTTCCTGACCTAAATTCCCGGTGGAGACTCCACACCAGGACCACACATTCAGAAGATTGACCCTAACATCTCAACTCAGATAGAAATTCACTTCAAAAATAAAAATACCTGGAAAAACTCAGCAGGTCTGACAGCATCTGCGGAGAGGAACACACTTAATGTTTCGAGTCTGTATGACTCTTCAACAGAACGGAGTGTGTTCCTCTTCGCAGATGCTGTCAGACCTGCTGAGTTTTTCCAGGTATTTTTATTTTTGTTTTGGATTTCCAGCATCCGTAGTTTTTTTGCTTTTATCTTAGAAATTCACTTATCTGCGCTCATTAGTTTTAGCGATACAATCTCTTGTACACTCACTGTTGTACTGGATGACATCAGCTATCTTAGCAGATGGGCGAATCTTGGGATTTTCTCCATCAGTGTTGTGCAGCACCACACCAGGCAGTGTAGACAACTTCTGAATCATTTGGGGGCTCTACTTATTTTTGAATGGTCTTAGGGTTATCTGCCACTAGTCACCTTGGAGATATGTGGGCTGGAGGAAGCTTTAAAAGTTGGCCTTTGCTTCACCTTTGGCCCAGGTCCAACCCACTCTGCCATGAGTATGAATTCAGAGGGCTCCCTCGGCTCTGCACAAGTCCCCTTTTAACATCATGATAAATGTTAATTATTGTTAATAAACCTCTCTAGCACTGAAGTTCCGGGGAGAAGTTTTTATAAAAATTAAACGTTTTAGTTTTGAAAGAAGTGAATCAGTTTTTAGTTTTCATTTGGTTGTTAAGAGCAAGTACTATTTTCAACTTCGGGCTCCCTATTACACAAAGGACATTAAACTCACAGAAAGTGCTCAACAGAGATTCATGATGATGATGCTAGGGATGAGAAACTATAGTTATGACTAGAGACTGGAGATACTGGCACTATTTCCACTGGAGCAGAGCAGATTTAATCAAAAATTTTTAAATTATGAATGGCTTTAACAGAGCAAATAGGGAAAAACTATTTCTTCTTGGTTTGCTGCTGAGAATCTCATTCCTGCTTTATTTGTCTACTCCAATGCTCACCTGGCTGACCTCCCCTCTTCCATCCATCATAAGCTCATCCTAAACTCTGTTGCCTGTATTGTATCTGATTATGCTTCTATGAAGTGCCTTGGGATGTTTCACTGTCAAAAATGCCAAATAAATGCAAGTTGTTAGGAAGCCACTTACAAGCTGTTGTCAATTCAAAGCTAAGAAAGTGAGGAGAGAAATGAGAAATTTCTTTGTGTAGGGTTGTAGAAATATGGAATGCTTTTCTACAGTAAGCGATTGAAGCAGATACCATTTTGAAGAAAACTGAATACATTTCTTAGCAGAGAAAGAAAGAGCACCATGGCAAGAAGGTAATGGGATTTGCTTTGGATTGCTCTAGCAAAGACCAGCATTGACACAAAGGGACAAATGGCCTCCCTCTGTTCTGTAAACTACTGAGTTCCAGGTGAGCTGGAGAACAAAAATAGGCATCAATCTTCACTTTCAGAAGTGTATGACCTACCATAGAAAACACTGACAGTAGTCAGAAGATGCAAGTGTTCCCAGGCAACTCCATTTTGTTTATCAAGTAGTGGGAGCAGGTGTAGTGTGAGGAAAGGGAGGGAAAGGAAAAGTATACATCATTAAAAAGATTAAAGCTTTTTAAAACTTCAAAGGCCACCTAAAGTTATTTCCTGAGAATGGACCAGTACCAAATCCAATTGGTTTGCTGTGTTCCAGTGAAAACAGTGCCCTTTCCAAAGGTCAGGAACCAATAGGGTCAAAGCTACTGCAAAATTGTAGTGTCATGTATAGAGATACTTATTTTTACTGGTGTTATCATTTTGTGTAGGCAACTGTGCTTATAGTGTGAGGCCACTGGAAGAGACAGTACTTACACTCACTAAGCTCCAACATCAGCATTTGTAAGACATTCTTCTGTCTGTTATTTAAATAGTGGCATTAAAATGAATTAAAATTTCTGTTAAAGTAGCTGACAAAGCATATTACAAATACGTTATGGTAAATAATCATTTCTAGGCAATAGCAGTTCATCAAGAAGCTGACACAACATGTAGTTATTAACAGTTACAGTATATTCATCTTTATAATATAAATTGCTACAAGTATTACATATTAAAACTGTAACTGACAATATATTACAATAATTTTTGCTCCAGTTTTCAACGTTTCACAATTTCTAATAAAAATCCAAATTATTTACATTCCTCAGTGATCTTATAAAATGAGGTTTTTTTTAAAAAAGATTTAATTTGAAAGAATTCAGTTTTAAAATCATACAGCTTAATAAATGAGCCTCCAAAAAAACAAAATACCATTGTAAATTATTTCTGAATGAAGTTATTGTAATTAATAGATACATTTTTCCTGATTAGCCGGTAAAATCAATCAGTGTAAAGCAAGCACTTTCTATTAACTGCTTTTTCATCACAATTAGTATCAGAGCACCCGAACGTGGTCGGTACTGAACAGCATCTTCAAAGAAGTGTACCCATTTTGTTTTTAGTGCTGCTGATAATTAAGAGGAGCTGGATTAAATACTAATTTCCATCAGTAGTAATTGCGTCATACTGGTTCTGCTATTTAAAATTCACAGTTATCACAGATTTCTCACTTTAAATCTACTGAACAATTTACAAACATGACAAGTAAAAGAAATTAAAACCATTCTGGAAGAGGCATCCTTATCTTATTATGATTGTTAGTGAAGGTATAGAGGTATAAATTGCCTTGTGCGACTTGAAAATAAAAATACACACATGTTCTTGGGATGAGAGCATTGCTGGAAAGGCGAGTATTTACTACCCATCCCAAGTTATGTTTGAGAAGGTGGCGATGGATTTTCCACTTGCACCGGTGGAGTTGGTAGTACATAGGTACTTTCCACAATGCTCTTTAGGTAGGGAGTTTGAGGATTTTGACTCTACATCACATCAACAAAAAATAAAAATCAGGCTGAGTGCAAAACAGGCTGCCAATTTTCTTGCCTCCATTTTACAATACCACGCAAGGCAAACTTATGCTCCATAATTTTATTTTAGGGAAACTACTGAATTTCAAACTCAATTTGAATTATTTGTAAGGAAGAAAAGTTGCTTTGGTGCATTTTGTACAATTTTCCAGTTAAAAATGTTTTGATGTTACTGGTTGAAAATTCAGTGCACGTTTTGTAATCTTCCAGAAGCAACTTCTTTACAGTACTCTTTACAGTACTCTTTACAGCAGCACAGAATAGTTATTTCAAATAAAAAGCACAGATTTGTAAGAAAAATATTACAGTCAACTTTGAATGTTAAAAGAATGAAAGATTTGTAAAGGATAGCACAGGTGCCTTGAGAGGCAAGAGAGAGAAAGAAAGAAAATGAATATGAATGAGTAAAGGACTGTCTTTGATCCAACCACCACAAGGATCATGTTCCATCAGAAAAACAGCTGTCCAAACATCACATCTGAACTGTACAGACTGGTTCTGAAGCATCCCATATGTCACTTGAACTGACTGCATTAGTGCTCCCTCCTAAAGCAAAACATACATTTCAGGGTTATTAGTTACTGTTTGGGTAAAGAAAAGTCAGCTCAGCGAACTAAGCAAGCTAGTCAACACAAAATTTCAAAAATGTTTTCTGACCAGAAAACGCTATGAATTTCCATTATTTTCAAATGCTGTTCAACTGGGAGACAAGTTAAAGGAAAAAGCAACTCAAAGAGCAAGTACGATACAGGATACCACACGTAATTATGAATGAATGAATAGACGTCATGGAGCTTTTTCATATGCTAATAAATTCAGCTAATGTTTTCCTATCAGTTAAGTGCCATTCATACAAATCTCCAGGTCGAGAAGAGGACTCCAACGTAAGGTGAATGGCAAAAGAATCAATGGCAACATGAGGAAAACTTTTTTTTACATTGTGCATTGTTAGGATCTGGAATGCACTGCCTGAGTGTGTGGTGGAGGCAGATTCAATTGTGATTTTCAAAGCGGAGTTGGAAAAACATCTGAACACAAAATATTTCCATGGCTACGGGGAAGAGTGTGTGGGTGGGACCAGCTTTGACTGAGTATCAGTGCAGAACAAATGGTCTCCTTCTGGGCTGTAACCATTCTCTGATTCTATGAAAACAACTCTATGTGTTTAATAATAAGAAATTTTATGTTGTTCTCTTCATTTCCCTGACACCCTCAACCACCCTATCCTCAACTAATTCCCAGCAACAATCTGAACAAAAGCTCAGAGGCACATGATGCAGCAAGTCTTCTGCATGGCAGTTGTAATCAGCAGTAATCTGTCTTAATTGATGGTCTAATGTGTTTTCTCTTGCGACATCCACACACTTTAGCATGGAAATATTGTTAACTGCAAAACATTCTGCAGAATTTGTTGATTTCTTTTGTTGCAGATTTCTACCAATTTTGGAGATAACCATTGTGCAGTACAAATCAGTTACCTTTGAAAGCACTGCGCCAGAGGTTTACATATGGACAAGCAGAGATCTGGAAAATTGCTTGTCCAGAATATCTATGACTTAAAGGAGGAAATATCTCTTGAATAATTGGCATATCAATATGGCTGTAACCAATGTTGTAACTTGTACAGTATTAGTTAAAAATGGAAAAGGTGATCTTATGTGTTTCTTGCAGATTCACGGGGCAACTTCTTCCTTAAACAGTCACAGTCACACAAATAAGGGCACAAAGGAATGAACCAGCATTCATATAGCTCTTTAATCACATCCGCACTTCATAACCAACTGATTTTTCTTAAAATGCAACCGCTGTGAAGTAGTGTATGAAGCAGCCAATTGGGCACAGCAAAGTCTCAGAAAAAAAAGAATGATCAGAGGACCTTTCCTTCTAAATAATATTGGTTGAGGGGGGGAATTCTGACCAGGACAGCAAGAGAATTTTCTTAAATAAAAACAAAATGCTGGAAAAACTCAGCAGGTCTAGCACCATCTGTGGAGAGAGAAACAGAGTTAACATTTCGAGTCCGTATGACTCTTCTTCAGAGCTAAGAAAATAATTTTCTTGTTCAATTATCGCTAAGCAATCTTATCTGTCTAGCTGGGCTTAAAGTCTTGTGCGACCATACAACATTCTCACAGAACTAACTGAAGTGTTCATTTGGAATATTTGCTGAGGCCTGCAATGGGTATTGAACCCAAATTCTTCTGGTGCAGGGATGAGAACACTACCAACTGAGCCAAGATGACGCTTCAGTAAAAGGGCATGAAAGGTGGAACTGTGATGCAAACACCAAATAGAAAGATGGCCACCTGCAAAAATAAAAGCTCATCTGCAAATCAGACTAATTATTGACATTTATATTGAACAAAATTCTGTAATTCACATTATAGATCACAGGCAATCCACTGAAGTCTCTATATTTCTAAACTCCTTAGCTGTGCATTCATTGTCAGAAGAATATTTATGTGCAATAACACACTTTCTATGGTCGCTTGGTCAGTTCCCCCTCTCCAGTATTGCTATGAGTACAAGAGACTCACTCTGACTACCTGACTTGGAGAAATCTGAGCCCAGCCAGGTGAAGGAGCTCTTCCCTAATTCTTTAAGAAGTACAACAATAACAATTTATATTTACATATATATAAAATGTCCCAAGGCATTTCACAGGAGCAACATGAATCACAATTTGATACTGAGCCACATAAAGCAATATTAAGGCAGATGACCAAAAACTTGGTCAAAGAAGTAGGTTTCAAAGAGTGTCTTAAAGACAGGAGACAGGTGGAGAGGTTTACAGAAGGAATTCCAGAGCTTAGAGTCTAGGCAGCTGAAGGCACGTGAACCAATGATGAAGTGATTAAAATCATGGATGCTCAAGAGGCCTAAATTATATGACTGCAGAGATCGCAGGAGAGTTGTGGGGCTGGAGGAGATTACAGAGATTTGGAGGGATGAAGTCATGGAGGAATTTGAAAATAAGGATGAGAAATTTAAAATGAAGTCGCTGCTTAACAAGGAGCCAGTGTAGGTCAGCAAGCATAGGGGCGATAGAAGGACAGGACATGGTGTGAGTGAGGACATAGCAGCAGAGTTTTGGGTGACCTCATGTTTACGGAGGTTAGAATGTGGGAGACCAGCTGGGAGTGAATGCATTGAAATAGTCAAGTATAGAGGGTATAAAGGCATGAATTGAAAATATTAATGGGACATTAAAATAACACTGAAAAAAATCCTTAAAATATTAAATATAGTACGATGAAAGTAGAACCTCATTAACCTTCTGAATCTTTCGATTTAAAACACCAAATATGCAGAAGCTTTCAGACAGTTTATCTCAAGATGATTTTCCTTCCAGGATACAATGACACATATTACAAGTAAGCAGACTCAAATTTCAAGCCTTAATTCCCTCTGACATGCCACTTTGCATGTCTTTGTCTAATAGAGCATTAAGGAAGTCAGAGGAGAGACCTGAGTACGTCTAATAAGGGCAAGGAGGAGGGGTTGGTGGAATAATTAATGTCCTGTATTCTGTCCTCACTCACAGGTATATACATGAACACAGAGACATCACACACTGGATTTTGCATGCATGTTCTCATTCAAAGTATGTCCTGAATTTAGCATTCCAATGCATGTTAGGCGTATTCTGAATGCAATCCCAGTGTATTGCAAAAAAAAATTTAAATGACCGCACCCTTAAATGTTCCCTTCTTGACAGGCAATAATTGAACATGGGTTCTCAAAGTATTCTCAAAAACTCCTCCAAAACAACCCAACAATTGATTACTTTTGTTACACTTCTAAACTACAAAACCCATTCTAGCTCCATCTGAGGAGGTTTGCTCATCAAGTAATTGGATTGCATCCCCCACACTAGGGTGTTTGAACATGAACTCTATGGTAATATTCCGGGCCAATGTGAAAAGAGTGCTGCGTTGATGGAGCTTCAGGTGAGATATTAAACCAGGGCCTCATCTCCCTGTTCTGCTCATTCATATGGAAAGTAAAGATATCTATGGCATGAGTTGGAGAAAACAGGGAGTTCTTCTGAGCATAAAGAGTCGAAGTACCAGTTTCTGTGCTGCAGACTCGAGGTGTCCTGGCCAACATTCCTTCCTTAACGAACACCATCAAAAACAAATTAACCATTCTGTTATGACCATTCATCATTATATTAATTATAGGGCATTGCTGGTGCAGGATATCTGCTGCTTTTGCATATATAACATTCTGTCTTAGAATGACAAGTCTTCCTGAAACATGTTCAAATAGGATAAATATCACAAAGCATTACCTGTATTTAGGAGAAAATTGTTTCCCATCTTTCCACTAGATTCAAAGGGTTCCAGGACTAGAAACACAACAGTACAAAATCAGTTAGATACATATCTAATTCAGAGATTGCAAATAATCAAATAAATTAGATTTCTCAGTTTACCTATGGAAGCAATTTGATCTTTAAAATTCTTTTCATGAGTTGTGAGCGTTGCTGGCTAGGTCAGCATTTATTGTCCATCCCTAATTGCCCATGAGAAGGTGGTGGTGAGCTGCCCTCTTGAACCGCTGCAGTCTACGTGGTGTAGGTACACCCACAGTACTGTTCGGGAGCGAGTTCCAGCGATAGTGAAGGAACATTGATATAGCTCCAAGTAGGGATGGTGTGTGATTTGGAGGGGATCTTGCAGGTGGTGATGTTCCCATCCATCTGCTGCCCTTGTCCTTCTAGGGGCAGAGATCATGGGTTTGGAAGGTGCTGTCGAAGGAGGCTCGGTGAGTTGTTGCAGTGTATCTTGTAGGTGGTACATATTGCTGCCATTGTGCATCGATGGTGTAAGGAGTGAATGTTTAAGTTGGTGGATATGGTGTCAATCAAGCAGGCTGCTTTGTCCTGGATGTTGTTGAGCTTCTTGAGTGTTTTTGGAGCTGCACTCATCCTGGCAAGTGGTGAGTACTCCATCTCGGCCTCCTCCAGAGGGCCCCAGCATCACAGATACCAATCTTCAACCAATTCGATTCACTCCACATGATATCAAGAAGCAGCTGAAGGCACTGGATACTGCAAAAGCTATGGGCCCTGACAATATTCCGGCAATAGTACTGAAGATTGGGCTCCTGAGCTTACCACACCACTAACCACATTGTTCCAGTACAGCTACAACATTGGCATCTACCCAGGTTCGTGGAAAATTACCCAGGTATGTCCTGTACACAAAAAGCAGGACAAATTCAGCCCACCAATTATCGCCCCATCAATCTACTCTCAATCATCAGTAAAGTAATGGAAGGGGTCACCAACAGTGCTATCATACAGCACTTGCTGAGCAATAACCTGCTCACTAATGCCCAGTTTGGGTTCTACCAGGGCCACTCAGCTCCTGATCTCATTACAGCCTTGGTTCAAACATGGACAAAAAAACTAAACTCCAGAGATGAGGTGAGAGTGACTGCCCTTGACATCAAGGCAGCATTAGTAGCCACAGTATTTATATGACTAGTATGGCATCAAGGAGCCCAAGCAAAACTGGAGTCAATGGGAGTCAGGGGAAACTCTCCACTGGTTGGAGTCATACTAGCAGAAAGGAAGATGGTTATGGTTGTTGGAGGTCAGGCATCTTAGCTCCAGGACATCACTGCAGGAGTTCCTCAGGGTAGTGTCCTCGGCCCAACTATCTTCATCAATGGCCTTCCTTTCATCATAAGGTCAGAAATGGGAATGTTCGCTGATGATAGCACAATGTTCAGCACCATTCCCAACTCCTCAGAAACTGAAGCAGTCCATGTCCAAATGCAGCAAGACCTGGACAATATCCAAGCTTGGGCTGACAAGTGGCAAGTAACATTTGTGCCACACAAGTACCAGGCAATGACCACTTCTAATGAGAGAATCTAATCATCTCCCCTTGACATTCACTACTATCAACAGCCTGGGCGTTACCGTTGACCAGAAACTGAACTGGACTAGTCATATAAATACTGTGGCTACAAGAACAGGTCAGAGGCTAGGAATCCTGCAGTGAATAACTCACCTCCTGTTCATCATTTATAAGGCACAAGTCAGGAGTGTGATGGAATACTCCCCACCTGCCTGGATGAGTGCAGCTCCCACAACACTCTAAAGCTTGACACTGTCCAGGACAAAGCTGTCCACTTGACTGGCACCACATCCACAAACATTCGGTCCCTCCACCACCGACGCACAGTAGCTGCAGTGTGTACCATCTGCAAGATGCACTGCAGGAATTCACCAAGGCTCCTTCGACAACACCTTCCAAACCCACGGCTACTGCCATCTAGAAGGACAAGGGCAGCAGACAGATGGGAACACCACCACCTGGAAGTTCCCCTCCAAGTCACTCACCATCCTGACTTGGAAATATATCGTTATTCCTTCACTGTCACTGGGTCAAAATCCTGAACTCCCTCCCTAACAGCACTGTGTGTGTGCCTACACCACATGGACTGCAGCAGTTCAAGAAGACAGCTCACCACCACCTTCTCAAGGGCAATTAGGGATGGACAATAAATGCAGGCCCAGCAGGCGAAGCCTACATCCCATGAATGAATAATAAAAAAAAACTTGTGCCTTATAAATGGTGAACAGGCTTTGAGAGTCAGGTGGTGAGTTACTCGCCACAGAATTCCCAGTCTCTGACCTGCTCTTGTAGCCACAGTATTTATATGGCTGAATAGTTAACAATGTAAGGCGAGCAAAAATTTATGGCTAGCATGTTATTCAACATTATAACTAAGCCTCGCTCCACATAAGAAATAGGAGGAGGAGTAGTTCGCACAGCCTCAGTCGGTTCCATAGCTCAGCAAGTTCATGGCTGATCTTCCACCTCAGCTACACCTTCCTGCACTATTCCTATATCCCTTAGATTAGAAAAATCTATCGATCTTAGACCTGAGTGTACCCAACAACTGAGCATCCACAGCTCTCTGGGGTAGAGAATTCTAAAAATTTACAACCTCTGAGTAAAGAGATTTTTCTTTATCTCATTCCTAAATATCTGACTCCTTATCCAGGGACCATGACTCCGAGTTTCGAGTCTCTCCAACCCGGGAAACAAGTTCTCAGTATCTACCCTGTCAAGGCCTCTCAGAATCCTATATATTTCAAATAGATTGCCTCTTATTCTTCTCAACTCCAGGGAGTATAGGCCCAATCCATCCTTAACTGAGACTCATATATGCAGCTCAGCCACCTGAATGTTAAAGGCCTGAACCAATTGAAAATCTACCAGTCTCAGGTGGATGGTTGGTGAAGCCATTTTTTTGGAGGTTTTGGGAGTTCTTGTGTGGGATCTCCATTATTTTTGCTCCTTCTTCGCTCCATCACAAACAATGCACATATCCAACAGAAAGTTCTGGAATTTTGTGCAATCTCTGAAGTGCCCAGGACTATCTATTTTTCCTTCTTGGGCAGGCCCTTGGGATTTCGGATGACTCTGGTTCTGAAATAGCCGATAATGACGTCCCCTCTAGCTTTTAATCTGGACCTCTACAATATTTGTAGCATCTCCCTAAAATCCAAATCCTGTCCATTTCCAACTCTGGTCACCCTGCCCTCCTCTTTGTTAAAAATCACACATCTGCGCCCCAGACTCTGCTCCTCCATAAGCTTCACCATTGTTCCACTGAGTTTATACTCACACTTCTTGGCTTCATCTGGAAACGCATTACCTCTCACTTCTTTGCACCTCCGCCTTTCTGCTAACCTGTCTGAGTCCTGATGAAGTATTTTAGTGATTCTTGCCCCTTGTTTTGTGCCAACAGTAAATTTTAGTATCATGTTCCCATGCAAATCACCTAACAAAGGCGGACATAGTATTTAACGGAATGGAAGCTTAAAAGAATCAAGTCTGACAATTAAAATTTTACTGCTACTGCACTAGAAGTGAAAGGAAAATGTAAGATGAATGTGATGGCATGACCATCTCAAGTTTTATTTCTTCCTCCAAGAATAGATCTTTATTTTTCTGATGCAGAATCTTTTTTTTTCCCCTGTAGAATTTTGGGGATTTTGTAGTAACCGGGTAACATTACTCCTACTTTGATGTAGAGCATGGAATTTCACAATATTTGGAAGCGAACACAAACATAGTTTCATTTAAAATGTAGCAGATTTTTAGTCTTTCTATTAAACCCACTTTTTCAGTTATATATGAGATCATAGAATATTACTTACCGGAACCTCTTTTTAAACGTTTTCTTGCTAGCTTAATTTGATCTTGGAGAATCTGTATCCAATCCTTTGGTCCAGGAAGTCTGTCAATCTGATTTAATCTGCAATATTTTTCTGTGAAAACTGAAATTATTTCATTCTGGTTAACTGAATGCTTCAAATTTATGTTAGCGAGAATGTGGGAAGTGCTGTTGGATCTAGGCAATGTAAAAAATGTTAAAATATAAAAATACAGCCATAAAACACACTGAAGAGACAACTTTCAAAACAAACAAGAACATTTGCTTGTCTCTTCACTATGGGTAAATAATGCCAGTTGTTCTTAATCAACCATCTTCAACTCCAGTAGTTTCTTTCTACCGGGTAAATGGATATGAAATTAATCTTAAAGACACACCAGCATTATCATTTAAACCTGTCAATTATTGTATTGTGAAAACAAACAACTGCCTGATGTTTATTCAGGAACATCCATGCTAGACTAATCCCTCAGTACGGACAGAAATTGAATATAAAGCTTGATTGACTATCTAAATTCATGGTTATAAACAACTCTGTTAAATCTCATAGCCATCCTGGCTCTAAGTGATGGCTTCAGTCTTATCGATGTTGGAAGAAGTGATTGCTAATGTCAAACAGGTAGCCTGACCACTGAGCTGATCGTGGGTGAAGAAAAGTGCTGAGAGGTAGACCTGGGTATACATTTGGAAGTTGATCCCATGCCTTGTAACTGAAAGATATACATTCCCTCAGTACTGCACTGGAATGTCAGCCTAGATTTTTGTGCTCAAATCCTGGAGTAGGACATAAGCCCTTCTGATTCAGAGGCATGAGTGCTACCCACTGGACCACAGCAGGCATGATAAAAAAGTGTGTCTCCTGCCAACGCAAGATGGTGGTCTGCTCATGCATGGAAATCTACTGTCATCATTCAGTGGTGCCCAGAATGCCAGTATCAGTCTATGCATACACAATTAAAAGTTGCATGGCATGGCGATGTCAGAAGGATCACGCCTGCTTGAATTTCAAAATTAGGTGGTTCCCGGGGAATGTGTCAGGAGGCACAGGACGTCCATAGGGTGTGTTGGGCAGTTCTTATGGGGGTCCCCATCCGCTCCTCCTCATCCCCATCCCCTCCCTCCTCTCCCTGGGCAAACGCTCACAGGGAATCCCATGTCAATGCTTGCTTACGCAATGGCTATTGTGATCAAGCACATGCTCCCATACGCTTTCTCCAGGCTTTATGGATGGCTGACAGAGTACAGTTTTCACAGCGAAACCCAATGATTTATCATCCCTCCTTGTTCCACAGGCAACTCTGCAATTATTCCTTACAAAAATACACGTTTTTCAAGGTTCTGATTACTAGCAGCTGTGATTCATTCCAGCATGCTGGTACCCATGACGGAGAGTGCGCAGTGCCTTGCCTTAAATCTGTGTCTTTCCTTTATGTATGTTCCAATTTAAATAACCCACAACGGATGAGTACAAATTCATACGGTTTCACATTTCTTTTTGCCTGTCCGTTAAAAGGACACCGCTGCCCAGCTGTGATGATTCCAGCAGCGCCATCTTTGGTCCTGGCCGCTGCCTACTCAAGTGCTCTAAATGATGTCATGGAGCGACACGCCCTAATGCACATGCTCCGAGCATGCACAGCGTTGGCAGGAAGCACAGCCGACAAAAAATATACATTCAGCAGCCAGTGGACTTTATCCCCCATAATGAGAAAAACGTGCCCCATGTTCTGCATCATATAGCTGAGTAGAGTAAAAACTTTGACTGAATTGGGGTAAAAAAAGAATTGTATATAAACCAATTGAGCATTCTTACACCAATATTCACACAGATAAGTGTGCCAAGTAAATTGCAGCTCAATGATAGAACTCTTGCCTCTGAATCAAAAGGTTGTGGATTCCAGAGATTTAAGTACATAATCGAAGCTAACAGTCCAGTGAGGACTGAGAGTCCGCTGCACTGATGGAGGTGCTGTCTAAGGGGACAGTAGCATGATGGTAATGATACTAGACTAGTAATCCAAAGGTTTACTAATGCTCTGGAGGTATGAGTTCAAATTGCACCAAGGCAACTGGGGGAATTTAAATTAATTTCGGAATAAAATGCCAGTCTCATTAACAATGATCATGAAACTTCTAGATTGTTGGTGATTAATATCCCACAGAGGAGGAAATCTCTCATCCCTACCTGGTTTGGCCCACACGTGACTCCAGACTCTTAACTGCCCTCTCCAATGGACTAGCAAAGTCACTCAGTTGTATCAAACCTCTACAGAGAAAAGCACTGTAGATGTACCTACACGACATGGACTGCAGCAGTTCAAAAAAATGGCTCACCACCATCTTCTCAAGGACAATTAGGATTGGGTGATAAATGCTGGCCTAGCCAGTGACGTCCACATCCCAAGCACAAACATCAAAACGTGAGAAGCAAATGATTAATTAAGAATCGCCTCAGAAATCCAAAGAACTCCACATTTGCACATTTATTACTAAGCACAGAGTCAAAACAAAGCAGGCTTAGTGATCTTCAACTCAGATATGTAGTGCACAATTTCTCTAAATTTGCAATTGCACGAGGAAAAATGTCAGGGTAAATAATTATAATTTAAAACTATTTTCTATTAATGTGAGCTGAATGAATAATGTAATCTTGGATGCAGATGAACTGTTGTGGACAGTCTAAGGCAACTACTGCCCACAACACTTTAAGAAACAGAAAGTTGTTGGTGACGCTCAATGTCTTCATGATAATATAGCACTATTCAGTGCTCTATGTATATTCGCAGGACTAGACATGATGGCATATACAAGAAGTAGTTCTGAAGCTTGATCTGACTATTAAAATTATTCCTTTCAATGCCTATCTTGGCAATCTGGACCTTTGTATTCAAGGAAGGATGCACCTTTTGATCAAAATATATCCTTTTAAAATTACCTTTTATTGCTCCCACAATGTTTTGATCAAGACCCTTTCTATTGTCATTGGCTCCTCTTTTTCTCTTTCCATTTGGAAGAGAGTTGGCCAGCGTCCGGTCATCAAAGAAAGCAGAGACAAGTTTCCGAAAAAGTAGGCTTCCCGAACGGGAGTAGTTTAGTAATATGGACTCCAGTTGAGACTTGGGGATAAAGACGTCATATCCTTCTGCAAGCCGGACCTCTGGCTACAGAAAAATAACAGGAAATAAAGTGAAAGTTTCTCTTTGGTTTCACCGTGCCTCCCTCCATCGCCCCAAAACCCCTAGCACATAACCTCAAAAAACGCAAGTTAAAAATCTGTATTAACTTGAAGCATTGTTGTATTCTGCCATTATAAGAAAACCTTCCAGTTAAATTTCAAAAGACTTGTTTAAAAAAACAAATAGGCTTGCAATCTTTCTTTTCCACCCATTTTAAATCTGCTTTCAAACTTTCCCTTTAAACTGAAAACATGGCAATTGTCACTAGCAAGATCTCTCTACAACAAGTTGTTCGGTGTATTTTTATAAGCCAATAATACGGAGAAAGATTAGCTATTCTTCCGCACTATCATTACACCAGGGTCGTCGTTTTATGAGACAGGTTTTCTTCTGTTGTTGTTTCAAAACTCCAGATACTCTGTCCTTCATGCTGCCCACTTTACTCTGCTGAACACAAGCTCCATCTTACTCAGAATGAGACATCACTGAAAACAGTACCTGTGACTTCACTGTGTTCAATCCAAGATACATTACACTCACACTCCTAACTCTTTCTTTCTCAGGCTCTCAGTTTTCCCTTTCTGAAACAGTCTTTGTGGCTTTAAAACTCAAACCAATCTTGGTCATGCCCTTCACTATCATCATAGACCTTTCTCGTTTTTTTTTATTCATTCTATCATGGGATGTGGGCCTCAATGGCATTTATTTCCCATCCCTAGTTGCCCCTTGAGAAGGTGGTGGTGAGCTGTCTTCTTGACCCACTGCAGTCCATGTGGTGCAGGTACACCCACGGTGCTGTTAGGGAGGGAGTTCCAGGATTTTGACCCAGCGACACTGAAGGAACGGTGTTATAGTTCCAAGTCAGGATGGGGTGTGGCTTGGGTGGGAACTTGTAAGTGGTGGTGTTCCCACGTATTGGCTGTCCTTGTCCTTCTAGCTGGTGGAGGTTGTGGATTTGGAAAGTACTGTCGAAGGAGGCTAAATAAGTTAGTCATAGAGTTATACAGCACAGAAACAGGCCCTTCAGCCCATCGTGTATGTGACAGCCATCAAGCACCTATCCCACTTTCCAGCACTTGGCCCATTATCCTGTATGCTATGGCATTTCAAATGCTCATCTAAATAATTCTTAATTGTGAGGGTTTCTGCCTCTATCACCCCCTCAGGCAGCGTGTTCCAGATTCCAACCACCCTCTGGGGGAAAAAATCTTTCCTCAAATCCCCTCTAAACCTCCTGCCCCTTACCTTAAACCTATGCCCCTGGTTATTGACGACTCCGCTAAGGGGAATAGTTTCTTCCTATCTACCTTATCTATGCCCCTCATAATTTTGTATACCTCTATCAGGTCCCCCCTCAGCCTTCTCTGATCTAAGGAAAACAACCCTAGTAAAAAGCAATTAACACTATCTTTTTGTTTTCAAGAGGACTGAAACAGTGCCAAAATATTTGGTTAAGAATGGGTTACAAAGTTTGAATACACTATAGAACATAATAACTTCTTTGCCACTGAACCATGGAAAGTCAGCTGTGCTGCTGATGACTGAATAGCAAGGCACATATCACTAGATCATTATCCTGGAGTTTTCCCACATTACTTTCAAGAATTGAAAAGCATTTCATGGACTTTTATGTATAGTTATTTATCACTCGAGATTAAATTAGCTTTTCCCCATTTTGGATCAAATTTCAGATCATCTGAGAAAGGGGCAGACTTGAATTGGGCAGAATGGCCTGACCTTGTTCCATGTTTCATGATAAACTGGTCCTGCAAGTTTGAGCCCAGCCTCTGTATTCCACCAGTAACCATGATGAGAAGCAGTAAACATGTAAGTCTAAGAAACATCTGAAGCTCAGGATCAAATTCAGCACTGTCTCTAGGGCAGAATCTAAAGTTACTCCATCCCACTCATCACCTCCCCACTCCAAAACCCCAAAGAAATACTGAAATTGTGAGATGCTATTGTGAAAAAAGATTTCCATAATCAACTGGATATATTTCAACCATGTTCTGAAAGAGGAAAGCTCCATCACAGATCTGATCCTGTAAGCAAATTGATCAGAGACGTTTCCATTCATTGATGTATGATCTCCTGCTACCCATGTGCAGACAGATTCACATACAGCACTGCACAACAAGCAGCTGCTATCAGTTGAATTTCATCCTTTCTTACCTCTTCTGGAGGTTTTAACTCTGCTTGGTGTTCACAGTTCCATGGATGCTAACTGTCGTTTATTACCTTGCTCAGCCTGTTAATCTTTAAAAATGCACCCTAGACAATTTTACCAATTTGCATTCTTAATTGGTCCAATTTGATTAGAAATCATGTTTCCGTAATGAATGTTATAATCAGTCTCTTGTTTCCAAGCGATAGCAACAACTGGGAAAGGCTATCGCACCCACCAACTAGCCAGAACCAAGCACATTAGAACTAAACTCTTTTAAGTAAATCAATAGGATCTCAAGTATTATACTCATTTCAAAAAACACATTTGCTGTTTTGTATTTAAACATTTTTCTGATATTAACATTTACATTTTTGCCACGGGGTACTTTATCCTCGCTGTTATTTAACGATGAGGGACAAAGAGGGAGTATGAAAACAGGTTACCAGCTAACCTTAAAAAGAAATTCAAAAGTCTTTTGTAAACACCAACAGTAAAAAGGTAGCCAAACGAAGGATAAGATCAATTTGGGACCAAAAAGATATTCTTGTGGATGTAAAAGGGGCTAAGGAAATAGACGAGTGCTATACGCCAGGCTTCACTCATGCTAAGAAGATGGATGCCGTTCTGAATGCAGCTGCCGACTTATCACAGGTTGTCTAAAACCAAAAAACACCAACTGCCTATATATCCTGGCGGGTATCGCTCCCCCTGATATAAGAAGAACGGTAGCCAGCAAGAAAGAGCGACTCCATCAAACATCAGATGAGAGGCACCCTCTACATGGTCATACACCTACACCCAGCCGCCTAAAGTCAAGGAAGAGCTTCATGAACAGTGTTGTTCCATTACAATCAACCCCATCTGAAGCCCGCTTCGCCTTGTGGAAAGACCGGCTCGCCAGTCTCGAACAACCCCCAGTGATGGAAATTCTACCGGATGAAACCTCCCCCCAGGACCTAATTGCACCTGGGCAACCTGGAAGTGCCTTAACAGACTTAGAACTGGTGTAGGTCATTCAAAGGTGTCACTAAGCAAATGGGGATATATAACCTGCCCGACAACTTGTGAATGTGGAACTGAGCCACAGACTATGCAACATTTCCTGCAATGTCTATTGCTAGAGTAACCCTGCATTGTTGCAGATCTTGCCGAATTCAACAACAAGGCACAAAAATGTGTCCAGTTCTGGCTGGGCCATGTATAGACTGTCCGTGGACACGATAAGAAGACTAGAGAAGAGGGTACTGCCAATGTAGCAGTAAAGGAGAAGGCCAAAGTGATACTGGATAGAATAAAAATGAATAGGTATTTAAAAGTTTGGCAGACTTCAAAGTAGAAGAGCCATTCAGATATATCCCATGTTACTTAGACAAGTAAGAGTGGAAATTGTGGAGGTTTTGGCCACAATGCCCCAATCCTCCTTAGATATGTTCCAAGTGGTGGATGAAATGGCTTCTGCTCTCAAGCCTTTATACACAAAGGATAATATCAGAGATCATATGAACATAGCAAGCCTCTGGCAAGCCACAGTGCACAAAGACACTTCTCCAAACATCCCCCTTCTGATTAAAGAGAAAACAACCTGCATACATCATCATTTGCAGTTGTAAGTCAGGCACACACATTGTCTACAATGAAAATCATCATGCGTGTATAGAAAACTTTGTTCATTCTAGGCTGTCAGAGCACTGGAGGAATGCTAATGTTCCACCACTGTTTAAAGTAGGGAAGAGAGATAAACCTTCCAACTACAGGTCAGTCAGCATAAAGGTGGTGGTGGGGAAACTTTGAGAGACAATAAGCTGGGACAAAATAAGTCAGCACTTGGAGAACAGCTGATAAATGAAATCAGTGTGGATTTCTTTGGGGTAAATCATGTTTGACTAACATGATCAAGCACTGATGAAGAACAGGCTGAGGATGGTAGTGCAGTTGATGTTGTGTACACGGGCTTTCAAAACACAATTCTAAAGTACCACATAATAGACCGGTTACAAAGATTAAAGCACATGGGATTAAAAGGACAGTGTCGGTTTGGAGTCAAACTTGGGTAAGGGACAGAGAGTAGAGTTGAACAATTATTTTTCACACTGGAGGGATGTACACCGTGGTGTTTCCCAGCAGTTGGTAATAGGGCCACTGCTCTTTTTAATATATTAGTGACCTGGATTTGGGTGTACAGGTTATAATTTCAAATCTGAAGTTGGAATGAAACTCAGAAATGTAGTAAGTATTGAGGATGATATCAGACTTCAGGAGAACATAGATTGGTAAAACGGGCGGTCGTATAGTAGGTGAAATTTCACACAGAAGTAGGAAGTGATACTTGGTAGGAAGAATGAGAAGAGGCAATGTAAGCTAAATTGTATAATTTTAAACAGAATGTGGGAACCTGGGGATCTATGTACTCAAATCTTGGAGGTGGCTGGACAAGTTGAGAAGGCTGTTAATAAAATCTTTAGTATTAGAGGCATAAAGTAGCAAGGAAGTTATGCTAAACTTTTATAAAACACTGGTTAGGGCTCAGCTGGAGTATTCTGTTCAATTCTGAAAATCACACTATAGGAAGATGTCAAGGCCTTAGAGGGGGTGCAGAAGGGATTTATTAGAATGGTACCAGTGATGAGGGACTTCAGTTCTGCGGAGAGATTGGAGAAGCTGGGTCTGTTCTCCTCAGAACAAAGAAGCTTAAGAGGAGATTTGGTAGGTGCTCAGAATCATGAAAAGGTTTCAATAGAGTAAATAAGGAGAAACTGTTTCCAGCGGCAGAAGGTTCAGTAACCCGTGGACACAGATTTAAGATGACTAGCAAAAGATTCAGAGGCGAGATGAGAAAACCTTTTTTTAAAAAACATGGCGAGTTGTTGTGATTTGGAATGCACTGCCCGAAAAGGCGGCGGAAGAAGATTCAATAGAGGTACACTATCGCAAAACCAACAACCTTGGCACCGAGGCCGTGTTGGATTTCAGATCTTGCTGGATTTCGGGTCGGGTGGTCTGGGCCATGGGCAGTTCAGATCAAGCTGGGTCTGGATGGGATCATGGTTTGCCCGGAGCGTGGGAATAGACTGGTGCGCAAGTGACGAAGGGAATAACTAGTCCGATAACACACCGAGACAATGCAGCACCTAGCTGCATTGTCCAGGTTAAGTTTTTTTTTTACTTTTACCCAAGTAAAATTGATGCATGGAACATTCAAAAGATGTCTAGTTTTCGGACAACTCCAGTTTTTGGACAGCCGGATTTGAGACACTACTGTAGTAACTTTCTAAAGAGAATTGGATGAATACTTGTAGAGAGAAAAATTCATAGGGCTATATGTAAAGATCAGGGGGTGGAATTAGATAGCTCCACCTAAGAGCTGGCACAGGCACAATAATCTGAATGGCTTCCCCCTGTGCTGTATCATTCAATGATCCTAACACTTGACTTTGCTTTCGAGAAAAACTAAATTCTGTCAGGATTTATATTACATTGTGATGCTACATATTTTGCATTTTTGCTCCCAGGAGCTACAATTACAAATTAACAATGCGGCACAATAAATAGATATCTTCTAAAGTGCAAAACAGGCCTTTGAGCGAAGTATAATGGGAAAAAATTCAAAGCAAATGGAATTGAATATAAATTCCACACTGTGTAGATAATGTACTTATGTGCATACACTGATTATTAACAGAACCTTTCCAGCACTTCATTTGTAGTTAATCAGTGTGGCAATCTCATTATGAAGAACCTGAATAATTTATTAAACACCTGATGTGTGCTTTAAAAATCCCTATTCAGTTTGTACATATCTAATCGTTTATTATGTAAGGTAGATCATGTCTAACCATCATCTGAAATATCTCCATTCCTCTAATTTTGGGTTCTTGAGTACCCCCGATTTCAATCACTCCACTATTGGTGGCTGTGCCTTCCGTTACCTGAGCCCTAAGTTCTGGAATTCCCTCCCTTTACCTGTCCCACTCTCTAGTTCTCTTTCCTCCTTTAAGATGTTCCTTAAACCTACCCACCTCTTTGACCAGGCTTTTGGTAATCGGCCCTAATTTTAACATGGTCAGTGTCAAATTTTATTTTATAATCCTCCTGTGAAGCACTGTGGGATGTTTTATTCTGCTAAAGGTGCTATATAAATACAGGTTGTTGTAACTAATCCAGTTGAGTTTTTGAGATCACCAGCATGGTGAATAGAAGACTTTCTGTGGGCGCTGCATTTGTGTAATTCAACTTATTTAGGAGTTGATGTTGGGTAACCCTTCTTCATGGAGTGTGGAATATTGGGCCTGAACTTCCGATGAGTGGCAATCAGAGGAGTCAGATTGCCAATCTCTTCCTACCTTGAACTTTTATCGATCCTGTCTTGCCCAACCTTCTGACACAGGCTGGGCGAGAACAGTGCAGGACATTGCGCTCCTGAGGCCTCCTGTCGAGCGCTGCTGAATTGGATCGAAGGAGGCCATGCCCCCCCCCCCCTTTTTATTTTTACAGCACCTAGTGAGTTGAAAAGCTCCAGCCACTTTCAAACCAGGGAGAAAGTAGGTTTGTCAGGTAAGCGGTGAGGATTTAGGGTGGTGAGGTCGACCAGTCAGGTAGATTGGGAGATTCTGTCAGTCAGGGTGGGATAGGGGGTTCGGCCAGTTTTGTTGGGGGGGGGGGGGGTGGCGGGTGCGAGGGCTGGGCACTCAATGGGGGTGGAATGTCTGCCAGTCAGGGGGTGGGGGTTGCTGGCCAGTCGGGGAATGGGGTGGTCATGTTGATTGTGGGGCAGGGGTTGCTCGGGTTGGATTGGGCCGGGCCTGGATGGGGGGGGGGGGAGATTGTCCTGTGGGGGAGGTGGGGTGGTGTGTGGAATCCTGTGGTTGGGGGGTCTGGTGGAGGGGGAAATCCCATGGCGGGGGGTGGTGTAGTCAGGAGGGTAGGGTGAGTCCCCTGGGGGTTCAGAGGTGTGGGGGAGCCCTTGGGGGGGTGGGGGGTCTGTGCAATAGTTATCCAAAAGTTAGAAGTGGTTTTAATTTGTCCAACATTTTCTGGGTAACTATTGATGTAACGCATTCGGACCCATCCAAGGTTCGTGATTTAAATTGCAATTTTTGGATGGTCCCCAGTGTAGGACAATTGCCATGCACACCGTACCTGGGAATATCTGGTTCCCCAGTGCATCTTTTGGGTACCTCCCCGCCCCCCCCCCCCCCAATATGATACCCCGGAGCTTGAATGTTACGACCCATCCACAAACACTGGATGCTAGCTCAATAATTTTAAATCCAAGATCGATAGATTTTTGCTAACCAAGGGTATTAAGGGGTTTTGGAGTCAAGGTTGGTGGACCATGTTAAGATCCAGGTCAGCCTCAATCTCATTAAATGGTGGAACAGGCTCATGGGGTGAATAGCCTACTTCCGATGTACACTTCCAAAAGGCATTTAATAAGGCTCTGTACAGTTATTGCAGAAGTGAAAGCATTCAGAATTGGATGTAATCTTGTGCCATGGGTTTGTAATTGGCGAACAAGCAGGAGCCAAAGAGATGATATCTCTTTCACTGATGAGTGGCACATGACAAATGGAACTTCTCTCGAGATCAGTTCAAGGGCAATAGATAGGTTGATAAATAAGTGACCTGAATGAAAGAAGAGAGAATAGTATGTTTTTAGATGACACCAAGTTAGGTGGCCTAGTAAGTTGTGTAGATGGGAGAAGGAAGTTATAAAGGACCATTGGCAGATCAATGAATGGGCAAAACTAGGGAAGAAAGAGTTCAACATGGAAAAATGTGAGGTCATCCATTTTGGATCAGCGAAAGAGACATCAGAATACATTCTTAATGATGAGAAAGGTGGGACTGTAGAGGAGTAGAGGAGCAAGGAGATTTAGATGTTCATGTACACAGACCATTAAAAGCTAAACACACAATTACAAAAAGTAATCAGAATGGCAAAAGGAACGTTGGCCTTTAAGTACAAAAGTGAGGAAGTGATGCTTCAGTTGTACAAAACCCCATCTGGTGTAGTGCATTCAGTACTTGGCATCAAACTTCAGGAAACATATACCCACCTTAAAGCGGGGGACAGCACAGATGCACCAGAATGATACCAACTTTTAAAAGGCTAAATTAGGGGGATAACTAGCAGAAACTTGGCTTTCCCTTGCATTTGGAAAGTTTAGGGCTGATCTAATCAAGATATTTAAAATTATAAAGCAATTCAATAGGCTAAATACAGAGAAACAATTAACTCTGGTGGTACAGTCTAGAACAAAATGCATACTTTTAAAATTACCAGTGGGCAAATTAGGAATAAAATCAGGATTTTTTTTTAAACACAAAGGGCAGTGGAAATCTGGAATTCATTTCCCAAGAGGCTGTGGACCCCGTGTCAATTGAAATTTGTCATCTTGTTTGCAATTGGTATTTCCTAAGTTCCTTGATGCCAAACATCAAATCGCCTTCTAATCCTCAACGGTGGCTACTAGTTTCTCCAGCAATGATTAGTGTACCTATGACAAGCATTGCGAGATCTCTGAAGATATCTTCTTACCTTTGTGGTGAATATCATGTTTAATGTTTCAAAGGCCATACCAATGTCTTCTACTGTTTTCTTTTTCCAACTTCTATCACACAAGCAATTAGATTATTTAAAAACTGCAGGCCATTAATTTGTTTGATTCTTCCCCAAACTTATTCTCAAAGGTAAAAGGCAAACCCCATGATTATAAGTTATTTAGTAAGTGATTTCTGTCATTTTAACATCTAGTTGCAATGGTTGCCTGTTTGCATTTTTTCCTTGTTTCATTAGGGACAAGGTACAACTTCTTAAGAATGTGTTTTGGAACCAAATTGACATTTGATTTTAAACAAAGTGCTTCACTTTCAATCGATACCTCAAATTTAAGAAGCTGTAGTAATACATTCCTACACAATTCAATTCAGGCTCCAAACCCAAAAAGCTCTGCATGCATTCATTTTAATGTTCGACATACAAATATTGTTTCAGTTTCCTTTGTTGCAATAATCACATAATCTATTCTGCTGTGGTGTTCCAAAGTGCTGAGTGGAATGTACATTTCATAATGACAGGGTTTAGCAAACACTGGATATTGGGAAGGCGATATCCTGCGTTAATTTCCTCAAACCACTTTAGTTTATTGACATTGTTCTGTAACCTATGAAGTTATCCAGAATTGAAATTAGGTTCTGTTTGCCTGTCTCTTCTCCATCTGTGCCAGTCTAGTGGCTGCTTCACCATAGATTGATGGAACATTTCTCACTGGAGGTGTAAATCATGGACCTCTTCTTTCTCTCCCACTCCTTTCCTATCACAGAACTAAGTCATGGATTTCCCTTCATTGTTCGTTGTTGCCTGAATCACTTGGAATGATGACTGTTTCTATACCAAGTTTTTACTTGAGTTACACTCAGACATGAATACTTGTTCTTCCCACTGCCTATGCAGAAATCCACATCTCTTCCCTGTGAGCAAGTGCTTTGTAATTGAACAGTTTCACTCTGAAATGCTTGTAAATCTGTCAACTTTTACACATCTTATGGAAATGCTCAACCCCACACATTCCATGGCATTACCTTATGGAAAAGCTTGCTATTGGCTATTTGTGTTAATGGTTGTGTCCAAGTTTTATATTATAAAATAGGTTACCGAAAACAGAATACTTTTATAGATAAAACAAAAGTCAGGCCTCATTAATTACGTTAAAGACAAGTGGAAAGTTCTGTTTTAATTTTGAAGTTATTGTTCTCTCTTTTTATGTCTTAAAAAAATCAGGTTTAATGAAACAATTAATAGGTAATAAACTTGTTATGTAAACTCGAAACAGCAAATTACCACAGTTAGGTAGAAAGTCACTGTTACACGGACTGTCTGGTAGGACGTAAATTAGGATAAAAGCAAAATACTGCGGATGCTAGAAATCTGAAACAAAAACAAAAATAGCTGGAAGAACTCAGGTCTGACAGCATCTGCAGAGAGGAACACAGTTAACGTTTCGAGTCCGTATGACTCTTCATCAGAACTAAGAAATACAGAAATGAAGTGAAATATAAGCTGGTTGAAGGGGGTGGGACAGGTAGAGCTGGATAGAGGGCCAGTGATAGGTGGAGGCAAAGAAGAGATTGCCAAAGATGTCATAGAAAAAAGGACAAAGGGGTGTTGACGGTGGTGATATTAGCTGAGGAATGTGCTAATGATGACATTAAGGGTAGAAAGCAGGACGAGCAAGTGACAGATTAAAGTGATTGGACGGACAACCCCTCCAAATATTTTCTCTGGGTTGGGAAGTAGAGATCAAGAACTTAACATGCATAGAAAATAATATGCACAAACCTTCAACCTCTGACTCCGATTTACAATATTTCAAACACTGTTTAACTCTACAGCCTAATTAGTCAAGACACAGAGACCCATTTCTCCAAAGTGATGTCCCAATCATTAGGAGAATGCACTTTACAGTAAAGATAAACAGTAGCATGTGAGTTTTCACTTGCAATTCTTGCACACTGACTACCAGTCCTAGGTGTGCTACTTAAGGAAGGATAGAACAGAGGACAATTATTTCACTATGGGAGAGCGGGAAAAACATTGAGAAAGTCATTTCAGTCTGATTTGGTAATTCCAACTGGCCAGTTTCAAAATGTCATTGGCAGAGGGCTGGGAACACATTAACAGTATATCCTTATGATAGGAATGGTGCAGAGTAAAGAGAAACTAAAGAGGGAGGAGGGATGAAAAATAAAAAAATACCCTTAAAAAAATAAAGATGCATTTGAAAAGTCTATTCAGACCACTGAGGGAATTCTATCAGTAAAGCCTGAGTGTTGCCATAAAGTTAATTAATCTTCTGTGAATAACTCTAGATAGAGACAACTCTGAAATGTCTGTCCGACCACAAAGACAACTGAAGCAAAACATTCAAAATACCAAACATTTTTCAACCCCAACAAGCTTATTTCATAAATCATAAACCAACAATTCTGTACAGAATATCTAAGTATCTACACCTATATTTTTTCTCAATAACCTTCCAAACCTTTCAAAACCAGATATTGACCAAGCTTCCCTCGAAGGAAGTTAAACCAATGCAGCATGACATTTTTCATCTCCTGATTCCTTCCAGATTGGATATATGTCAGTTATCCTCTGGTACCGCTACCAGTCAGCCATTATCCTTGGCCATGGGTATTGTCCAGCCTTCTTAACACAGAGACAACATCATGGTTTGACACATTCATTTCCAGCAAGAGTCACTGAGAGTTATCAGGAACATAGGAGCAGGAGTAGGCCATTCAGCCCCTCGAGCCTACTCCACCATTTAATTGGAACATGGCTGATCCTCTATCTTCCTGCACTATCCCCGTATACCTTAATGTCACTGGTATCTAGAAATCTATCAATCTCTACTTTGAACACACTCAATGACTGAACCTTCACATTAGGGACCCTGGCTAATTTGTTCACTGTAATCCAGGGGGCTACTGAGACCATAAGAACCCTACAGCACAGCTGAGATCAGCTAACTCAGCACAGACCACTGATCAAACAAAAAATATTTATTGGCCTATTTACTCAGCTACTCACCAGCTAAACTCACTAAGCCAATGCGAAGCAATAAAAGATAAAGCTCCTCTTATTGGAAATACCCAGTTGATATAGACTAACCAATAACTTTCTCTTGGGAAATTAAACCTCCGTCTCCCATGTCCCAGGTAGTGAGCTTCTACACTGTAACAAGTATAACATACTCGCACTTACCTCTAAAAGATCATTGTTTTGTAGGCTATCCAGTTCAGAAATATAACCCTCTACCCGATTTGGTGGGGCTTGCCTTGGATTAATTTCTGTGGTCAATCTCTCTGTTGATATTGAGTGGTTCCTCTCGGTCTGTGGTAGGCTGATGTTCTGATTGTGAATCTTTGGATTTGGTTGAGCTGGGGCAGGCTTGCCCCTGTGGATCAGCCTTTTTTTAATGATTTTGTTCCGTAGTAAACTTGAACGAAAGGTAGTAATGTGGGACGATGGGACGTGCACAATATTCTGAGGGCCTGTAAAGAAACAAGCAGTTTTATTGTAACTCCATGTAACGTTCTGATGTGTGCAATGGTTATAAACACTTTTCATTTTGATGGAAAAAGCTATTTATTTAACAAATAAATACTTCCAGCAAAAAAAAACTGTGCTCATTTTGAAAGTGTCTCTTCGTGCTTCCCTTTTTTGCTGTTTCTGCCTTGAAGATACCAACTCATGTTGGGTATATTCGTGTGCTTGAGAGGTTGTTCTTCACGTATGACACTTGGCAGTAGATGTCACTGGGCTATTTCATTTTATGTCGCATCACAAGTCCAACCTTGCCCTCACCTAACCTTCTCGCACACAAAAGAGAAATGATTAAGGGTAGGAACCCTGTCTGGCAGGTTCCTTACTTAGCCCAGGGCATTAAGGTTAATCACACACCTCACACTAGTTCACCACCTTAACAACTGAGATCAACTACATTTTTGTTTCTGATTCGTTCATAGGATGATGTAATCCCTAGTAAGGCCAGTATTTATTGCCCATCCCTAACTGCCCTTGAGAAGGTGGTGGTAAGCCACTCTCTTGAACTGTTGCCGTTCATGTGGTGTAGGTACACCCACAATGCTGTTAGACAGAAAGTCCTAGGGTTTTGACCCAGTCACAGTGAAGGAACGTTGATATAGTTCCAAGTCAGGATGGTGTGTGGCTTGGAGGGGAACTTGCAGGCGGTGGTATTCTCATGTGTCTGCTGCCCTTGTCCTTCTAGGTGGTAGAGCTCTCAGGTTTGGAAGGTGCTGTCGAAGGAGCCTTGGTGAGTTGCTGCAGTGCATCTTGTAGGTGGTACACACTGCTGCCACTGTGCACTGGTGGTGGAGGGAGTGTTGAAGGTGGTGGATGGAGTGCAGAACAAACCGGGGATTAAATCTGGGGGAGATTTCTGATTTGTACAGTTCAGTATTATACCGAGTAGTGTTGCTATCCACAAAACGGAGAAAAATACCAAGTGTACAATTATCACGAAAATAGTTCCTTACAAGATTACATTATCTTTAAATGAAATAGTTCACCTTAATAGAAACTAAGGTATAAATTATAAAATAGCGGATTAAGAGAAATTCAAGAATAAGCATAGGGTATTGCAGTGTTTCATAGTTCTAAAAAACCGTGGGTGGGGGGGAAGATACAGAGAGAGGGAGAGGGAGAGAGACAAAGAGAGAGAGAGAGGCACCAAGACAGAGAGAGACAGATGGATAGATAGAGAGAGAGAGAGAGAAAGAGAAACTCTGTTTCTCTCTCCACGGGAGTTTAAGAATGCTGTTTTGGAAGTGGAGGCACACGCACACCTACAAAAGACACACAGCTCCACTGGAGACTGGAATTTGGTGAATGTAACAAAGGGAAAGGTTTAGGTTTAGAGATGGGGGAGGAGAAAAGAAGGGAAATGTAGAAGGGGTAACTCAAGATTTAAATCGGTCATGCTCAGTTTCACAAATAGCAGACACACCACTGATTCACCTGTTACCACTGCAGAAGTTTATTGATGTAATCCATGCTGCTTGAAGCCTTGCTTTCTTTTAAACCATAAACAGGAACAAAATGTACATCAGTCAATACAATAAAATCAGACCTCACCAGCTTGACCTTGCATCAACTCCCGCAGAGTTCGAAGTTCCTGCAGTATGGCTAGTAATGTTGGCTGACAACTACACATACAACAGTTAGAATCCAATGTAGAATATGGCATTGTTCCTGCAAAACAACACAACGCTCTAAATTAATTCTGTGTTGGCAAAAGAAGCAGTAACACTGCATCTCTGATAAAACGGCTAACACTTTAGGAGTAAAAAGGAACAAAAATCTTAAAAGTTTAGACCATTTGAAATGAAGTGGTAAGCATGTGGTGGCTGCTTTGCCAATTCTTCTGAATTTACAATATTACAATTTGCTTTTGGGGGGTCTTACCCATACCAAATCATCTGCACCTATCACCCACGTGCTCACTAACCTACATTGTCTCCCCAATAAGCAATGCCTCAATTTTAAAATTCTCATCCTTGTTTTCAAATTACCCCATAGCCATGCCCCTCCCCATCTCTGTGATCTCCTGCAGCCCCACAATCCTCCAAGATCTCTGTCTTTTGTGCAATTAGAATCCCCGATTCTAATTGCTTCACCATTGACACCCGTGTCTTCAGCTGCCAGGTGCTCCTTAATTCCTACCTCTTTGATTAAGCTTTTGGCCATATGCCCTAATATCTCCTTATGTGGATCAATGTCAAATCTTGCTTTAAAGCATTCCAGTGAAGCACCTTAGGACATTTTGTTACGTTTAAGGCCCTATATAAATAAAAATTATTGTTGTTGAGGTACTTGCAGCCTGCATCCTCAGAACACTTGCCACTTTGCCCATCACATGAATATGGTTTCTGGATCATTGGCTGTCCCTCGATTGAAAGATGAGGTCTACTTGGTTGTGAGTTTCTGCCGTGTGTCTTCACGTGACTGAACAGGCTAATTCTCGACCCGCAGATCTTTGGGCACATGGGACAGCACGTGCCATGAGGTAGTGGGATCCAGAGTGCAGGATTTGCTGCTTTTCTTTCCTGCTCTATCGCTGCCCTGCATCTGGAATCAAACTGTGATGCAGCTTGATGGATATATTGCCACTATTTTGAATGAATGGTAGCAAGCTCCTCCTTGTCATTAATGTCAATACTGCCGCATTTCAAGGAGAGCTTCAGAGTGTCTTTGCAATGTTTCCTTTGTCCTCCTGTAACGCTGGCCATTTGAGATTTGAGAAATCAGGACTTGGTTGGGGGAAACATCTTTTGGTCATCTGTACACAGTCCATCGTAGTTGATTTTGCAGGAGATTTTCCTGAATGCTTGTGGAGCTAGTTTCAAGAAGGACACGAAAGTTTGTTCAACGGTCCTCCCACTGAATCAGGAGGATGCTGATGGAATTTCTCTAACTCTCTTATGTGTCATTGAAACAATCCAGGTCTGACTGCAGACAATTGCTCTGTATCTTTGGACTTTTGTTGACTTGTGGAGGTCCTTGTTGTCAAACACTCGCTGCTGTAGTTTGCAGAAGGCTCAGCTAAGGCAGCTGATCAGGTGTTGCCTCTCCTCATCAATGGCCTCTTGAGACAGTTGGTTACAAAGTTTGGGAACTGCTCAACATATTCCAAAGTCTTTTCTTCAACACATAGGTGAGGTGAAATATTTGACTGACCCGGATGACTCATTGTATAAGGCAAGTATGACCATCCTAGAATTCCAGGATAACAGAGACATTTTTCTACAATTTTTAAACCTTGAATATCCAGTATACAAACAGGTATTTCAAACAGTATAAAAAATAAAATCAAAAGGATCTAAAATTCTTAAAAATAACTTTACTATCCAAACAATCCAAGCTTCACCAATTCCATTTTGGAAAACAAGTTCATTAGCCACTTGGTTGAAATAAGAATAAAGCAACTATGAGTTGGAGTAGGTTATAGGGCTCCTCAAGCCTGCTCTGCTATTCAATAGGATCATGTCTGATCCTCTACCTCAACTTCACCTTTCTGCATTGTCCCCAGATTCCTTGATTCTCTTGCTGTCCTAAAATGTACAAATCACGTTCTTGAATATATTCAACGACTGAGCATCCACAGTTCTCTGGGGTAGAGAATTCCAAAGATTCACAACACTCTGAGTAAAGTAATTTCTCCTCATCTCCGCCCCTTATCCTGAGACTTTAACCCTACTGTTCTGGATTCCCCCAGCCGGGGGAAACAAGCTCTCAGCATTTATTCTCAAGCCTTCTAAGAATCTTGTATGGTTCAATGAGATCACCTCTCATTCTTCTAAATTCCAGAGAGTAAAGATTCAACTACTCAATCTCCCTCACAGAACAACCCTCTCTGCCCAAGATTTCAGTTGTCCAGTCAGAACATTCAATTATTGCTTGGGATTTCCTATGACTCAGGACATTTTAGAACTTGCTCTATATTCGCTGTAAATTTTTTAAAAGTCTGAATACTAGAAATTTGAAAACCACAAAAAATTCGGGAGATATATGTGAAAAGGCATAAACAAATTGACATTCCAGACAAGATCCTACATTAGAACTCAGAAAGGCTCCCGAAGAAAACCTGTCTTTTCTTTAAATTTTGCACATGTAAACTTAACATGTACCAACATTTTCTGTTTTTATTTCAGATACCTAGAGACTTGAACTCTTTTATATTGTCATACCAAGCTAATTGCATTAAGCATACCTATAAAACAAAAGGACTCAGTTACAGAAAAAAGCAGGCATGGACTCGATAGGCTGAATGGTCTCCTTCTGACTCCATGACCCTCTATTTCCTCAATTACAGTACTACCCTATGCTGTCAGACAGAACATGGCACTTGCACAGCTTCCAACACTAAAAAAAATTACACACTTACACTTGTATACATTACGTTTCTTATTGACCAGATACACTTATAACTGAAATGTCCTACATATTTCCTCTTACTGGGCAGAACAGCGACAGGAAAGCATGATGAAACCACAAGATTTGTTATATTTATTTTTTCTCCTTCATAAAGTTCACACTTCTAAAGATATGAAGTTAGACCCTATTTTGCAACCTGATGTGGGATGAGAGTCAATAACAAAGCAGAGTCAGCATGGCTTCATGAAGGGGAAATCATGTCTAACCTGGCATACAGGGCTATGGGCCTAGTGCTGGAAAATGGGATTAGAATAGTTAGGTACTTGTTTGACCGGCGCAGACTTGATGGGCTGAAGGGCCTTTTTCTGTGCTGTAGCCCTCCATGACTCTTAACAATATGCTGCTCAGTACATCTTTTGGATAGATATTGGTTGAATGTTCTGTTACCTCAAAAAACGCACTTGGTGCACAGCTGCTTTTATTCCTTCTGAAAGAAACTGGATTAATCAAAATTCACGTCCTCACAAAAAAAAATAAAATTAACGTACCATTGCTTTCTGGCAGGCCTTGGAGTCTTTCAGTATTTGCATCTATTACTGGTTTAGATGGTCTGGAGCCTTGGCCACTGTATCCTCCTGAAACACTGGAATTCTGTGTTTGAACCTGGATATCTTTCCAGACAATAGTCTGGGATGAATGAGGTTCATCAGGACGGGCACTGGACTGGTTTGGATTGTGTTGGAGCCATGTTAAATCTGAAGCCTCTGGTTCCTCCTTCAGTTTTTCTCTACCAGGCATTAATGGCTGATGGATCCTTGTGCTATTAACCTTGTTATTTAATAAGCGCCTCATTCCTGACACTTGCTTCTTCAACCCCTCAAATACGTCACCTAGCAAACAACATAAACAGTTATTCAAAAAAAAAGCATGGTTTATTTATACATGAATGTAACAAAGAACATTGTGCCAATTCAGGATTGAAAGTGTTGAAGAATAAAGCTGTTCTGTTACGGCACCCACCCTAGGCTGTTGAAAGAAGCCAGTGAAGAGCTAGCAGAAATTTTGACCACCATTTTATAAATTGCAGCCGAGGTCTGGAGCAAGCCAGGGTGACACTTCTGTCGAGAGGGAAATAGAAAGATAAACTACAAACAAACTAACCTATCAGTTGAAGGTAAACTCAGATTCCATAATTAAAGAACATTGTAGAAATGTGAATCAAGAACAGCCAGCACAGTTAAAGGCAAAGGCAAAATACAGCGGATGCTGAAAATCTGAAATGGAAACAGAAAATGCTGTAAATACACAGCAGGTCAGGCAGGGTCTGTGGAGAGAGAAACACAGTTTACGTTTCAGGTCAATGACCTTTCATCAGGACATTTATAACTGTTAAAAGCAAGTTGTGTTTGATTAATTTAAGAGAGCGTTTTGAAAAAAAATATCAATTGGATAGCTACAGGGAATGCAGCAGGTGCAGCATATCTGGATTTTCAGAAGGTGTTCAATGAGAAGTCTTATGGAAGGACTTTTACAAACATTCAAGCATTAGAGTATTAGAAGAAATGTAATAGCATAGATAGGTTGACAGACATGAAATAAAGGATTTTACTGCTAATATTGATGGCCTCTATATATGGTCATCCCCCTATCTACCAGTCCTCTGGCACTACACCATTTTCTAATGAATTATTAAATATCTGTAGTAATGCCTCTGCTACCTCTTCCCTAGATTCTTCTAAGATATGTGGATGCAATCCTCTTTGAGTTTGTTTAGTTTATTCAACGCATGCCTTTTTATTTTAAATGCATTTATCTCATGACTCATTTCACCATTCAATGTTATATCTTCCTTGTAAATAGCAAAGCAAAATAAATAATATTTCTGCCATTTCTCTATCATTGCCTGCGGTACTATTATGTCTATCCCATAATGGTCCTATTTCCATCACAGCCTTTTTTTTTTATTGATGGTGCTGTAAAATATTTCACTATTTTATGTTCCTTGGTAATTTAATTTCATAGTTCCTCTTTACCTTCCTAATTTTTTTTTTTTACTTCTCACCTAATCTTTTTGTATTCTCTCTTGTCCTGCACTCCACTGCATCCACTTAATGGATGCCTCTTTCCCATCCCACCATTGTTCCCTTATGTGTTTATTCATCCATGGAGTCCCACTAGTGTTTAATTTGTTCTTTTCTTTTCACAGAATATATTTTTCCTGCACTCTGTTGAATACCGTTTTAAGTGTTTCCAGTGTTGTTCTATATAATTGTTTGCCAAATTTATTGCCTATTTTATTTGCCTAAAATCCATTCTCAGTCCCTCAAAATCAACGTTTTTCCAAACTTGTAACTTGGTTTTCATCATACTTATGCCCTTCCCTATCATTATCTTAAAGTGTATTTATTATGGTCACTATTGTCCAGATGTTCCCCAATTTTACTTCTCTTACCTGCTCTGTTCATTCCCCATTACTAGATCCAACTGTGAATCTTACCTTGTTGGGCATTTACGATATTGGGTTAGAAAGAAGTCAAGGAACTCAAATCCCTTAACCTTTTTACCTACCTCTAGGTGATGCTAAGTATGTAAAAAATATTTGAAAACTGTTTGGATACCATATGTAGTTTTAGGAATCAGCATTGTTGCAAGGTCACTAAAACCTCTGTAGATCTCACAAGATGATGTTGGGGAAGACAAATTACACTGACACTGGAATTGTTTCTACTGAAGCAGAGAATGAATTTAGATTTAATAAAGATCTTAAAAATATTTTGGAAGCATTTTGATGGAACAAATAGGAAAATACCAGTTCTTCTGGTTACAGAGTCAACAATGAGGAGTCATCAATTTATAATTACTAATAGGAGAGTGAGAGAAGCAGTGTGGGAAAACTTTCTTTACACAGAGATTTGCTGGAGCCTGGAAAACATTACCACGTGGAGCACTGAAGCAGAGACTTACATCTTTCTCAGGGTAAAGTAGAACATATTTGAAGCAGAGGAAGATATTAGGGCTTTGAAGAGGCAGCAGATGTGGGATTAGTTTTGGATTGTTCTAATGGAACAGACGCTTTAAACACAATGGACGAAAAGGTCTCTTCCTACCCTGTAAAGGTCCATGGTTCCACTTTGATTTACTGACACTAAGAAGCATTCATAGGTTGGTCAGCTAAAATATAGGGCTTCTGCAGTCAGTGTCAATCACGTTGGCACCATTCTCACCTCAATTAGAAGATGGTGGGTTTAAATCCCTTCCAGGGCTTCAGCACATAACCTAGATTAACAGTCCAGTGCAATATTGAGAGACTACTGTCCCAAGGGTTTATTTGGCTGGTCAATTAGATGTTAAAGATCCCACTATACCATCTTGAAAGAATTCCTCCATCATCCTGACCTAAGTTCCTCTCTCACTTGGCATGACTAATAAAATATAATGGTATTATTCATCCCATTGCCCTTTGTAGTAACTTCTAAACAGCAACAACTTAAATTTAACATTGTGAAACGTCCCAAGGCATGGAACACGAGCGATGTCAATAAAATTAAATGCTTAAGTCCATGACGAGATATTAAGGCAGATAAGCAAAAGCTCGATCAAAGAGGTAGGTTTGAAGGAGCATCTTAGAGGAAGAGAGAGCAGTAGAGAGGTTGAGAAGTTTAGGGAGAAAATTCCTGATTAATTACTTAATGTGCCTTAATTTTGCTTGAATTTAGTTGTTTTTTGGTGAATGTTGGGAAAAAGACCACTTTTGTACTCACATACAGGACGCAACAAAAAATGGATGCAACAAGGGCAAACATCTCATGAATTTGCTCACAGTGCTTGCTGAGTACTGGGGGGGTAAATTAAATTTACCATTGTTGTAGCTCATCCTCAAACAAGCCCAGCTAAGCAAATGATGATTAACTTTGAATTTGCATTGCAAGGAACAAAGTTCCAGGTGGTGACTTTATGATGGGTGGAATTTTCTGTGAAAACGTTTTGGTTTCTGGTATCAAAGTCATATCTTGGAACTAATTCGGACTCTTTAGGATATTGTGAAAAAAGAGAACATTGACCCCATCCCTCCAGGTTGAATTTTAAACTTGGTCCCAGAAACGAAAGGTATAGTCACTGCAACTTTCAAGCTCCAGTATGGATTGACCTCCACAGAAAACTGAATGGAGTTTGGTTGAGCTAATTTCAATTCTGTGGATTTAAAAATAAATGCTCCTTCAAATTCGTATGTCCTGAATGGGATTAGGAGAGCTGTGCTTACTAACTGACACTATTAGTAGTAGAATCCTATTATGATCCCATCTGATGTTACAACCGGGCAAGGCTGATCCTAGGGTGGAACCCAGCTTGATAGATCCTAACTTATATTTTTGTTTTATTTAGATACGTGGAGAGGGGCTACTGAACAGAGTCACCAGAGTCAGCTAATGAACTTTTAACAAAAACGTAAAACATTTATTAAACCAGAAAAGGTGAACTATATTATAATACTCCTTCACCCACAACTATACCTTTTACAGATATATACAGATTTGTTAGGATAACCCATGTTACAAAAGCTATCTTATACTCCAATGTTCACAGTAAGTACATGGTCGACGTAAACCAACAGGCACCCTGTGGTCAGACACACCACATTCTGAAACCAAGTGACAGCTGCCACCCCAAACAGATGCTATGGATCTCTCATCAATTCCCCCCAGACGCTTGTCCACCATGAGCCAACCGTCTCACTGAACTCTGTCTTTCACACAAGGGTTTTCAATCTCCATTCTTCAAGGACCCACTTTGGAATCTTCTCCCAAACCAAAGCTTTCTCCCAGGCGCCTTCCACAAGGGTTCACCTCCAGGGTTTCGAACCCTCCCTCCAATGTTCCTCTTCCCTTGGTCACCACTTTCATTTAAGCTTTCTTCCACGCACTCTCTCTCACCGACTCAGCCATCAACAGTACACCACTGCTTCACATGCCCATTGCAAAGAGTTACAGACCTTCAGCCATTTCTTTGGACCTTCTTGCCTCTTGCAAGCTGTTCTCGCTCTAAAGCTGCTTTCTTCAGGTTTAATCTCTTTAAATCTGAAGCTTGGAGCCTTACTCTCTGCCCCTCATTCTTAACTTCATTAACAGGACCTTTTCCAGGTTCCTGTCCTTTCTTTGACTAGAAGATTGGCTTGGGACTTTCTCCTGTTCCACTCCCCTGGATATTGCAGTCTTTTCCTTAGATTTGGACTTGCTGTCTGTCCCTTTTACTCTAGTCTCTCTCTGGGAACTGCTTTCAACCTAATTTAGCTTGGGACTGGCTATCTGTCTCTTCTAGGTGGCTGCTGCTTAGAAGCTGTCTTCAAGCTGAACTCAAAAATGCTGTTGCTTTAGTTTTTGTGTGTGTGACTGGGAGGGACCTGCCACTCTGGACCCCTGTTGCTAGGCAACAGCCCAGTTTCTGTACACTCGTTTGTCTAACTTAGCTGCAATAGTTGTAAACCTTTCATTAAAATGCAGGAACCTTTTAAAGTGGAACTAAAACTCCACTTGACCTCTCTTAACACACAGATACAGGAATACAAATCAAACTTGAACTTTAAAGCTAAAACCCATTCTTAACACCTACAAATACAAATATAACTTACTTAAACTATCTCTATTTCCTAACAACCCTTATTGAAACTCTACTGTAATAACATCTACCACATCATTATTTTTAAAACTACAATTACGTTTCAGGAAAAGCACCAGGTATTTTCATTGTGGTTGGGCTGAGCAGACTGCAGCTCCACATAGGGGAGGATTTTTCCCTCGTCGGGCGGGTTCGGTGGGGCAGTCAGGATTGGGGCCGGACCGCGATTTCACGCTGGCTGGCCAACTAAGGCCCGCCCAGCATGAAACACGAAGTGCAGCATTCTGTGCATGCGGGGTGAGTGGGGAAGGAGGACAAGTGTGAACTTCACGCAGGTGTGCACTGGAAAAGCTCCTTGAGGCATAGAGCTGCCTCAGGGAGCTGAACAATGTAAAACATTAAAAATTAAGATTTTAGAACTGTAATAAAACAGGTCCCCTCATGTGACTCTGTCACATGAGCACGGACATGTTATAAATTTAATTTAAAAACTTTTATTTTTACTTGCTGTTGTAAACCTCATCCCGCCTGTGGATGAGGTTTCCTAAAAAATGCAAAGCCCGCTTGGCCTTTTCACCTGCCCGCCAGCCATAAAGTTGGAATGGCAGCAAAAAAGGTCTTTCAATTATCTTTTAATGGCCTTAAGAGGCCTTTTAATTGTTGGAGGGCACACTGCCGACTCCGGCGTGCGCCCCTTGAACGAAATATCGCGCCAGTGCCCGATGACACCAGGACGCTCGCCCGTCGTCATTTTACACTTGGTCAGGTCGGGTGTATGCCCATCCAACTAGCTGAAAATTCTGGCTATAGTCTCCAGGACAGCTTGTGAAACTGCAGACACAACTGGCTTATTATTGGGCCAGAACTTCTGAGGAGCAGCAATCACAGTCAGATTGTCACTCCGCTCCTTCTTACTCACCTTAGTCAGAAGCTGCACCTTCCCTGGCCGACCTTCCCATGCAGGGCGGGTAGGAAGAGTGCAGCGCAGCTGTTCAGAGGTCTCACAGTCGAGTTGGGGAAAAGGAAGCCATGCCCCTTTTGCTTTTTTTTAATTCATTCATGGGATGTGGGCTTCCCTGGCTGGGCCAGAATTTATTGCCCATCCCTAATTGCCCTTGAGAAGATGGTGCTGAGCTGCCTTCTTGAACGACTGCAGTCTATGTGGTGTAGGTACACCCGCAGTGCTGTCAGGAAGGGAGTTCCAGGATTTTGACACAGCGACAGTGAAGGAATGGCGATATAATTCCAGGTCAGGATGGTGAATGACTTGGAAGGGAACTTCCAGGTGGTGGTGTTTCCATCTATCAGCTACCCTTGTCCTTCCAAATGGTAGTGGTCGTGGGTTTGGAAGGTGCTGTCGAAGGAGCCTTGGTGAATTCCTGCATTGCATCTTGTAGATGGTACGCACTGCTGCTACTGTGCTTCAGTGGCAGAGGGAGTGAATGTTTGTGGATGTGGTGCCAATCAAGCGGGCTGCTTTGTCCTGGACGGTGTCAAGCTTCTTGAGCATTGTGGGAGCTGCACTCATCCAGGCAAGTGGGGAGTATTCCATCACATTTCTGACCCGTGCTTTGTAGATGGTGGACAGGCTTTGGGGAGTCAGGAGGTGAGTTACTCGTCTTACGATTCCTAGCCTCTGACCTGATCATGTAGCCATCATATTTATATGGCTAGTCCAGTCCAGTTTCTGGTCAATGGTATCCCCCAGGATGTTGATAGCCGGGGGGGGGGGGGGGGGGGGGGGGGGTTCAGTGATGGTAATGCCATTGAACATCATGGGGCGTGGTAGGATTTTCTCTTACTGGTGATGGTCATTGCCTGGCACTTGTGTGGCGCAAATGTTGCTTGCCACTTGTCAGCCCAAGCCTGGATATTGTCCAGGTCTCACTGAAGCAGTCCTTGTCAAGTGCAGCATCTGAGGAGTCGCAAATGATGCTCAACATTGTGTAATCATCAGCGAACATCCCCACTTCTGGCCTTATGTTAGAAGGAAGGTCATTGATGAAGCAGCTGAAGACTGTTGAGCCTTGGACACTATCCTGAGGAACTCCTGCAGTGATGTCCTGGAGCTGAGATGACTAACCTCCAACAACCAGAATTATCTTCCTTTGTGCTAGGTATGACTCCAACCAGTGGAGAGTTTCCCCCTCCGATTCCCATTGACTCCAGTTTTGCCAGAGCTCCTTGATGCCACAGTCGGTCAAATGCTGCCTTGATGTCAAGGGGAGTCACTCTCACCTCACCTCGGCAGTTCAGCTCTTTTGTCCATGTTTGAACCAAGGCTGTAATGAGGTCAGGAACTGAGTGGCCCTGGCGGAACCCAAACTAGGCGTCAATGAGCAGGTTATTGCCAAGCAAGTGTCCCTTGATAGCACTGTTGATGACCCCTTCCCTTACTTTACTGATAATCGAGAGTAGACTGACGTAATTGGCTGGATTGGATCTGTCCTGCTCTTTGTGTACAGGAAATACCTGGGCAATTTTCCACATAGCCAGGTAGATGCCAGTGTTGTAGCTGTACTGGAACAGCTTGGCTAGGGGTGCAGCAAGTAATGGAGTACAAGTCTTCAGTACTATTGCTGGAATGTTGTCAGGCCCCATAGCCTTTGCAGTATCCAGTGCCTTCAGCCTTTTCTTGACATCATGTGGAGTGAATCAAATTGGCTGAAGACTGGCATCTGTGATGCTGGGGACCTCCGGAGCAGGCCGAGATGGATCATCGACATGGCACTTCTGGCTGATGATTGTAGCAAGTGCTTCAGCCTTATCTTTTGCACTGATATGCTGGGATCCTCCATCATTGAGGATGGTGATATTTGTGGAGCCGCCTCTTCCAGTGAGTTGTTTAACTGTCCATCACCATTCACGACTAGATGTGGCAGAACTGCAGAGCTTAGATCTGATCCTTTGGTTGTGGGATCACTTAGCTCTGTCTCTCACTTGTTGCTTATGCTGTTTGGCATGCAAAAAGTCGTGTGTTATTGCTTCACCAGGCTGACACCTCATTATTAGGTCCGTCTGGTGTTGCTTCCTAGCATGTCCTCCTGCGCTCTTCATTGAGCCAGGGTTGATCCCCTGGCTTGATGGTAATGGTACAGTGGGGGACATGCTGGGCCATGAGGTTGCAGATTGTGTTTGTGTAGAATTCTGCTGCTGCTGATGGCCCAGAGCCCTTCGTGGGTGCCCAGTCTTGAGTTGCTAGATCTGTTCGAAAAGTGTCCCATTTAGCACAGTCGTCATGTCACACAACACGACAGAGGGTATCCTTAATATGAAGGTGGGACAATGAGTGGTGGTCACTCCTACCGATACTGTCATGGAAAGCTGCATCTGCGGCAGGCAGGTTGGTGAGGATAAGGTTAAGTATGTTTTTCCCTCTTGTTGGTTCCGTCACCACCTTGTGCAGGCCCAGTCTAGCAGCTATGTCTTTTAGTATTAGGCCAGCTCAGTCTGTAGTGGTGCTACCGAGCCACTCTTGGTGATGGACATTGAAGTCCTCCTTGGTACATTTTGAGCCCTTGCCACCCTCAATGCTTCCTCCAAGTGGTATTCAACATGGAGGAGCACTGATTCATCAGCTGAAGGAGGGTGGTACAAGGTAATCAGCAGGAGGTTTCACTGCCCACGTTTTACCTGATGCCATGAGACTGCGATGTTGAGGACTCCCAGGGCAACTCCCTCCCGACTGTATACCACTGTGCCACCACCTCTGCTGGGTCTGTCCTGCCGGTGGGACAGGACATACCCAGGGATGGTGATGGTGGTGTCTGGGACATTATGTATAAGATATGATTCCGTGAGGATGACTATGTCAGGCTGTTGCTTGACTAGTCTGTGAGACAGCTCTCCCAATTTTGGCACTAGCTCCCAGGTGTTCGTCAGGAGGACTTTGCAGGGTCGACAGGGCTGGGTTTGCTGTTGTTGTTTCCGGTGCCTAGGTCGATGCCGGGTGGCCTGTCCGGTTTCATTCCTTTTTTGAGACTTTGTAGTGGTTTGTTGCAACTGAGTAGCTTGCTCGGCCATTTCAGAGGGCATTTAAGAATGGCCAGACCAAGAAAGGACGATAGATTTCCTTCCCTAAAGGATACTAGTGAACCAGATGGGTTTTTACACCAATCGACAATGGTTCCATGGTCATCATTAGACTTTTAATTCCAGATTTTTATTGAATTCAAGTTCCACCATCTGCCTTGGTGGGATTCAAATCTGAGTCCCCAGAGCATTACCCTTGGTCTCTGGATTACTAATCCAGCGACAATATCACTACACCACCCATTGTTATAGTACTAGCTGCTGAAAAGCAGGTAGGTTTAAAGGTCCAGCCATTTTGAGACCTGGGAAAAGGTACACATGTAAGGTAGGTGCCAGATGGACCAAATCCACTAGGGAAACTTCGTCATGCTATCACAATGGTTTTGCAATTTGTATTTATTACAAGATGTGTGCACTGAATTCAGAAGTAATAAGTCAACCAAGGCCTTTAGAGATTTAAAAAATTAAATTAAAATATTTAACAAAATATCAAAGATTCCAAGCACATACATAAGACTACAAATTACTCACTACTATAATAATTCCTAAAATCCCTAATTAACCTAACCCCAGTTACACCCTTTTTAAGGTAACAGTCCAAAACAGATTTTAGATTTAAAACAGAACTAGCAAGTTAACACAATACCAACTTGACAGTGGAATTCCAAATGGCTTTTTCCCCAACTTCAGTTTCATTATTTAGCAGACTTATGTACCAATAGCTGGAGGTTTCATTGAGGCTATTCCACACACTCCTGTCAGAGCTTACATGGCCTTTCTCTCTTTTTAATGTGTAAATTATATTGTTCCACATTTCTTTGAAACCGTGTCTTCCTCATAATATAAAAAACTTTCATGTTGCCAATATTGTCAGTAACCTTTGGGAAAAATAAACACACACCTTAGTCCTACTTATCTGGCTAGTTGTAAACAGACTAAGATTCCTTTGAAATCCAAATAATCCCTTCATTTATCTAAAATTGCAAATTCTTTTCACACCTTACATGCTAAGCTAGCATCCATGTTTACTCATTAGCATGTCAAGCACCTAACTTCCTTTGATGATTTCAACCTTGCAGTCTACTTGACTCCAAATGTAATTAAATCACCTAGGCAGACCCAACTATATTTACCCCATAAACCAACTTCACAATAAATCAGAAAAATATTATGAAAATTATATATTTTCATCACAGTGCCTTCTTTCCCTTTTATTCTATGACCTAGAATTTTGATACAAGTCTGTTGTGTGGCACTCTATCAAATGCCTTTTGAAAATCCAAATACACCGCATCAACAGCATTGCCCTCATCAGCCTTCTCTGTTACCTCCTCAAAAAAACTCCAGCAAGTTAGTTAAACATGATTTCCCTTCATGAATCCATGCTGGCTTTCCATAATTATCCTGCACTTGTCTAAGTGACTACTGATTTTGTCCTGAACTATAGTTTCCAGAAGTCAAGGCCTACCACTGAAGTCAAACTGACTTTTATTACAAAATTCTTTTATCAACTTCCTGCTATTTGCAATCGAAGGAAGGAACGAGGTGGTACAATTGCACAGCACACTTTAATACCAACAACCTGTGCCATGGACACCAGGCTGCACCCCACAGAGTGAGTTTCTTAGTCCAGCTGATTCATCATGAGGTGGGGGGGGGGGGGGGGGGTGTAAATTGGATACAAGACACTTTGCTATGGGAAGGGCAACATTTTTTTAAAAGAAAGATACTTGTAAAATGCACAGTGGCAGAGCAAGTCACCCCAGGCTGCTTGAACGCACCTTCTAATGACTGACACTTTGAAATAGATAGGTCGCATGGACACCTTTCTGACAAGATTGTTCATGGCTGGCAGATGGACTAGACAAAGCAAGCTAGTGGGATAAGAAAATATTTTAAAATTGCGTACAGGTGGTGTAAGAGTGTGGAGCAGTAAGATGTTTCCCGAGAAGTAAGAAGTCCACAGGAAATTTGTCTCTGTATCCTAAAACGTTAAGTTGAGACAGTATTATTGCAAATAATTAATTAATGTAAAAGGGCTGGGGGCATTAACACAGAACAGGAGACATGAAATCTGTAATAAATAGCAAACTAAAACAGGTTAAATTAATGGATGTGCTGTTATGAACTGTTACACATACTTTCTTTCGAGGTTGTATTCTAAGTGGTCATATAGTCCTTACAAGGCATCACAAAACTATCATATTTTCATTATAATATTTTGGGTATTGTAAGGTAGGCTTATGTGTGTGTGGCTGATTTAATTGAATTAGAGTCGGATAGACTGCAAGGTTGAAATGACCAAAAGAGCTGGGTGTAAAAAGGGTATTTGAAATGCTAATGAGTGAGCTAGGGTATCCTCAGCAGATAGGGTGTGAATGAAATTTGCCTGTTAAGATAAGTAAGCAGTTGTTTGGTTTTCAAAGAGATAGCGTAGGTTGTTTACAACTAACAAGATAAATAGAGCAAGGTTATTAAATTTATTTTTCCCAAACAAAGGCCATATTGACATCATGAAACTTTTTTATGTGAAAAGTAAATTCCAAAGACATGTGGAAAAAATGGGATTTACAGATTAGAGAGGAAGAAATATATTTAAAGAAGGATGGAAGGTTTTATCAGGGTAAGATCTGAAAGATACACCATGTGAAACAGACTTGGGAAACAGTCTCAAGCCACTTTGCAGAAGTCTGCTGTTCCAGTAATCAAAGTTGTGTTAAAAGCCTTTGGAATTCCACTGTCAAGTGGGTGCCTGTGGTAACCTTGGATTGCCTATCTAAATGTAAATCTGTTTTTGGACTGTTGCCTTAAAGGGGGTGTGTAACCAGGAGTCAGGTTAATTAGGAATTTTGGGATTTGTTATAATATTAAGTAATGGTGTAACTGTAACCTTGTGCATGGTTTAATTCTTTTCTTTTGTTAATAAATGTTTTAGTTTAGTTTTTTTAATCTCTTAAGGTATTAGTGAGCTCATTACTTCTGAATTCAGTGTACAAATCTTCTCGTAATAAATATAAATTGCAAAACCGTTGTGATGGCTTGGCCAAGTTTCCCTTGTGGATTTGGTCTGCCTGGCGAATACCACTTGCTGTATCATAACAAGAGACATTGACATAAAGTGCTACATAATATACATGCTACCAAAATTAAACCCCACAGAGTTAAAGGGCACTGCATAGATATAAAATTGGCTAAGAAACATAGAGCAGAGAGTGGTGGTGAAGTTATTCTTCAGACAGGAGCAAAGTACAGTGGTGTACGCCAAGGCTCAGTAATCAGCTCACTGTTCTTTACGATTATATATTAATAACCTGGACTTGGGTGTACAGGAAACACTTTCAAAGTGTGCAAATGACATAAAATCCTTAGTAATATAAATAGTGGGAAGGGTGTCTTCAGGAAGACATAAACAGACTAGCAAAAAGGACAGATACTTGGCAGATGACACTTAATGCAGATAGAAATGTCGTCACTCCAGTAACATCACCAATATGAGGTGTCATGTAGTGGTTTGTTAATGCCAAGATGCATGGCAGCTCTAACTCACCCAAGAGCTGCTCCAGAGTTGTCCAACAACATGAAACAACAGCTATAGCTTGTCACATGGTTCCTAAGAGTTCAGCAATTCTTAAGTTGCTTTGAAGCCATCACACTTGCTGTTTACTATAGAGCAGCTTCAAGATATATGAGGTGCTCACATGGAGGGAGGCATACCTCAAAAGCCTCTATGCCAGTAAAATTGGCAACATTTCCCAAAGTGTAATATTTTCTTCTAAACCAAGAACTTAAAAACAAACAAAATAAAAGGTTCACTAAACTTTCCAAATTGTAGAGACAGATATTTTGTTCAAACTATGTTTTGGCTAATGTTGTAAAATGGGGAAATGCATTGAAAGTTAATTCCCCAGCTTTTCATTCCCTTTAGACTCATTAACGATGTTTCGCATTGAAATATTTTGCTGGTGATTGTAACTATACAAAGTATACAGTAGTGAAACAAAGACATACCTGTGACAAACAGCGCATCATGTGCCCTTCCTATGTTTTCATTGCTGCTGTCAGAATGGTTATCATCCTGATAATCTGCAACAAATACCTTCGCTTAGTACACGTTTACAATCTTGGTATTACTGCCCAAAACCAATCATTATATCTGTTAGAAATACTCCTGTGGCATGTTGAAGAAAGAAACGTGAATCAGATTTCGATAGAAGCTAACTGACTTCAAAAGAATACCATTTTCTTAATAGGTTACTTAGACAAAAGTGCAAGGTCGATCCAACAGTGCAATAAATATTAATGAGTAAAATCAGGGAACAGCAAAGTCATAAAGTTCACTAAGTCCATCTCTTTGAAAACGCTGCCTCTCCCATCACTGTAGCAGATTGTATATTAAATAGCTCCAATGATTTTGCCTTTGTCTTGGTCAATTATTAAAAACATTTATCAGAGTAAATGTGTTTTCTCCAATTATGAATCCTAAAAATTAGAATATTTATAAATGCACTTTCAAATATGCTGCTTTTACTTATTTAAAATGGGTAATAATAAACTCATAGCATCATACAATATTTATGAATAAATATTTTGAAATTTAGAATCATGGAATAATATAGCACAGGAGGTGGTCATTCAGCCCATCAGCCAGCTCTTTCAAAGAGCAACACAGTTAGTTCCACTTCTCTGCTCTTTCCTCACATCTCTGCAACTTTTCCTCCTACAGGTATTGATCCAATTCCCTTTTGAAGGTGACAATTGAATCTGTATCCACCGCCCCATCAGGCAGTGGATTACAAACCCTAACCAATCAGTGCATAGGAAGGGTTTTTCTCTGGTTCTTTTGCCAGTCACCTTAAATTGGGGGTCCTCTGGCTATCGATTCTTCAGCCATTGGAAATAGTTTCTTTTTGTTTACTCTGTTTTCACTCTTCATGATTTTAAACCCCTCTATCAAATCTCCTCTTAACCTTCTCTGCTCCAAAGAGAACATCCTCAGCTTCTCCAGTCTCTCCGTGTGACTGTAAACCTTCATCCCTGGAACCGTTCTATAAATCTCTTCAACACCTTTAGCTTTCCTAACATTTGATGCTCAGAATTGAACTGAGAGCTCCTGCTGGGCTCGAACTAGTGTTTTATATAGGTTTAGCTTAAGTAAATAGTTGTGTCATTTTGGATTATAGGGTTTAAGCATACAATTTCAATTAGGAACAGAGCTTCAATTTTGATGAAACTGGAGACAGGCACAAATCCTCTTTTGGGGCGAGGTACAGTCTCACAGTTTCGATCCAGCTCAGTCTGTGACTGTGGGCTCAACACTTCAATCTTCAACAAACAACACAGCTTCCATCACATCCACACTGGAAGTTGTGTCAGGTGCAGTGAAGATCAGCGTAGGCAAAGAAGCAGCTTTCAAAAATAAACTCTGCTGAAAAGGTTTGTAAAGTCAGATCAAAACGAATCCCAATTATAACTGGAGAAAAAAAAAACCTTTCCACTATCCACAACAAACACAATTTTAAATTAATAAATGAACAAAGTGACAGATTCCCCCACCCCCAGCAGATATAGGGGATCTTAACCTGCTTTTGCTCGTTAATGGTCGTCGCTGGTTAATGTTACTGGTTAATGATTTTGCTGGCTAATGGGTTTTGCTGGTTAAGGGTTTATGCTGGTTGGAATTTTGCTTGCTGAGGTTTTTGGTCAATGGTTTATGCTGGTTTAGTGTTAATACTGGTTTATGATTTTACTGGTTAATGGGTTATACAGGTTTAATGCTAATCGGGGCCGCCTCTCTCCTACCTTCATTCACTCTCTTGAAGCTCCGCGATTTCCTGCTTCTTTTCCTCTCGGTGAATTCCATTGATCCTCCAGTCTGGGGGCAGCAATCACCAGATTAATGGACACAGTGTTAAAGCAGCGCTGCCTCCGCCGCCCGGGACCGACACTGGGGCCTGTCTGAGCCGCGGCTTCAGGTACCGAGAGACAAGCGGCGGAGAATCACCGGCAGAGGGAGATGGACCGAGCCAGAGACACACACACACACCCACCGGCAGGAGGACAGGAACTCCACCGGCGGTCCCAGAGGCCGGGGGACCCTCCACCAGGGGGACACCACCAGGGGGACCCTCCACCAGGGGGACACCACCAGGAGGACTCTCCACCCGGGGGACACCACCCTCCACCAGGGGGACTGCACTCTCCACCTGGGGGACCCTCCACCTGGGGGACCCTCCACCAGGGGGACACCACCAGGGGGACACCACCCTCCACCAGGGACCCTCCACCAGGGGGACTGCACTCTCCACCTGGGGGACCCTCCACCAGGGGGACACCACACTCCACCAGGGGGACACCACCAGGGGGACACCACACTCCACCAGGGACCCTCCACCAGGGGGACTGCACTCTCCACCTGGGGGACCCTCCACCAGGGGGACACCACACTCCACCAGGGGGACCCTCCACCAGGGGGACACCACACTCCACCAGGGACCCTCCACCAGGGGGACTGCACTCTCCACCTGGGGGACCCTCCACCTGGGGGACCCTCCACCAGGGGGACACCACCAGGGGGACACCACCCTCCACCAGGGACCCTCCACCAGGGGGACTGCACTCTCCACCTGGGGGACCCTCCACCAGGGGGACACCACACTCCACCAGGGGGACCCTCCACCAGGGGGACACCACACTCCACCAGGGACCCTCCACCAGGGGGACTGCACTCTCCACCTGGGGGACCCTCCACCAGGGGGACACCACACTCCACCAGGGGGACCCTCCACCAGGGGGACTGCACTCTCCACCTGGGGGACCCTCCACCAGGTGGACACTGGACCCTCCACCAGGAGGAACATTCCACCTTCCGCCTTCCACCAGGGGAACACTCCACCAGGGAGAGACTCCATCCTCCATGGGGGAGACACTCCACCCTCCGCCAGGGGGATTCTCCGCCTTCTCCAACCTCCACCAAGGGATCACTGCATCAGGAGGACCTCCATCAGGGGGACATCCATGGGGGACTCCATCCTTAACTAGGGGCACTCTATCAAGGAGACACTCCACTAGAGAGATACCCCAACCTCCACCAAAGGGACCTCCACTAGGGGTACACCCCATTCTTTACTAGAGATCCTCCCATCAGGTTGGGGGGTGGATTTTTTAAATTATTCATTCAGGGGACATGGGCTTCGCTGGCTGGCCCAGCATTTATTGCCTATCCCTAGTTGTCCTTAAGAAGGAGGTGGTGAGCTGCCTTCTTGAACCATTGAAGTCCATGTGGTGTAGGTACACCTACAGCGCTATTGGAAGGGAGTTCCAGGATTTTGACCCAGTGACAGTGAAGGAACGCTGATATATTTCAAAGTCAGAAAAAAAAACTAAAAACTGGGAATTTAGCATACTGGTCCGATCCAGTGTTGTATACCTTAAAATGGAACACCAGTAGAAACTGGGAATTTACAATACTGGTCCAAACTGTTCTTTCCTATTTCATCCTCCATCAGGGAACAATTCATCTGGCATCTGGCAGCATCGGCGGAGAAGAAAAGAGTTGACGTTTCGAGTCCTCATGACCCTTCGACAGAACTTGAGTTCGAGTCCAAGAAAGAGTTGAAATATAAGCTGGTTTAAAATGTGTGTGTGGGGGGCGGAGATCCGCCCCCCACACACACACCTTAAACCAGCTTATATTTCAACTCTTTCTTGGACTCGAACTCAAGTTCTGTCGAAGGGTCATGAGGACTCGAAACGTCAACTCTTTTCTTCTCCGCCGATGCTGCCAGACCTGCTGAGTTTTTCCAGGTAATTCTGTTTTTGTTTTTGTTTTGGATTTCCAGCATCCGCAGTTTTTTTGTTTTTAATTCATCTGGCATCTTTATCTTATTGCTGCTTGAAGAAAATGTGGGATTTAAAATGACTAATCTCCAGGATCTGATGGTTTCCATTGCAGGCTATTAAAAGCAATATGCGAGGACATTGCAGATGCATTACTCATAATTTTCCAAAGCTCTTGAGATTTAGGAACTGTGCCTTTTAATTGGGAAATTGCAAATGATACATCATTATTTAAGAATGAAGGAAGGGAGAAACTAGATAACTGGTCAGTTTAATCTCAGTTGCGGAAAAGCTACATGAACCTATCATCAAGCAGAGTGACTGGTGAACACTTGAAGAGTATAATCTGCTCAAAGAGAGTTGAAAACAGTAATTCAGGACAAAATTAATAGTCACTTGGGCAAATGCAGGTTAGTTAAGGAAAGTCAGCATGGATTTCTTAAGCAACTAACCTGTGAGCAAAGTTATAACTCATGGAATAAAAGGGACAGTAGCAATATGGTTACGAAATTGGATAAGTGTCAGGAAACAGAGAGTATTGTTCAGTGGATTTTTTTGGGATGGAGGAAGGTTTGTATTGGAGTTCCCCAGAGGTCAATGCTGGGACCCTTGCTTTTCCTGATCCATATTAATGACGTAGACCTTGGTGTATGGGTCACAATTTCAAAGTTTGTGGAAGATACAAAACTTGGAAGCATTGTGAACTGTGAGGAGAATAGTGTTGAACTTCAAAGGGACACAGACAGGTGGAGTGGGCAGACAGGTAGCAGATGAAGTTCAATGCAGAGAAGTCTGAAGTGATTCACTTTGGTAGGAAGAACGTGGAGAAACAGTATAAAATAAAGGGTACCACTCTAAAAGTGATGCAGGAGCAAAGGGACCTGGGTGTATATGTTTGTAAAGCATTGAAGATGGCAGGACAGGTTGAGTGAGCATTTAATAAAGCATACAGTGCCCTGGGATTTATTAATAGGAGCATTGAGTACAAGAGCAAGAAGGTTATGTTGAACTTGTATAAGACACTGATTCGGCCTCAGCTAGAGTATTGCATCCAGTTCTGGGTGCTGCACTTTAGGAAGGATGTGAAGACACTGGAGAGAAAAAAATCACAAGAATGTTTCCAGGAATGAGGAGCTTCAGTTATGAAGATAGATTGAAGAAATTAGGACTGTTTTCCTTATAGCAAAGAAGCTGAGAGGAGATTTGATGGAGGTCCACCTCATTCCCAAGAACCAGGTCCAGCAGTTCCTCCTTTTCAATGGGCTGGAAGGAAACTGCTATAGAAAATTTCCCTGAACACACGCTAGGAACTCTTGACCCTCTCTGCCCTTTATACTACTACTATCCCAGTCTATATTTGGATAATTAAAGTCCCACGTTATAGGCACTCTATAATTTTTGCACCTCACTGTAATTTCTTTACAACTTTGTTCCTCTACATCGTTCCCACTAGTTGGTGGCCTATAGACTACCCCGAGCAATGTAACTGCACCTTTTTTTGTTCCTGAGCTCTAGCCAAATAGATTCTGTACTTGATCCCTCTGGGACATCCTCTTTCTCCAGTACTACAATGCTCTCCTTCAGCAGTACTGCCACCACACCCCTTTTTCTTCCTTTCCTATCTTTCCTGAACACCTTGTATCCAGGGAACACCCAATCCTGTCCTTCTTTGAGCCAGGTTTCTGTTACAGCCACATCATCATATTTCCACATGGCAATCTGCACCTGTAACTCACCAATCTTATTTACCATACTCTGTGCATTCGCATGGAGGTGGTAACCTAGTGGTAATGTCACTGGGCTAGTAATCCAGAGACCCAGGGTAATGCTCTGGAGACCTGAGTTTGAATCCCACAATGGCAATGGTGAAATATTTCAGTAAAAATCTGGAACTAAAAGTCTAATGACCATGAAACCATTGTCGATGTTATAAAAACCCATCTGGTTCACTAGTGTCCTTTAGGGAAGGAAATCTGCCTTCCTTACCTGGTCTGGCCTACATGTGACTCCAGACTCACAGCAATGTGCTTGACTTTTAAATGCTCTCTGACGTGTCTAGCAAGCTACTCAGTTGTATCAAACGACTAAAAAGTCTAAAAGGAATGGAACTGGACAGCTGGGTCAAAATCCTGGAACTCCCTCCCTAACAACACTGTGGGTGTACCTACACCACATGGACTGTAGTGGTTTGTTAGAAAAATATAGATAATTAATAAGTTATATGTGTATTTGGGTGTGTTAAGAATAAGGTATATCTTTAAGTTTAAGTTGGATTTCTGTACTTGTGTGTTAAGAAAAGAAGTTGCGTTTTAGTTTCACTTTAAAAGTTGCCCGCTTTTAATGAAGATTTTATGACTCTTGAAGGTAAGAAAAAACTGTTGTTGCCGAGCAACAGGGGTGCAGAGAGGGAGCCCCCTCTCCCTATTGGTTTACATGGACTGTACATATTGTGAACATTAGAGAATAAGACAGCTGTTGTAACTTGTGTTTTCCTTACAAATCTGTATATATCTGTAAAAGTATGGTTGTGGGTGAATGAGTTTTGTAATATAGTTCATTTTTTCTTGTTTAATAACTGTTTTATTCTTTTGTTAAAAGTTCATCAGCCTGACTCCTGTGACTCTGTTCAGTAGCCACTTCCTAAACTAAAAATAATAAGGTCTATCAAGCCGGGTTCTATCCTGAAATCTGGCTTGTCCAGTTGTAACATCAGCTGGGATCATAACAGATTCAAGAAGGCAGCTCATTACCACCTTCTCAAGGACAATTAAGGACTGGCAATAAATGTTGCCCTAGCCAGTAATTCTCACACCCCATGAACGAATAAAAAAAAAATACATGCACAGTAACTCTGATTTAGACTCTATTACTTTCTCCTTTACTCTGACCTCACCTATTAACTTATCTTTCCCTACTCTAGTGCTATCTATCTCTCCCAGTATTCTTTGAACCTTGGTACTTCTCTCTAATATTATCTCCTGGTTTCCACAAACCCTGCCAAGTTAGTTTAAAACCACCCCAACAGCACTAGCAAAACCCCCAGGAAGGAACTCCAGACCAGCTCTGTTCAGGTGCGACACATCTGCCTGTACAGGACCCATCTCCCCCAGAGCCAGTCTCAATATCCTAAGAATCTAAAGCCCTCCATCCTGCATCATCTTTCCAGCCACAGCATTCACCTGTCTTATCCTCCTATTTCTGTCCTCACTTGTGTGCAGTACTGGAATTAATCTGGAGATTACTGCTTTTGAGGTTTGCTAATTGTCTACCTAACTCCCTAAATTCAGACTGCAGGGCTACATCCCTCTTTCTACTTATGTCACCGTGGACAATGACAGCTGGCTGTTCCCCCTCACGGTGCTCTGCAGCCACTTACTGACATCCTTGACCCTGGCTCCAGGGAGGTAACACACCACCTTAGATTCATGTCTGTAGCCACAGAAATGCCTATCTACTCCCCTATCAAATGACCTATCACTATTGTTCTTCCAAACTTCCTTGTACCCACCCCACCCCATATAGCTGAGCCACCCGTGGTGCTTTGGACTTGGCTCTGGCTGCACTCCCCAGAACTATCACTCTCATCAGTATTCAGAACTGAATAACGGTTGGAGTGGGATGCATTCAGGGAACTCCTGCTCTACCTGCCCGTTCTTTTCTAACTGTCTGGTGGTTCTCTCTCCGCCCCCCACTTCTCTCCCTGCGTACTTTTCAGCTGTGGGGTGACTACATCTGTAAAAACCTATCCTCACTGATGCTCCCCAGTGACACCAGATGCTGCTCAAGTTCCACAACCTGGAGCTCAAGCTGCGGCAACTGACAAGACTTCCTGCCCAAATGATTATCCAAGCCACTGGGAGCGTCCTGGAGTTCCCACATAGCACAGTATGGGCACTCTTGAGGTTGGAGCAGCCCCTGCCAATTCTGTATTTATTAGCTGATACTACCTTGTTACTTAGATTAAACCTTACTGCTGGTAATACATCTGATCAATATTAATAAAGCTTTACCAATACTAATAAAACTTACTTATACATTAGCAATATTGATAAATCCTACCAACTCTTCCTACACCTTAGTAGTGGTAATGAATCTTACTACCAATAAACCTTACATAAATGTTACTGATTCTTATGATTGCTACTAACACTTAGCACAATTATGAGTAGTAAGAAATCCTACTTTACAACAAAAAATAAGACTCAAGCGTTTATTTCCTAGTTTAGATTGGAGATACTCACCAGCCAATCACCTACTTTGAGAAGCTGATAGCTCAGCACCACCTTCTCAAGGCAATTAGAATGGGCAATGAATGCTGGCCTTGTCACATTCCATGAATAAAACAATAGATATTATTTAAGTGTATTCATCATCGTGGTGAGGTCGGTTATCAGTGGTGCCCCACTTGTGTGTAGATGTTGGGGCTGGTGAATGGGAGAAAGCGGAGGGGAAGCGGCTAGGCCGCGCCGTTGCTACGGTGACGCGGCTGGTTTCCGGCCGGGGCCGTGCCCTCTGACCCGGACGTGACGTGTGCTTGTTATGGCAGCGGTTGGAATGGAGCAGCTGAAGGCCGAGATCGCCAGAAAGCGGAAACTCCTGGAGGAGAGGGTGCTGCCGGGGGTGAGGAGGGGGAGTGGGTGCTGCGGGGGGGGTGAGGAGGAGAGGGTGCTGCGGGGGGTGGGGAGGAGGAGAGGGTGCTGCGGGGGGTGGGGAGGAGGAGAGGGTGCTGCGGGGGGTGGGGAGGAGGAGAGGGTGCTGCGGGGGTGGGGTGGGGAGGAGGAGAGGGTGCTGCGGGGGTGGGGTGGGGAGGAGGAGAGGGTGCTGCGGGGGTGGGGTGGGGGGAGAGGAGGAGAGGGTGCTGCGGGGGGGGGGGAGGAGGAGAGGGTGCTGCGGTGGTGGGGTGGGGAGGAGGAGAGGGTGCTGCGGGGGTGGGGTGGGGGGGAGGAGGAGAGGGTGCTGCGGGTGGGGGGAGAGGAGGAGAGGGTGCTGCGGGTGGGGGGGGAGGAGGAGAGGGTGCTGCGGGGGTGGGGTGGGGAGGAGGAGAGGGTGCTGCGGGGGTGGGGTGGGGGGGGAGGAGGAGAGGGTGCTGCGGGTGGGGTGGGGGAGGAGGAGAGGGTGCTGCGGGGGTGGGGTGGGGGGGAGGAGGAGAGGGTGCTGCGGGGGGTGGGGAGGAGGAGAGGGTGCTGCGGGGGAGGGGTGGGGGGAGGGAGGAGAGGGGTGGGTGGGGGGAGGAGGGGAGAGGGTGCTGCGGGGGGGGGGGGGGAGGAGGAGAGGGTGCTGCGGGGGTGGGGGGGGTGAGGAGGAGAGGGTGCTGCGGGGGTGGGGGGGGGAGGAGGAGAGGGTGCTGCGGGGGTGGGGGGGGGGAGGGAGGAGGAGAGGGTGCTGCGGGGGTGGGGGGGAGGAGGAGAGGGTGCTGCGGGGGGGGGGGGGAGGAGGGAGAGGGTGTGCTGCGGGGGGGGGGTGAGGAGGAGAGGGTGCTGCGGGGGGGGGGGAGGAGGAGAGGGTGCTGCGGTGGTGGGGGGGGGAGGAGGAGAGGGTGCTGCGGGGGGGGGGGGGGGAGGAGGAGAGGGTGCTGCGGGGGTGGGGTGGGGGGAGAGGAGGAGAGGGTGCTGCGGGTGGGGGGAGAGGAGGAGAGGGTGCTGCGGGTGGGGGGGGAGGAGGAGAGGGTGCTGCGGGGGTGGGGTGGGGAGGAGGAGAGGGTGCTGCGGGGGGTGGGGGGGGTGGGGAGGAAGAGAGGGTGCTGCGGGGGGGGAGTGGGTGCTGCGGGGGTGGGGGGGGAGGAGGAGAGGGTGCTGCGGGAGGGGGAGGAGGAGAGGGTGCTGCGGAGGGGGGCAGGAGGAGAGGGTGCTGTGGGGGGGGAGGAGGAGAGGGTGCTGCGGGGGGGGGGAGGAGGAGAGGGTGCTGCGGGGGTGGGGGGGGGAGGAGGAGAGGGTGCTGCGGGGGGGGGGAGGAGGAGAGGGTGCTGCGGGGGGGGGAGGAGGAGAGGGTGCTGCGGAGGGGGGCAGGAGGAGAGGGTGCTGTGGGGGGGGGAGGAGGAGAGGGTGCTGCGGGGGTGGGGTGGGGAGGAGGAGAGGGTGCTGCGGGGGGGGGAGGAGGAGAGGGTGCTGCGGAGGGGGGCAGGAGGAGAGGGTGCTGTGGGGGGGGGAGGAGGAGAGGGTGCTGCGGGGGGGGGGGAGGAGGAGAGGGTGCTGCGGGGGGTGGGGTGGGGAGGAGGAGAGGGTGCTGCGGGGGGTGGGGTGGGGAGGAGGAGAGGGTGCTGCGGGGGTGGGGTGGGGGGGAGGAGGAGAGGGTGCTGCGGGGGTGGGGTGGGGGGGAGGAGGAGAGGGTGCTGCGGGGGGTGGGGAGGAGGAGAGGGTGCTGCGGGGGTGGGGTGGGGAGGAGGAGAGGGTGCTGCGGGGGGTGGGGTGGGGAGGAGGAGAGGGTGCTGCGGGGGGTGGGGAGGAGGAGAGGGTGCTGCGGGGGTGGGGTGGGGAGGAGGAGAGGGTGCTGCGGGGGTGGGGTGGGGAGGAGGAGAGGGTGCTGCGGGGGTGGGGTGGGGAGGAGGAGAGGGTGCTGCGGGGGTGGGGTGGGGAGGAGGAGAGGGTGCTGCGGGGGTGGGGGGGAGGAGGAGAGGGTGCTGCGGGGGTGGGGTGGGGAGGAGGAGAGGGTGCTGCGGGGGTGGGGTGGGGAGGAGGAGAGGGTGCTGCGGGGGTGGGGGGGAGGAGGAGAGGGTGCTGCGGGGGTGGGGGGGAGGAGAGGGAGGAGGAGTGGGTGCTGCTGGGGGTGAGGAGGGAGAGGTAGAGGATGCTGCCTGGGGTGATGAGGAGGAGAGGTTGCTGAGGGGAGAGGGGAAGGAGGAGAGGGTGCTACTGGGAGGTAGGAGAGGAGGAGGAGGAGAAGGAGAGGGGTGGGATGAATGGAGAGAGGAGAGGGGTGGGTGGGACCGAAATGAGCTGTGGCCGATCTCCTGATGTGGGAAATGTTGATATGGGAGCAGCGGCAGATGTTGAACCTTCGGATTGGGGGCTGGACTGTAGAGCACCTTCATCCATGGGTGGGAATTTGTTTGGTTAGTGACCAAGTGACCCACAGTCTAATCCCTCCCCTGACTGGCGGTACATATGATAACATGGGAGTGGAGCTTTCGAATAAAGTTTGAGCGCAGCAATATTGGGCTGGAACCTCCCCAATGTCAGATTTGGGGGGGGCGTTACCCCAAAGATGCGCTGGGAATCCCTCTGGGAAGTTCCCAGATAAGGGTTTGCATGGCAGTTGGCCAGTAGTGCACTCTTCCCCTTGACAATTGTGCAATGCTGGGAACCATCCGAAAATGCGGTTGAAATCTCAAACTCCGGGTGGTTCCACCGGGGTTACTCCAATAGTTACCCAGAAAACATTAGAAGAATTCAAACCTCTTCTAACTTCCAAGTAACTATTGTAAAGACCCAGATTTATTACCCCCCACTGGACTACCCCCACAGTCCTGCTGCCCGCCACCCCACCCCCGGGGAATACCCCACCCCTGTCTAACTACCGCACCCCCCCCCAAACTTCATTCCCCACCTGTTGATCCCCCCCACGGGATTTCACCCACCTGCACAAGACTCCTCACCCGACATTGCCTCTTCCCACCCCCACAACTCCAACGCCTTCTGATGTCATCCATCCACCCCCCCCCCCCAATCCGATATTGGACCCTGTGCCCCCGTCACCTCCCAATGTCAGACCCACCCCTCCGATGTCAGATCCTGCCCACCCCCACCATCTGCTGACGGACACTGCCCCCCATCACCTCCCGATGTCGGACCCTGCCCTCATCCCACCCAACCTCCAAATACCCTCAGCCTCCCAAACCCTTTTCACTTACCTTAGGCACTTACTTTCTCCCTGGCTTGTCATTTTCAATCGGACCTTTAAACTGCTACACAGTAGCTAGTGCTGTTTTTAAAAAAAAAAGGGCATGTCTTCCTTCAATATGACGGTGCTGGACTTGGAGACAGCTGCGCTGCCTGGATCTCACCTGGCCTGTTGGAAGGTTGGGAGAGACAAGTATAGAAGAAACTTGGTGTAGGTAAATGGGCACAGAGTGGCAATCTGAAGCTGATTGCCACTCTGAGAAAGTTACAGCCCATTGTCTATCTACTGACAGAAACTATACAAATAGAAAAAGCTCTGTGTTTAGTGATAGTAGCCGGTGTAATGCAGCTGGTGGAAATATGTCAGCCTAGTATTTTGCAGCTCACTTTCTCTTGAAGTTTGTTAAAGTAGAACTTGAAGTGAACATTTGATCTTTAACATTTCTGTATCCCAATGTTATATGATCAATGGTTAACTACAAATGAGACAGCTATATGCTTTTGATGTATTCATTCTTTGTAGTTCTCTATTCCTATTCCAATGTTTGTAACTGTGTTGGTGTAAGAGTCTGAAAAGCATTATTTACGTTCCTTACTTTATACATCCAATATCTCACTCAGTTTCTTTACTCATGCTTAAAGCTGTTGTAACATTTGTATTCACAGCTGTTTACGACACTTGCCATTATATTCAGGGTGCAGTGACTAAGAAGTGGTGATAACTCATTTTTGTATTCTGACAGGAATCAAAAAAGTTCTTCAAACGTAGTGACCTTGCCAAGAAAGAAGAAGAGGCATATTTAGAAAGATGTGGTTACAAGGTACTCATTTCATATTTTAGATTTGAGATTATTAGAGGTCAATGAGTTGATCCTAATTTCCTAAAACTATTGCAAACAAATGCATTTCACCAGTGAGATTTAACTGTGAGAATTTAACAACAAACCTTTCCTGTGAAACTTGTATCAATAGGTTGTAAATGAGGAGTCAACACCAAAGGTATGGGTAACAAGAACAAATTTTATCTTTTTGTTTTGGGCTGTAGGTAAGCCATGTAGCTGAATGCATGACAGCAAATAGTATGTGAGCCTGTGCCTTGGCTTTTTTTTAAAGTTTGGCATTATTTTATTAGACCTGAATACCCTCTTGTTTTCTGTTAATTAAATAAAAGTGGTTAAATGTTAACTACAAAATTTGTTCTTTCAATCATTAACTGAAATAAGTATTGTAATCAGCTCGAATAATTGTTATACCCATTTACTTCAAGTATGGCTAATTTAAGAAATATTGTATAATTTACATTGAATTACAGTAAAAAAAAACCTTATTACAGAAAACTGGCTTATAAGAATGATATGGCGCATCGGCGCGTTAATCTTTTCCACTCAGTAATAGGGGACAAGCTTGCATCCGCAGTTTTCTTGGTGTCAAGAAGAACAGGCATGTACCTCATTCAGGGTAGGAGAAAAAGAATTGGCAAGAAAATCAATATAGCTACTCATACCTATGTTTGTGTTTGGTTATAAAGTGGTATTGTCAGAGTTGGAGCCTTCTATTTGTAGAATACCATGTAGGATTTTTTAAAGAAGGAATAATTTGGCTATAAATGCATTTAATTTCATAATGGAATAACTTTATAATATTCTTCAATATTATAATTTCAAGACATTTACATGTGTCTTAAAAAGTAAGTAGAAGATTAGTCACTGTTGTAAGTTTCTGCCTACAGAGCTGGTAACCAATACTAAATTAACACCAATAAAACCATATATCATGTTATGCATTTTTTTCTTACATTAGTCCTGTAAAAGAGTAAAATACTGATCAATTAAGCAAAATAGCACTGAGATTCTTATGTGCATGAAATCAGTTGGAAAGCCTGTGCCTGCATCCGGAATGCAGTGTTGGTAGAAAGTACTGTTTAAACCAAGTACCGTGGTTATAGCAGATGTAGCTGTTTGCCTGCATTAATGGTGTTATTGCAAGTCAAACTCCATTTTGTAATGTTGGTTAAGGCATGGGACTGAAGGAGGAACAGCATGGTTGGTAAGCATGGAACGCAAGGCTATTTATTGTAAATATGTATGAACACTTGTGCCATATTTTATTGTGGAAAATGTTTTGGAAATTGTTTTCGGAACCATTAGAGACAGGTACAAAGAATTAGTTTGTGTGAAGTACAGAAACAGGTCATTTGTCCCAACTGGCCTGTGCTAGTGTTCCACATGAACCTCCTTCATCTAACTATATCGGCATGTTCTTCCAATCATACTGGGTCGGTTTCTACATATTATCATTTCTTTATATAATGTAGATTATATTGTGATCATAATCTGAAGATTCCTAACTTTCATAACATGTTTGAATTGTACAATGCTTATTATTTTTTTCTTCAAAAAAATTTAGCTCAGGAATTAGGATGATGGGGCTTGAATAGAACACTTCAAACAATTTTCATTTTATACTGTTGTATTGTAATTAAACATTTATAGGGCACACTGTTCTAATATTTCAAGTATAAACCTGTACTAAACTTTTATAAAAGGATAAAATCAAAATTCATCAGCTTGAACTTTACAACCTGATATATTGTAATTTTTCTTGGAAATATGAATTACAATTTGTATTATATGTTGAGATTGAATATACTGTTGAATTGCATTGCCTGTGAATGATAGCAATGCGTTTGTTCGTCTAGACAGTAGAGTTGGGTGAATAGAAAACAATACATTTGGATGTTGAAAACAAGAACATGTAGAATATGATTCTGTGATCTAAAAGTGTGTAGTAATTGCATTTTAAACTTTTAAAAAGTGCTTTAGTTGTAATCCATTGGCTGTAAAATGTTTTGGGATGTCCCAAAGATGTGGAGGCTCTGTTTAAATATGACTCCTTATGCATCTTCCGCTTTCTTTACCCACCACTGATGGCCATGCCTTCACTGTTTAGGCTCCAGGTTTTAAAATTCCCTCATCGTTATCCTCCTCCTTTAAGGTGCTCCTTAAAATCTAGTACTTTGACTACACTTTTGGTCACATGTTCTCATGTCTCCCTCTTTGGCCCCGTGTCAGTTGTCATCTGATAACTCCCTTGTGAGGCTCTGGTCAATATTTATCCCTCTATCAACATCATTAAAACAGATTATCCTGGTCATTGGTCCATTGGCTGCAAAAATGTTTTGGGGCATCTTGAGGTCATTAAAAGTGGTATATAAATGCAAGTCTTTCCTTTTGCATCTATCTATTTCTAATTTACATGATCACAACTAAGCACTATTCCATTTGCAATCTTGCATTTTATGAAGTGTTTAATATTAATTACTTAATACCTAACATTTTATCCACGCTTGCAATTGATGCCCTAAGCTGGGAGCTTCTATAGCGGTCAGCAATTGCATCCAAATATTTTGTTCTGACTACCTTATTTATTAAGATAAAAGCAAAAAACTGCGGGTGCTGGAAATCCAAAACAAAAATAAAAATACCCGGAAAAACTCAGCAGGCCTGACAGCATCTGCGGACAGGGACACAGTTAACGTTTCGAGTCCATATGACTCTTCAACAGAACTGTTGAAGAGTCATACGGACTCGAAACGTTAACTGTGTTCCTCTCCGCAGATGCTGTCAGACCTGCTGAGTTTTTTCAGGTATTTTTATTTTTGCCTTATTTATCAATATGCCTTTCATTTTGCAATTGAAACTTCATCTCCCTTTCCCATTCTCTCCACCACCACCACCACCACCCCCCACCGCCCCCCAAAACCCGATATAGTTATTAACTCTCATGCACCACATCCCAACTTAATTTTTGTTAAATGTGTGGGTGTGTATGTTAATGTGGTATTCCTGCTGCTCTCCAAATTAAATTCCATTCATATTTAAGTTACTTGGTTACAAATTCTCTTGATTTTTTTTTGTTCTTCCCACAGTTTAGCTAAAAGTGCTTATGATGTGTAATAGTGTGTTTATTCCAAATAAAAGGCAATGTTAACAATTTATTTTGATTTATATCGATAAAATTCTAGTCTTTTTGCAGGAATCTATAAAATGGCAGATGTAAGCTTTTTAAAAAAATATTTACCCTGGAAAAAACTGATTTTTCCCAGCATTTCACAAAACAAGAAATGAGGGGACTTGGAATTTATGATATGTAATTTCTGGTATGATGGTGTAGGTTTACAGGTTAGTTCCTGCACTAAAGCTTTAATGACGAATACTGTTAATGTACAGGTGCAACCAAAAACAAATGAAGAAGATGCTTCTTCTTCAAACCCAGTGCTTGAACTCGAACTTGCAGAAGAGAAATTACCTATGACCCTTTCCAGGCAAGAGGTAATATTTAGTCTTGGTTAACACTGAACCTTGCAAATTGTGAAAATGAACAATTCACTACGAGCGATACATTTTCAAAACCTTAATGTTTAAACAAAATGTACACCCCTTCAATTCAAATATCCAATCAGAATTTGAACCAGAATCTTTGGTCTTTAACATGATACTTTTGATCCATACTGTCACATGGTAATAGCTGTGATTTTTCCTTGGCATATTGTCAAGTTAAACTCCTGAAGAGATCAATTTATAAAGAAGAATACTTTATAAAGAAGAATATGGGTTATGAAACCCTTCTTGTTCCAAGCTGAGTTTTCTGCTGATACCCAGACCACGTGTCATGTTGGCAAAGAAAGTTGCCTTCATTCAGACTTCTGCAAGAGACCATTTTTAAGCTAGTTACTACTGAATGTGCAATGACAACTGCTAAGTCCAACCACTCCTCCTCTAGCAACTTAGTTGAATTCTAGTTGCCCAGTGGCTTGAGCAACCTGTATCTCTCCAGTTAGAGAAATACCATCCTTTGGTGCTTCAAGAGGCTGCCCAATTGTGCTACCCTCCTATAAAATCTATTTGAAACTTTATATTCCTTTGATAAAAGCAAAAAACTGCGGATGCTGGAAATCCAAAACAAAAATACCTGGAAAAACTCAGCAGGTCTGGCAGCATCTGCGGAGAGGAACACAGTTAATGTTTCCAGTCTGAATGACCCTTCGGACATTCGGACTCAACGTTAACTGTGTTCCTCTCTGCAGATGCTGCCAAACCTGCTGAGTTTTTCCAGGTATTTTTGTTTTTGTTTTATATTCCTTTGCTTTAGAACAGATAAATAAATGGGTCCAAAATTTGCTGAGAAAATAGAACTCATGTACAATGCACAACATTTCCAATGTATAAATTGGTAGCAAGGAAGAGAAATCCCATGAATTATGAACCACAAGTTGCTGACCCTGCCATTCGCTTCATGCAAGCAGTATCTTGCCCTTAACCCCGTGAGTTCCATGAAATTTCTAAATCTGCAAATCACTTGCACATTAAACTCACCACGGAAAGTTAAGTCTAGTAATTAATGGTCTTTTGATGACATGATAATTGTTAATGACTGCCAATCAACCTCTCTGGCTCAGAAAGTGAATGATCAAAAGCCTGTAGGCTTATTCCTTCATGTAGTGAATTGTTGTTGGAGATTTTAAAAATGTCTTTTTCTTTAAAAATTCTTTCTTTTCTTTGTCCCTTTTTCCCACATAATTTCTCCTAACCTGTACCTGATTTGGCACTAAATTCACTCTCACGAGTTCACCCCCCTCCTCAGTCCAGCCTCTGTTTATTTCTCAATCCTTTAACTGTCATTGGCCAAGGAGATAAACTGTTGATCCCATTGTTCAGTAAGGCCGCAGATGTCTTGTTGCCCTCAGGATGCAGTTATCATTTTACATTTCTGACAGCTTGCAGGACAAAATGTTTTTGAGTTGATGGGTGCAGGAACAAACTTAAGGGGCCACAAATGAGTCTAATTTTCACACACTCTGTGGTGTTTGGTATGGGGTTACAGTAGATGGTGCTGTTGTACTGTAACCGATAATTTTAAAACATGGCTCAAGTGCATCACCATCTGCTGCTGGAGAATAGTACTACCTCACTTATTTCAGGGGAAGTCCCGACAGGGAAGAGAAAATTCTGGCATGCTCGTGCTTGTGTTTTAAACAGAAAGCTGCTTTGCCCTTTGAGAATTATTTTGGAAGCTACAGCTTTTGTATTCGCTTTCTTTTGTCAAGCAAATGGCTGGTAAATAGATTTGGCATAAATCTTTTACTTTCTGCTCAAGCATAAACTGTTATTTGCGCATCGTCTGAATATGTGAACAGTTATCAGTGGAACAGTATTTCAGCGTAGAATTCTTTTGATAAAATCAAACCTTTTTGTTTCAAGGTTATCCGAAGGCTACGTGAAAGAGGAGAACCAATTCGATTGTTTGCTGAAACAGACTATGAAGCCTTTCAACGTCTTCGAAAAATAGAAATCTTAACTCCTGAAATTAATAAGGTGTTCTTTTTGAAATAATTTATGAAGCTTTTCTTCGGCATTTTATATAGTGATGTCTCCTGTCACTTAGAGGTAGCAGAACTGCTGATACATTCAAGCCTGCACATTTGTGGTGGGGGGACAGTTAAATTGATTCACCTGAATTAAATTCTTAGCATGGAGTTTTACAAACTCTCTCCCCTTTTAAAAGCCCATGATCTGAATAACTAGTGAGCTCAGGAGATAGCCCAGCTGCCTTGTATTTGTTATAGCACAAAGATCACAAGAAAGGGCAGAGTGGCAACCTGTAAGTGTTTAGTTGCTGTTGTGCAACATATTTGTACTGAAATACACCTGTCTAAGTTATTAAAAGAAATTATGTTCCATTTTCTAGTAGCAGCATAAACCACAAACTTTACTTCCATTTTACTTGTGTGTTTTTCCAGCTTTTCATTCCCTGTTTATCTTTCAATTCCTACTTTTCAAATGCCCTTGTTTCGCTGTCTGTTTGTCTATTTTAAGCTTATATTTATTTCCTTCAATTTTCCTTTTTCAGGTCATTGAACCACATGAACAGTGAAACAGCATAACTTACTGCAAGGGGGAGAGGGGTCGCTGTACACATTTCGGCATTTGTCTCCTTTTTAAAAATGGCCTTCCTGGAATTGCATTTAAGAAAAGTTAGATAGAGATAATATGAGGCCCACAAATCTTTAAAAATCGACTCGATGTCATCATCACTCCATCCAAAAGCGAAAACTGGTTATAAGAATGTAATTTGACTCTGATCTATTGAAGTGATCATCTTGTGGGTCCTGGATATCAGACCAGTGAATATCACCAGATCTTTGTCTTCTGTTTCTGATTGACCAGCTCAAATTACATCATTAGAAGCCAATAAGCAGGTCACCCACTATATGACTTGCTGAACCAGGAACTTGACCTGGGGAATTCAATAGGGAAGGAAAGGAATGAAAAGCGAGATAAATATTCTTTTATTAGTATTGAATTTTAATCTGGGATTTTCAAAGCCGGGCTCACAGAATAAATAGCCGATGTCCGACCTCCCCCACCCCCTTTGGGCGATTGCATGATGGTTATTCTGAATGAAATTAGGAATTCTAGCTTTTGGAAAAGCTCTTGCATTTTTGTTCTTTGTGACTTTCCACAGGGTTTGAGAAATGACTTGAAAGCTGCTATGGATAAGATAGACCAGCAGTATTTAAATGAGATTGTCGCCGGTCAGGAGCAAGGTGAAGAGGAGGGACAGAATGACTTGAAAGTTCATGAAGAAAACACAACAATTGAGGAATTGGAGGTAAGAATTAAGGTTTGCTAACCTACTCTTTAGGGTAATCCAGAGGTAAGGTGAACCAAGGCTTTTAAAAATAATTTTAGCAATTGGTTTTATTCATTTAAAACAAAGTGGTATACAGATAGAGATAATTACAGACTTAATTAGAAGTAAAAATTAAAGCTCCCTGGCTGAACACTTCTGCTTTGGGATAATGGGGTTAATTCTCTGTGGAGGTCCTTCTTTGCATTCTTCAGATCTGTCTCGTGGACTGCCTCCTTGATCACTCTGAAATTACTGTCATACTTTGGTGTAAAAAAAAACTGTTGGCATTTTTCTTCCCTCCCTCTCTTTTCCATTGTTCAAACTGGCTGATGCTACAGACACTGCCACTGATGTTTCCGATAGATTTTCACAGACTTTCAGGCCTAGCTAAGCAACTGTTTTATCTTTAATCTTAGCCCTTATGAACCCAAAAGTGCATCATCTCAGTTAGTCTTCTACACAGTCTGAAAGAATGGTAATAATACCTTTTGGACCTGGTCAAGCTTCACAGTATGTCATCTTGAACAGTGAAGATTAATATTTCTGAGTTCTGTGATGTCTTGTTGATATTTTTAACCACATTCTCCCTTTGGGCAATCCAAGGTTTCTAGCCATTCTTTTAGTTTTCTTTAAGACAACTGTTACTTAGCAATGTTGCTTGTTTTTGAACTGTTGGTAACTAGTAACTATAAATTGAAAGTTAAAATGTCCTTTCTGGTGACAAATTTTGTTTCGATGTTTTGATGCAAAGTAGTTGAAATTTATTATGGTCTGGGTTTCAAAGAAGCCATATTGGACTTGAAATGTTAGCTCTATTTCTCTCTCCGCAGATGCTGCCAGACCCGCTGAGTTTTTCCAGCATTTTCTGCTTTTGTTTCAGATTTCCAGCAGCCCATAGTATTTTGCTTTACTGCACAGTGATTGAATGCTTTTGTGGTTTGAGATTATCACTTGTATTCATTAATCTGAAAAGGCCCTAAACAGCCTGTCTTTGAGGAAGGTACACAGTTACTAAAGCCATAGAAAAGAATTAAAGAAGACACCTTGAGTTAACCGAGGGAGCTTCGTAGTGTTGGTTTCAAAATGGGGGGAACAACATGTTGGAAATACAAAACACATCAGTCAGCACCTGAAAGGCAAAAACAGAAATACAGAAAATCTGAAACAAAACCAGCATATTGAAAAATCGATAGCATCTCAGTAGCATCTGACTGGCTAGTATTTGAATGAGGTGCTTCATATTCTGATGAATGTTATATATTCAACATTTCATCTGTCTTCAGAACCTGTCTGACCTGTATTTTTCTAGCATTTTCTTTCTTTGTACAATGTAAGTAGATTTATGTACCAAATAACACATTTTAAAGAATACCTTAAAAGACATTGACAAAAAAAAACATGGCATTTTCATAAGATCTAAATAATTGCAGATGAGATCATGTTATCAGGTGTTAAGAACTAGAGAGATTTTTAAGATTTGTGTGTGTTGGGAATAAGCTGCAGCTTTAAGTTTGTTTAATTTCTATTTTTTCGATTTTGTGGATTAAAAGGGGAAACCTGGGCTGAGTTTCATTTACAGTTTTCTCTGTGAGATGGAGCCAGCAGTTCTGGAGCTGTTTGTGTACCTGTATTTCAATGAAGTTTTATGACTCTTGAAGTGGTTTAGGGAAGTTAAAACAAAGTAGCAACAACTACTGTTGCCAAGCAACAGGGGGCCCACCCACATAGACAGGAAAAAACAGAAAAGCAGTTTGATTTTAGTTGGTAGAAGCATTCCACAGAAACTGCCAGAGAGGCAGGAAGGGAGCTGCAGGGAGCAGATCCCAAAGAAAAAAAAAAGTCCCAAAAACCAGCGAGTTGGGCAGAAGATGTCCCCAGGAAGACAGTGAAGTCAGGGGAAAAGAACAAGAATCTGAACCAGTCCTTTTCAGTGGAAGTGAAAGCAAGGAGCAGAGGGAAAGGCTCCAAATTAAAGACAGAAAGCTGGAGGAAGCAGACTTAAAGCAAAAGGAGACAGCCAAAGATGGGTGACTCCTTACTACAAGCCTGTGAAGCAGTGGTGTTCAGTTGGTATGGCTGAGTAGCAGAGAGAGTGTATGGAAGGCAAAGCCTGAATGCATGTGGTGATCCAGGGGAGAGGAACATCAGAAGCAGGAGTCAAAACTCTGGAGGTGGTTGCTTGTTGAAGATGTCCAAGTGAAAGCATAGCTTGGGAGAAAATTCCAAGGCGAGTTCTTTGAGAGTGGAGATGGGAAACCCTTGTTTGAAAGTGGGAATTCAGTGAGACTGGTTGACTCATGATGTGACAAGTGTCAGGGGGGAGTTGATGAGAAATCCTTGGCATCTGCTTTGGGTGCCACCTGTCACTTGGTTTCAGAGTGTGCTGTGTCCAACCATAAGTCACCTATTGGCCTACATGGACTATACACATACTGTGAACATAAGAGTATAAGATAAATTTTGTAATTTGTGTTATCCTTACAAACCTGTATGTATTTGTAAAGGTATAATTGTGGGTAAAGGTGTAGTGCAATATAGTTCATTTTTTCTTGTTTAATAAATGTTTTATTCTTTTAAAAGTTCATCCGTGGACTTTAGGACTTTGTTCAGTAGCTGCCCTCCATGCTTCAAAACAAAAACTAATGGTTAGGATCCATCAAACCAGGTTCCACCCTGGGATCTGACTTATCTAATAATAGGATCATAACACAGGATATGCTGCAAAAACTGATGTGAGCAATAGTGACTGGTACAGTTAGAGGGACCAAAATGTTAAATGTGCTATCACAGCAGAGGGAGATTTGCAATCATTGGTCTGAGAAAGCCCTGGCTCCTATCAGTGCTATAAACTAAAAATTTTAGTTTTTAAAAACCGCTGAGCAGCAAATGGAACTTTTCCTAATTTTGACACTACGCTGCTTGTGGTAAAGAATCCTTGAGTATTAACAGCTGCAGATCCTCAATTCCGGAGGTAATAGCTTGTCTGTGATAGTGTGGATCAGCTGTTCACCTATCCTGGTGAGAATAACCATGGTCAGGTTTTGTTCGCTCATCGGCAGCTTGTGCCATAATACTCCCCAGTCTAAGTCTCGCACCGGCATCTTCAAAGATGTTGGTTTGTGCAGCAGACCTGCAAAAACCTTCTCGATGTGCTTTGCAGTCTTTTTTTTTATTTTTCCTCTCGCACCAGCTGTACAACGTCACATGACTAGCAACCTAAAAAGTGCTTTTAAAAAGATAGCCAATATAATTTCAGTCATAATGTCACAGCAGCTACAAATAAGTTGTTTTGTATTTTGTGTTAACTGCTGTTAATTGGTTATTCACAATGCTCCCACAAATTGCAACTAACAGTTTACTTCTAATGCAGGCCTTGGGCGAGTCCTTGGGACAGGGTGATGACTATAAAGATATGGATACAATAACCAAAGTTCTAAGGGTAAGGCAGCAAATATTGGTATTATTTTTAAAGAATGCTTCTGTGTGACAGAATGGTGCAGTGAACTACACACATTTAACAAGTTGGTCCAGAAGGCGAACCAGCCAGATCGGTTAGGATGAAACCAACTTCTAAACAAAAACAGAACCACCCGGAAAAACTCAGCAGGTCCAGCAGCATCGGCGGAGGAGAAAAGAGTTGACGTTTCGAGTCCTCATGACGCTTCGACAGAACTGAGTGAATCCAAGAAAGGGGTGAAATATAAGCTGGTTTAAGGTGTGTGTGTGTGTGTGTGGGGGGGGGGGGTGTGGAGGCGGTTTGGGTGGGGGGAGAGAAGTGGAGGGGGTTGATGTGGTTGTAGGGACAAACAAGCAGTGATAGAAGCAGATCATCAAAAGATGTCAACAACAATAGAACAAAAGAACACATAGGTGTTAAAGTTGGTGATATCTAAACGAATGTGCTAATTAAGAATGGATGGTAGGGCACTCATGGTATAGCTCTAGTGGGGGTGGGGGGAGCATAAAAGATTTAAAAATATTTAAAAATAATGGAAATAGGTGGGAAAAGAAAAATCTTTATAATTTATTGGGAAAAAAAAGGAAGGGGGAAGAAACAGCACTTTACAGCCTTCCGGACTGAATATTGAATTCAACAACTTTAGGTCTTGAGCTCCCTCCTCCATCCCCACCCCCTTTCCGTTTCTTGTTTGTCCCTACAACCACACCAACCCCCTCCACTTCTCTCCCCCCACCCAAACCCCCCCCCCCCCCCCCCCCCACACACACACACTCACCTTAAACCAACTTATATTTCACCCCTTTCTTGGATTCACTCAGTTCTGTCGAAGGGTCATGAGGACTCAACGTCAACTCTTCTCTTCTCTTCTCCTCTTTTCTTCTCCGCCGATGCTGCCGGACCTGCTGAGTTTTTCCGGGTGGTTCTGTTTTTGTTTTGGATTTCCAGCATCCGCAGTTTTTTTTGTTTTTATCTTTATGAAACCAACCCCTTTCTGGTGGAAGTAAGCATCCTATGTGATGTACTTGGACATTCATAATCCAATTCCTATTGGACGTGAGCCTAAAGCACAAGACTGCCCAAGTGCCTGCTATTGTGGAATTGAATTGACAGTCCCACTTGCAAAGACCACATAATAGCTGGGTTGGAAAACAAACATTTCACTCTTGTGGAGTTGAAGGCATTCTTTAGACACATGTTGCAAGGGAGAATAGAGGGAAATTTAATCTGCATCTATCATGCTGTACCTGAACTAGACTGCTTGATGCCATCAGTGGGTGTTTGAAATGCAGTGTGTTCCATTCCTGAGCACCAATATTCCTTGCTTTGTTGAGCATAAATTTTTTTCAAAAAGTGTTTGTTCACCTAACCGCCCCCCCCACAACTAGAATTATTGCTCTGAAGAATTTTACGTAGTTTATTATATTCCCAAATATTTGCACCTATGTAAATTTGCACAGTGTAATTATATTCTCTTCTCCACCCCCCAGTGACGGCACTGTAACCCTCTTTGGTGAAGCTCAAGGCAAAAGCTTGCCTGTGGTGGTACATGTCATCTGCGTTGTTGAGAAATTGTACCTAATAGCCACACTCAGGTTTTGTACACTGTCTCCAGGAGAGAAACCCTTTATATTTAGCATATGATGGACCCATCATTGACAGCCTAAGAGAATCTTCTATGTTGCTCCCCTTTATAAAGCCCACCATTGACATTGGTAATTTGGGGAGGGTATGTTTCACAATCTGATATGGTTGTCAGTCATAATAGGCCTAATTGGCATTGAAATTGTCTGATAAGCTTTCTGACCAAAGCTTCATCTTTGCAGAATAGTTAGATTCTTTGATACAATGGAAAGCTGCCTTCCCCTCCTACTGTTCCAGCAATCTCAAGTAATCATTGCAATCTTCTCACAACCCAGTATTCACCTTTAACATCTGGATGAACTTTGCTACTGTTACAAGTTTTGGATCTACCTTAGATAAATCTTCTGTGTGCCTCAGATAAATAAGCAAAGCTGGCCACAACTATAAGCAGTCTCAGCATCATGTGTTCACGAATGTGACTGTACTGTGCATTATCGCATTATACAACAACATAATCCAGGGATCTAGGAGCCAGTACCCCTTTGTTGCCTGTACTTTAATGTTGTCCTTCACTTGTGCTTTCATGTGCTCTTTTCCCGGCTTTCAGAAGGCAGACTAACAAAGGCATTAGTGGCATGAGGCTAAATACAATTCCTTAAGCTACTTTATTTTACTGACAGCAAGTGAAGTTATGGGATAACAGTTGCAGTCAAATCTCACATTGATCTAATTAGCCATCTCCTTAATGAGAAAAATAGTAATACATACTCCATGATAATAATCTCCATCAGCAATCTTGTTTAACTTGATTAGCATTTGATCTCAACAGGCTCCGGAGGTGAGGAGAACATGAACGAGTTTCCCCTTGCTAGACCAAGTTCATTCTCAGACCTAACCAGCTCAATGACTTGATTTTGGCAGCATCTTCTTTTCTACACAGGCTCCAACTATGAAAACTGACCTCCTGCATCTGAGCTTTGAGCCTCTAGCTAAGGCATGTCTCTTTAAAATCCGATGGCCATACCACCAGAGCTTTCTGTTGTACTTTTAGTGCATTCGCTTGAAGTGGAAGGATAGTCCGCCTGACTGCTTTCCCATTAGGAATTCACCAATTAACATTCAAATTAATCCAATTGTCCTGTTCCATAAGAATATGTTCTTAGTAGACATTTCATACTGGGCTCTTGTAAATTGTTTCATCCCCACTCTACTATGTGGGGATGTTTGTTTTAGAATCATAGAATAGTGACAGCACAGAAAGTGGCCATTTGGCCTATCGTGTCTGTGCTGGCCCCCTACTCAGACCATCTTAAATGAATTAACGACTTACACTGATCATTGTGGAAAAGAGAGATGTTCATTTATATAATGCTTTTCATTGCCACTAACGTTTCAAAGTGCTTTGCAACCAGTAAAATATTTTTGAAGTTTAGTCATGTAGAAAACAGATCAGCCAATTTGTGCACAGTAAGCTCCCACAAAAAGCTGTGCCTTAGAAACAGAAGTTCGTGGCTGTTCTAGCACTTTGCAAATTTGCTTTGTTTTAAATAATAACTCATTCCTAAAATATTATGAAGATTTTTTTTAAATGAGCTTTTATGATTTGAAACAAGACAGGTCTCAACAGACATTCTTGTAACAATATTAAGGAATTTGGATAAATTATGTGAAATTGGGATTAAAAAGTAATCTTGCCAGCAAATGCCGTTTTTAAAACAAAGATTGAACAGGTTTGATGGAAATCGGTGACTAGGCTAGCCCAATGGGGGAAAATAATTTGGTGTGTAAAGCTCCCGGAGACATTTCAATGTGATAAACAGTATATAAATGTAACTTTGACTTCACGTGTGCTTTCAGTAATGCATTAATAAAATAAAATAGAATTGGAGACCATTTGTATTTTAATAATAAGAGAAACCCTGAACTGCATTTGAAATATTTCAAGTCCCTATTCAGAAGTGAAGCAAAGATTTTTAAGCAAGCCTTTTGAATATTTTTTGCTGAATCCAAGAAAATTTGCTTGTCATATGAGTTTCTCATAAAGTGGAAATAATCTTCAATCCTTAAATACTGTTTTTTGATCTTCTAATCTTTTTAAGCATAGAACCTGACTTGTGAAACCTGATGCTATTGCACCTCCCTCTGACCTACTATCTTGTTTAGGTTTCCTAATACTTGGTGAAAAAATGCTATTTTTGTCTCAGTTGGGCTTCATATATTCCACACTTTGGTTTATAGATTTGAAATCTTCCAATACTTGAAGATAAAATCATAAATTATTTTAACCTAACTTCTTCCATAAGGCTCTGTAACATATTTTTATTATTTCCCTTCCATAGTTTCTTCTTGATGTTTGGGCAAAAGACCTGAATGCCAGGGAGGATTATTTAAAGTGCAGTGTACAGGGTAAACTTGCTGGAGCCACCCACAAGCAGACTGAATCCTACTTAAAACCCCTCTTCAGGAAACTTCGGAAAAAGGTAAAGGCTACCTGAGTCATTTTCACTTTGTTTTATACTTGGTGCACAGAACCAGCAGATAACCCATGATTTTTTTTAAAATTCATTGATGGGATTTGATCATCACTGGCTAGGCCAGCATTTATTACCCATCCCCAATTGCCCTTGTTCAGAGGGCATTTAAGAGTCAACCACATTACTATGGGTCTGGAGTCACACGTAGGCCAGACCAGGTAAGGACAGCAGATTTCCTTCCCTAAAGGACATTAATGAACCAGGTGGGTTTTTAGAACAATTGATAATGGTTTCATGGTCATCATTAGACTTTTAAGTCCAGATTTTTTAAAATTGAATTCAAATTCCACCACCTGCCGAGGTGGGATTCGAACTCTGGATTACTAGTCCAGCCACCACACCGCTATGCCATCACCTCCCCTCCCCTGGCACACAGGAAAGGAAAGACTTTTGGTAGCAGTCCATGCAGATTGATTTATTGCCACGATAACCGAGAGCAATCCATGTCTAAGTGCAGCAAGACTTGGACAATATCCAGGCTTGGCGACAAGTGGCAAATAACATTCATGCCACACAAGTGCCAGGCAATAACCATCTCCAACAAGACAGAATTTAACCATTGCCCCTTGATATACATTGCCATCGCTGAATCCCCCACTATCAACATCCTGGGTGTTAGCAGTGACCAGAAACTGAATTAGACTAGCTCTATAAATACTGTGGCTACAAGAGCAGGTCAGAGGCTAGGAATCCTGCGACAAGTAACTCACTTCCTAACTCCCCAAAGCCTGTCCACAAGCCAGGAATCTGATGGAATACTCTCCACTTGCCTGGATGAGTGCAGCTCCAACAATACTCAAGAAGCTTTATGCCATCCAGGACAAAGCAGCCCCATCCACAAACATTCACTCCCTCCACCACCGATGCACAGTAGCAGCAGTGTGTACCATCTACAAGATGCACTGCAGGAACTCACCAAGGCTCCTTAGGCAGCACCTTCCAAACCCATGACCAGTACCACTTAGAAGGACCAGGGCAGCAGACACATGGGAGCATCACCATTTGAAAGTTCCCCTCCAAGTCATTCACCATTCTGACTTGGAAGTATATCACCGTTCCTTTGCTGTGCTGGGTCAAAATCTTGGAACTCCCTCCCTAACAGCACTGTGAGTATACCGACACCACATGGACTGCAGCAGTTCAAGAAGGCATCTCCCCACCACCTTCTCGAGGGCAATTAGGGACGGACAATAAATGCTGGCCTAGCCATCAACATTCATATCCAATGAATGAATTTAAAAAATCATTTGGAATTAAATGATGCATTTCCTGCTGAAAATAAATATTTAAACACCCCCCCAACTCTGGAGATATGAATGTAGTTAACTTAAATTTAATGTAAAATTGTTAATGCTCCATGCCCAAATTGGCTTTTGATTGTAACAATTGTAAATAATTACTTATTCTCTGTGATTACTGTCCTTGGTATGTTTTGTAATAACAGTCCATGGACTACTGATGATCGTATGATTTGATTGATAGTATGAGACTTAGATTAGTGTTGCCATTAATTTGCTATAATTTCACTAGATACAATACATTGGCAAATAAGTTGAAATAAAATTCTTTTTTTTTCCCCTCAGACCTTGTCTCAGGACATCAAAGAGTCCATAACTGATATTATCAAATTCATGTTACAAAGAGAATATGTTAAGGTAAATACTGATATTAAACACTAATATCATATTTAGTGTTGAAGATACTTTAAAAATCAGTCATTTTTTTGCTGTCTGAAAAATGTAGGCTTCATTGAATATACTGAACTTTTGCTAACAAAATTACATTTAAAGTGGATTTATGTCTGAAGTTGGAGCCCAAGGGAGCAATGCTTGGATGGAGATCCATAACCTTCAAATGCTACCCTACAGTATACCACATATAATTTCTGCTACAGATAAAAACCAAGGTTGTTTCTGATCCCCTGCAAAGCACATCTTCCTTGTCCCTAATAATTTCCCTCCTCTTTTCTCTTCATTTCTCACTCTTCCTCCTCCTCCTCTTCATTTCCCTTTCTCTGTGCCAGCCATTTCAACCCCTTACCATTTTAACTTTGTCCACTTATTTTCCCCAATCCAATGTTGATCCTCTAAGTCACTCTGCTACTTGAATTGAATCTGGTCTCTGCATACCATAGGCAGGAATTCCTGTTTTCTCAAATATATACCCCTACAATGGCTAACAACTTGAATTACTTTAAGCTAGCAGCACTCTGTTAGGAGTGGCAAGAGCAGAGGGGCTTGGGCATTCTGATTCTTGTCTGCAAAGGCAGATAGTACACAATCTTGAAATAGTCTAGACTGCACAAGATAAAACACAATTAGGTGCAAAGTTTAATACTTCAGCTCCCAGAGTTGGAGTGTCAGTGGAACCTTTTTTTAAACAAAATTCCAGTGAGGGCAATAAAATTGGCTCATGCAAATGCAAGCCATCAATCTAAATAATTGGATAAGCTAGATTAAATTGTCAAAATACCTTATTTCTTATGTAGTTATAGTACAAAACACATATAGATCTTATACATGTGACATTTGCATTGGTCTAAATGATGTATTATACAACTGATATTTGCAATAACTTTCCCTCTGCCTCCTACAAGAATATTTCGGCTAATTGGAACCATGGTTATATCATGTACTAAAATATCTCTGTTTCGTCATTAATACGCTAATCACCTAATGTTTAGTTACACAATTGTGATGTGATTGAAATTGATCAGAGGTGGTCAAATACTGATACTTCGATATGAGTAGTCCTTTAAGTTGAATCTCAGGAACACGTTAAAAGCCCTTTGGCTCCTTATTCACTGCAGGTCTAAATAATCTATGAACCTTTCTTTAAAAGAGGAAATATGCAGGTACTATTTTTCTGCACCACTTGAAAAGCCAAATTGCAGGACTTCTGTTTCATTAAGAAACTAAAGTATATCAATCACTGATTAACTCTTAAAGCAGTAATTGCATCATCACAAGAAGGTCCTAGAAAGAATTCAGTGGCAGGCAGGTCAATGGTGTATTATCTCTGCTGTAGAGAAGATCAAGTCAGTAATTCCATCAGGAAGAATAGGCTGTGATGTTGCCAACCCACCTCTATTCTGTAAAGAATACAAATCATCTTGGTTTTAAAAACTGAGCTCCTTGATGCAATTTCTCATACAATGAGAAACCAGTGATCATGACTGGATAAGCTGGTAGGAAGGGATAAATCTCTAGAAAACCTTGCTTGTCACATTCGGTGAGTTGCGTTCACCCAATAATGTATTGTAACTTTTTTTGGGAAGCTACAGAGAAGCACTCCATCTCTTACCCTATGTCCAATTCAAAACCATGCAATCTAGTGGATTTGGCAGTTTCTATCCTCAACAAACTTTGTGATATCCGACGTCTCAACAAGAAACTTTTTCTCTTTCTCTCAAGTGCTAAGGAACGCAAGCTCCAACAACTCATCGACACCAACACCCATCTAGGACCCTCCACCCCGGCCTGTCCCTCCGTCCCCACCCCATCTTCCAATCCCAACCCCAGCCGTGTATTCACTATACCCCCTGACCTTCCCCTCTCCGATGCTGAACGTTCAGTGCTCGGCAAAGGACTTAGTTTCATACCCTTACGCCCTCACCTCAATGAATTTCGGGCTCGGCATTCTTCGATGCTGAACTCTTCTTCCGCCGTCTTCGTCTCCAGGCTCACTTCTTTGGGCAGGAGTCCTCTCCCAGTTCAACGGATCCTTTTACCCATCTCCAATATTCTCCCTCCACCTGGACCCCTCCCTCTGGATTCTTACCTTCTCTTGATCTTTTCATTGAGAACTGTCGGCGCGACATTAGTCGTCTCAATTTCTCTGCTCCTCTCACCCATTCTAATCTGTCTCTCTCTGAACTTACTGCACTCCATTCTCTCAGGTCCAACCCTGACATTGTCATCAAACCCGCTGACAAGGGTGGTGCTGTTGTTGTCTGGCGCACTGACCTCTACCTCGTGGAGGCTGAGCATCAACTCGCAGACACTTCTTCCTACCTCTCCCTGGACCATGACCCCACCACTGAACATCAAGCCATTGTTTCCAGGACTGTCACTGACCTCATCTCCTCTGGGGATCTCCCTCCCACAGCTTCCAACCTGATAGTCCCCCAACCTCGGACGGCCCGCTTCTATCTCCTACCCAAAATCCACAAACAGAACTGCCCCAGTAGACCGATCGTCTCAGCTTGTTCCTGCCCCACAGAACTCATTTCTCGTTATCTTGACTCCCTTCTCTCTCCCCTTGTCCAGTCCCTTCCCACCTACATCCGTGATTCCTCTGACACCTTACGTCACATCAACAATTTCCAGTTCCCTGGCCCCAACCGCTTCCTCTTCACCATGGACGTCCAATCCCTCTACACCTCCATCCCCCACCAGGATGGTCTGAGGGCCCTTAGCTTCTTCCTCGAACAGAGGCCCGAACAATCCCCATCCACCACTACTGTCCTCCGTCTGGCTGAACTTGTTCTCACGCTGAACAATTTCTCCTTCAACTCCTCTCACTTCCTCCAAATAAAAGGTGTGGCTATGGGTACCCGCATGGGCCCCAGCTATGCCTGTCTCTTTATGGGGTACGTGGAACATTCCTTGTTCCAGTCCTACTCCGGCCCCCTTCCACAACTCTTTCTCCGGTACATCGATGATTACTTCGGTGCCGCTTCATGCTCTTGTCGGGACTTGGAAAAATTTATTAATTTTGCATCCAATCTCCACCCCTCCATCATTTTCACGTGGTCCATCTCTGACACTTCCCTTCCCTTCCTTGACCTCTCTGTCTCAATCTCTGGTGATAGACTGTCCACCAATATCCATTACAAACCCACCGACGCCCACAGCTATCTCGACTACAGCTCCTCACACCCCACTTCCTGTAAGGATTCCATCCCATTCTCTCAGTTCCTTCGCCTCCGTCGCATCTGTTCTGATGATGCTACCTTCAAAAACAGTTCCTCTGACATGTCCTCCTTCTTCCTTAACCGAGGTTTTCCACCCACGGTCGTTGACAGGGCCCTCAACCGTGTCTGGCCCATCTCCCGCGCAACCGCCCTCACGCCTTCTCCTCCCTCCCAGAAACATGATAGGGTCCCCCTTGTCCTCACTTATCACCCCACCAGCCTCCGCATTCAAAGGATCATCCTCCGCCATTTCCGCCAACTCCAGCATGATGCCACCACCAAACACATCTTCCCTTCACCCCCCCATCGGCATTCCGTAGGGATCGCTCCCTCCGGGACACCCTGGTCCACTCCTCCATCACCCCCTACTCCTCAACCCCCTCCTCTGGCACCACCACATGCCCACGCAAAAGATGCAACACCTGCCCCTTCACTTCCTCTCTCCTCACAGTACAAGGACCCAAACACTCCTTTCAAGTGAAGCAGCATTTCACTTGCATTTCCCCCAACTTAGTCTACTGCATTCGTTGCTCCCAATGTGGTCTCCTCTACATTGGAGAGACCAAACGTAAACTGGGCGACCGCTTTGCAGAACACCTGCGGTTTGTCCGCAAGAATGACCCAAACCTCCCTGTCGCTTGCCATTTTAACACTCCACCCTGCTCTCTTGCCCACATGTCTGTCCTTGGCTTGCTGCATTGTTCCAGTGAAGCCCAACGCAAACTGGAGGAACAACACCTCATCTTCCGACTAGGCACTTTACAGCCATCCGGACTGAATATTGAATTCAACAACTTCAGGTCGTGAGCCCCCTCCCCCATCCCCCATCCCCACCCCCTTTCTGTTTCCCCCTTCCTTTTTTTTTTCCAATAAATTATATAGAATTTCCTTTTCCCACCTATTTCCATTATATATAAAAATAAATTTTTTTTTTACATCTTTTATGCTCTCCCCACCCCCACTAGAGCTATATCTAGAGTGCCCTACCATCCATTCTTAATTAGCACATTCATTTAGATAATATCACCAACTTTAACTTTAACACCTATGTGTTCTTTTGTACTATTGTTGTTGACATCTTTTGATGATCTGCTTCTATCACTGCTTGTTTGTCCCTACAACCACACCCCCACTCCACCTCTCTCTCTCTCCGCCCCCCACACACACACCTTAAACCAGCTTATATTTCAACTCTTTCTTGGACTTGAACTCAAGTTCTGTCGAAGGGTCATGAGGACTCGAAACGTCAACTCTTTTCTTCTCCGCCGATGCTGCCAGACCTGCTGAGTTTTTCCAGGTAATTTTGTTTTTGTTTGTGATATGCAGTTGAGCTATTGGCTTTCTACAAGATCTGTCATAGATTATGCTGTAGGTGAAGTTTATTAAGGAAAACCGACAGGAGCATGTAGCAAGCCACACAACATGATTGCATCAACCCAAAAACATTCACTCTCTATAGAAACACAGTCCCAGGCAATGCTGCAAGCTGGAATTCTGTCTCTTGCACACACAAACCTGAAGCACAGAACTAATTGTCACTGTTGAACCAGAGTTAGTACAACATCATTTTGCATCACTTGACCATTTAACCTTTACTGAATACATGAGAGCTTTTGTTTTATTTGAAAAAGTTAATGGACAGTTAACTGGATAACTCTTGCATTACGTTACTGAAATCAGCAAGATTGTTCAGTATCAATTTTATATAAAGTAGCTGTCTTTTCCACAGGCAAATGACGCTTACCTTCAGATGGCCATTGGCAATGCTCCATGGCCTATTGGAGTGACCATGGTTGGTATCCATGCACGTACAGGTCGTGAAAAGATCTTTTCTAAACATGTGGCACATGTTTTGAACGATGAAACACAACGAAAATACATTCAGGTTTGTCTGTTAAATCCTGAATTGAAAGTTTTATACTGAGCTGTAAAAGGTACTTTGTAACCTTTGGGCTTTTATTATGCAGTCGCGATTTAGGCTTCCTCTGCACATTTTATTTTCCTCTTGTGTATATGGCCTTTGGGAAGGAAAAATGTTGGTTAGTTTCTCCTGTAGGCACAACACACTTAAGGTGCGCAATACCTGCTGGGTGTCAATAGAGGAAAATCAACTTTTTATAAATTCATGCTGATTTAGGAGATCAGCTATCGTAGTATGTGTTGCACCCAGTGGCACACCAAAGTGTTGTACTTAGATGCAAAACACCCTTTCTTTTTTTAAAAAAGCAGGCAGGTATTTCATGATGGGGATTTCTTGACTGGAGCCAGTAATTGGCTCAATTGCCTTCAGATTGGCCCCAGCAATTTATAAGCAGCCCCAATTATTTTGATTTGGCTATGGAGAGCATTTAGCAGTGATTTTGGAGGGACGTGCCAGGTTAACTCAATAATTTCACTCTTTAAAGCTTATCCTCCTTGTGAGCAACAGCATCAGAGATCAGCTAATGTTACTTTAAAGAAACCGATACACTATGAAAATAATGATAAGCAGCAAATCTAATATTTCACATAGCATTTGACAGCCTATGATGGAATTAAGTGGAAAGAAATATAGAACATTTAGCTTAATTTTGGGGTATTCAGTTTAATTATGAACAGCTTGTGCAAAGTAGAAGCACATTGTCGGGAACAATTGCTGAGCAATTACAAGTACAATAAGTCCATTGAAAGACCTTATTACAGATTTTTGAAGGGGCACCAGATTACAATTTTCATATGTCTGAAATGAACACTTACCTCAAATTGCATTCATATTTGAGTATTGAATCTCCCCGATGCTATATTTTGCAAAGACATTTATTAAGTAAGATTAAAGCATTGGGTGTTATAAATTGGAATGTGAATTATTTAATAACGAAGTATATACCACCTTTTTTAAAATTGTAAAACATCTCCAAACTCTTCTTTGAGAACTTAAGCCTTTTCATTCAAGACAACACTTAGTCCTTCAGAATATATTCATTTACCAAAAGCCATTGCTCCAATTTTATTTTTCCTCATTGCTGTTCTTCTAGGGGTTGAAGAGGTTGATGACCATCTGCCAAAAGCATTTTTCAACAGACCCGTCAAAGTGTGTTGAGTACAATGCACTCTAACCAGCTAGCTTTTGAATGGAACATTTTCTATATTATTCCTGGACAGGACTGTAAGAATCAGACCTATCGGGAACTGTAAAGAAGAATATGTGTGTCTGTGCAAGTATTTTACACATCAATGAGATTTTCTTCTTCAGAAAAGCACCAAGCACTAAAGCTGCATGACCCCCACAGTTGTGTTTGTTTAGTATTAAATAACTTATAAGCATCTGCATCCAATTGCCTTTAATTACTCTTCTGGTAATTCAAACCCATTTTTTGAGAATTAAGTCTTGCGAACAGAACTATGCTGACACAGTCTTTTGGAAAATACTTTGAATTCAGGATTATATTTACATAACACTTTTTTAGAAAAAGATATATAGTTATTAAATATTTTCCATCGTTGCTCTGTTGGTTTTGACTGAATCACCTGTAAATTATTGAAATCCGAGTTGTGAGCTAAATGTTGTTTCAGCTATTTCTCATTCTAATGCTTTCAGGCCATGAATCCCTGGAAATTGCATCATGTGTTTTGCCCAGATACTTGTCATTCTCATGTGACCAGCAAACGGTTACATTTTCTTTGGCAGTTGAAGCCACTAACGACCTGCAGTTGCTGTGCATCAGTGTTGTCTGCTAGTCCATGTTACAATGAAATAGATTTTGATGCAGACTGTCCACTTTAAGTGTAAATTAGCATTTTTAGAAATGCTTAAAAGTTGCTGGTGTTCCAAATTATCCTGAATGTCTATCTTGGATGCTATAATGTAAATCTTTTTGTTCTTTCCATTTACAAAACTTTTCTTCTCCTTATGTTGCTGAACTATTTTGTTGGCAGTTCCAGAGCAGTTTTGGTTTTGTAAAAATACTGGCCTGCATCTGAATGAAAACTGGTGCTGTAAATATTCTCCAAAGTATCTGCTTCTGATGTCTCATGTGAGCACTGTATATAGCTCAAATTTTTTGACTTGTGATAAAGGCTCTTGTTATTTTTTGGCTCTTTCTCTCCTGGGTTTCACATCACTTGCTGGCATGAAGGAGTCGGCAGCTGACCTCCAGCAACCCTGCACTGATCCTATTGCTATATATGTAGAAGAGTAATCTTCAGCAACAGTCTTAATATATTTCTATTCATAACACATTTCTCTTCCTTTCCTCCGTTTTTACTTTGGAAGGCATGTCTGGTAATTATTCAGTACCTCATCTAATAGCACAGCTGATAGTGGGTGCTCCACATTAATATAGTATGTGTTAGAACATCTAATGCACACCACCTCTAAGGAAATGTTAGTTCAAGCTGGCTGGATCACACAAGGTCAAGCAGTTCCCGCCCCCCAGAATCTTGTGCTGTTTTAGACAGAGGGGGAGAAAACAGCTAACTATCTATTATCTGCTTGTTGGATAATACTGGATGAGCTTCTGCTCTGCAATTAAATTTAACTACAACCAAAATTAGTAAACCATACATAATTTGTATGCAGATCTTTTGACTCATGAAATACCCTGAGTATGGGTGAAATTTTGGTGGATAAATTAGTAAAATGCATTAAGCATTGCTGTGGTACCTTTCACATCCTTAGGATGTCTCAAAGGCCTTCACAGCTAATGAACTGTTTTTTGAGGTATAGTCATTGTTTTGTTGGTACACACTGCAACAAATTTGCATACGTAAGATTTCAAAAATAGAAAAATGAATTGCCATTTAATGTTGTTTGTGGCGGTGCTGAATGAGGGATAAATGTCGGGCAACACAACTTTCCTCTTCTGCTAATATTGCAGGCATGACATGGGTTGAAAGGCAGCACTCCAACAATGCATTACTGAAGTATCAGCTTAGATCATGTGTTCAGCTCCCTGGAGTGAGGATTGAACTGCCAACTTCTTCTGGCTCAGAAGCAAGAGTACTTTTACTGGGTTGGGCTAGCATTAATGGAAGCAAATCTGAGTGGAAATTTTATGGCTTGTGTCCATAGCAATCATTTCACTGGTATACCAGGATCTCTAACCATGCACCACAACAAATTCCACCTAGAAATGGGGGAGGTGATGGCGTAGTGGTATTGTCACTGGACTAGTAACCCAGAGACCCAGGGTAAGGCTATGGGAACCTGGGTTCAAATCCCACCAAGGCAGATGGCGGATTTGAATTCAATAAAAATCTGGCATTAAAAGTCCAATGATGACCATGAAACTATTGTCGATTGGCGTAAAAACCCATACGGTTGTTTTTAACATTGGACCTCGTAAACCGGGGTTTGGGAATCGGACCAAGGCCCATTTCAACAAGGGAAAGGATACTAAGGGAAACAAATTAAATTAGAAATTTGAGCTACCGCTGTCATGGGCTGAAGAGGGGAACAGAAATAGTGGGCAGAACTTTGATGTTGGCGTGCAGGGGCAGGCCTGATTTGCCGTTGCCTGAAATGGTACACGATGACCTTGGGCGTGCATCCTGATATGATCGCACGCCTTCGTAATATTTTGGTGGGCAGGTGCGCTATCAGTTCTGAGGTGCGCCCGTCATTAATGAACAGGCCACTTAAGGCCCTTGGGGCAGTAATACACTGCGATTTTTCAGAGACCGTGCGATTTTCAGAGCATTCCACGGGCGCAATGGGCAGCTGGTAGGCCACATATTTTAAAAACCTCAACCACAGGCAGGATAAGAGGGGTGAGTGGGCTTGCGAATGCGAGTTGTTGGGCATTTACTTTAGAAACTTACTGCTACTTGCTTGTGTGAACAGGAGAACTTCAAATCTCTTCAGAGCTGCTTTTACAGGAATAACAGGCTTCAGTTCAGGACTCTGGTGTAATCTCATTGTTGGGGCCTTGCAGGTTTCAGGCAGCCTTCCCATACCAGAGGCACCTCCTCTGAGGAGGAAGAGAGAGAGCCAGAACGGGGAGGAGGCCAGGAGTCCATATTCAACCTCCAGGAGAACTACCTTTGGGAGAATAAGAGCAGTGCCAACAAGAAGTGCAAGGTGGAAGGAGCCACAGAAGATGACATTATCCTGTGCCAGGGTTTATAGGCAGCGATGTAGCTACCTCAATATGTCTGAGGTGCAGTGCCAAAGGATGCTCCGTCTCTCAAGGGAGACAATGACCTCCATCGGTCAGACGATTGGCCCTGAGATCAGCTCCAACTGTGTGGCTGGACGCCCCAAGCCAGTGGCGCTGAAGGTCACGGCTGCCCTCAACTCCTGTGCCTCCCTCTCTTTCCAGGGGTGGGGTGGGTGATCTTTGTGGAGTCTCCCAGCAGCTGTCCGCATTGGGTCAAGCTGTTGACAGACACGCTGTTCAGGTGCGCATTGACTTTCATTCACTACTTCTTGGATGAGGCCAACCAGGCATAACGAGCCAGAGGCTTCGCAGCAATTGTTGGGCTCCCCTGCGCCCAGGGTGTAATTGACTGCACACGTGGCCATCAAGGCGCCAGAGTGGATGAGCTGTGCGCCTTTGTCAACAGGAAGGGATTCTACTCCGTGAGCATGCAGATATTGTGTGACCATAGGATGCAAATTCTGCAAGTCTGTGGAAGGTACGCCCAGGCAGCTCCCATGGTGCCTACATTCTGAGACATTCCCAGGTGCCGGGGCTCTTCAGTGCTCCAGCCCGGCTGGATGGATGTCTGCTGGGTGACAAGGACTATCCCCTCAAAAGGTGGCTCATGACGCCTCTCTGCCATCAAAGAACAGAGGCCGAGCAGCGGTACAACAGGAGTCATGCCTCCATGAGGGCCATGGTAGAGAGAACCATCGGTCTTCTCAAGGTGCGCTTCCGATGCTTGGACTATTCATGGGGCGCACTCCAATAACCCCCCAGATCGTCTGTCACTGATAGTGGTTGCATGCTGCGCTCTACACAATCTGGCACTGGAAAGGGGCGACGCTGTGGAGGAAGAAGATGTAGACGCAGATGCTCTGGCTGCACACGATCAGCCCAATGGTGAGTCCAAGAATGAGCACGCTCAGGAGAACGCTGAGGGGATAGATGCTGACCCGGACAACCTCCAGGGAGGCAGGGACACCAGGGAGGCTTTGATCCAACGCTCCCTCAGCTAGCCTGCCAAAGATGGACCTCCAATACATGCCAGGGCTGCAGGCTCCATACTTGATACCTGAGAGCAACATTGGCCTAGTTAGGAACATGAACTATGCGCCATTTCAATAAAGCTCAATGACAAACAAGTCACTCATAACATCATGGGTTCCCCTTCACCTGCAGAAGTAATGAAGAGGCTTGCTGAGAACTAAGACGTTTAATGATTTCATACTACAGAAAAGAAATGAAAGTGCATTAAAAGGTTTTGAGCTGCACACCGAATGAGAAGCAACTAATACGGGGGCAACAGAAAACCACCAGTGATAAGCCCGTGTTGTGTCTAAGGTGATTTGTTTATGTTTTTGCATGCTACACCTAGGTGCTCCGACCTCGCTGGCACTGGTACTGGAGACAGCCTGCTCATTCTGCAGTCCTGTTGCCCTTGATGACCTTGGCAGGTGTCCACTGATCCGTGGAGCCTGTGCTGGCTCCAACTGGGAGAGAGGGGCCAGTAGCACAGCTAGCAACTTCCCAGTCTCATCGGATGCCATGGTCACTGGCAGAGGGGCAGAGGAGCTGCTGCCTTCATCCGGAGCGCTCTGAGACGAGCCCGCAGAGACAACAGGCAGCTCATGCACCAATGTGAGGTCGCTTTGGACCTCCCTGCTCACCATTGATGGATGGGCACCTAGCTGGGATACTAGGTGCCCAATCCATCTCCCACACTGACACTGACCAGCTGAGGTCATTGCCGCTGTGAGGGCTGCAGGTCCGAGCGCATCCCCAGGAAGCCCTGATTGTTCTCCTGGAGGAGCCTCTCCATGGGAGTCACCACTATCTCCATGGAGGAGGCAGTGCGCCCAGACATGAGGGTCAATGCATTGCTCATGCTCCACATGGACTCCTCCATCACAGAGACCATGGCACACATTCCCTCATGTATCTCCGCCAGATCCTCCCGCACACTCTGCTGGACTTTCAGCATCTGCTGCCTCAGGGGCAACTCCAGAGGCCCATCATCAGCCACCGGCTGAGCAATGTCCTGGTCCCCAGCATTCCTCCAACTGCCGGCGCCCTGGACACACTCTGTCTCAGCCTACACCTCAAGCAAGTGTGAAGTACCCTCACCATTGTGCTCCTGGACACTAGCCAACGACCTTATCCCCACCAAGGTCTGGTGCCTGCCTGGCTGAGATGGTGTGACGCTGGTGCATGTATATCTTCAGGGCCCTCAGGTATCAGTGGTGGTCCCTCTGCCTCCCCAGTCCAGGTGTGCTCCAATGAGGCTGAAAGGAAGAACAAGGACATAAGTAATTACACTGTTGATGTGCATGCCTGGCACCCAGATCAGGATGTGCTCCTCCTTCCATAATCCATAGGAAACCATGTTGGGTGCTGAATTCAACATACAGTCAACAGTGGGATGTTTGCATGACAGATGTTGTAACCTCAGTGCACGGCGCTCTTAACTCCCACTGGCACCCAACTTTTCCCCAAGAGTTAGCATCTTCCTCCAAAATGTGCCCTATTAAACGCCTTCATAACTTTAAAGACCTCTATTAGGCCACCCCTCAGCCTTTTCTAGAGAAAAGAACCCCAGCCTGTTCAGTCCTTCACTCTGACAATTGTATCCCAACAGACACTTAAAACTTTTTGTTTGAAAATAGTCTTTTAATCACTATTTAAGTAGAGTTTGCATTTCTCGCATAATCGGAACTGAATCCTGATTTGCCTAGAAATGTTACGATTGCTCAAGGCTACAGAAAATGCTTCAATAATATCCTGCATAAAAATGTTTGCCTGATTAGATGTGCAGCTGCCCCAGGTGAAATTTGACTGCATTGCCTGGTGCAGAAATAGTAGCGATATCACTGGACTCGCTGACTGCTGTCATTCTTGATTTGTTCCACTCATCAGCTTCAGTGTGCTTCAAACGCTCTCTGGTGCAGGGTTGTTTCATAACTTTATTTAGGAAACATTTTTTGACGCTGTTCTTGTCACTTAATTGCCTCCGCCTTTTGGAAATGGTTATTTGCAGAAGGCTTTCAAATATGAAAAAGTGAGGTGGAAGTGAACGTTTAGAGTAACAGCAAAATGGAGAATAAAAGAAAATCAAGCCAGAAAAAAGGATGGTTGTATGAATTGGTGTCAGTTAATAGGATCAGTTCTAACTTGTGGAATGAAGATCAGAAGATAGGCTTGGATGAATAACATCCGTCAGCTGAAATCTCATCCTTCCAGAATTTTAGCCTTCCCATCTCTCCACTATAATTTTTTGTTTTAGTTATTAGTGTTAATGCAGAATGAAAAACTGAACAGGAAGCTTAAACATATCCTTGGAAGGAAAGTTTCTTTACACTAATGCTACACTGATTTTACTGCCACAGCAGTAACAACTGGTATTTATATAGTGCCTTCAATGTAACAAAACATCTTTAAGCATTTCACAGGAGGATTATTAAACAAAATTCTCCGCGTGTGGGACTAGTGATGTTTGTCGGCAGTTAATTGAATGAGCAATGACATACAGGCGATGAAAGATCATCCAACTGAAACGTTAACTTGGCTTCTCTCTCCACAGATCCTGCCCGACCTGCTGAATATTTCTAGAATTTTCTGTTTTTTATTATTAATAATGATACACATGCCCATGAATGTTGAAAGAAATAGTTGCAAAATAAGCACTACAAAGAAAATATTTTGGCTCAGAAATATAAATTCTGGCTTGTCGTACACAATGAGACATCTAATTAGTTCCTGTGCTCTGACGTCAAAAATGCCAGCACCAATTGACATCATGCAGTGACACCTGTTGTAAAACTTCCATTCACAGTGAAGGGGAATTTCACAAATTACAAGAAAACAATGAACTCCCAAATAAATGCCACTTTTGATTATGGTAAAGGACTACCTATCTAATAGTAAACAATTCCATGTTAAGTATATTAAATGGGCTAGTAAGGTTTGCTTTTTTTTTTAAATGTTTATTCATGGGATGTGGGCATTGCTGGCCATCCCTAATCACCCTTGAGAAGGTAGTGGTGAGCCATCTTGAATACAAATGAATAGCTTCCAGGTTACTTTGGGTCTGGAGTCACAGATAGGCCAGACTAAGGATGGCAGGTTCTCTCTCTCAAAGAATATTGGTGAATTAGATGGGTTTTAGTAATTTCACAATCACCATTACTGATGCTATATTTTTTATTGAATTCCAGATTAATTTAACTGAAGCCTAAGAAGCCTAACTATATGTATATATATATATATATATATATAATATATATACATATAAATATATATATGTATATATAAATGCAAGAGAAAATGTAATTTCAGTCAAAGAGGAAAATAACTTTTTCAATTTATTTCACGTGTTAGCCATGGAAAGTAACTATATGTAGACCTATTTCTTTCTACCCAGGTGTTTACTCATCTTGTCTTGTTTCTTGACAAAAAGGGCAGGTGAGCTGCTCCCACATTTCATCCCAGGTTATTCCTGAGAGTCACTGGGAGATGGATAAAGCTACCTTGGCAGACACAATCATATCTACCTCTAGCTGGTGGAGAAGTGCCTTACTCTCACTGCTTCGTTAATATCATAAACTCAGCATTTGAAATTAACACAGATCCAGTTATCCTAATCTAAGCCAGGATTTATTTTTAATTTTCTTATATATATATGTGTGTATATATATATATATATATATATAATTAGTTTAATTATGTTATATTTAGAATTCTGTGAGAATTCCAAATGCAATACATGCAAAGATTTTTTTTATTGATATTGCAGAAAATAAGTGGTGCAACTAGATTAACCTCTGATAAACGAGTGAATTTATCATTAAAACTGTCCCTAGTGACAATAACACTATACTATAGCAATTCATGGAATGAAGACATTCAGAACAAGTATAGGCTGAAAAAATGTTCTCACAACATTTTTACATAACAATTTCCAGCTGCCTGGTTGTATTTGAAGCCAACAGCAGACTCTAGATTGTCTCCATGTAAACTCTATTATGACAGCCGCTTTTTATCATGAATCCAGTTTCTTCACAAATTTATTGTTCAAACTGACACCTCAATTAAAAGCTAAACAATACTGAACAAGTTCTATTTAATTTCTGCTCATCAGCATAAACATCCCACCTTTCTGTTTCTGAATGTAGAAGGTAGTTGTTTAAAGGGTGAATTAATGTGGTATAAGGAAAAGGCAGTCAGTTTCTTCCTTGTTGAGGTTTAATTACTAGATTTTCTTATGAGTTGTTAAGAAGAAAAATATGTTAGAGAAATAGTTGGAAGTAATGTTTACCTAAGTTTAGCAAGCTTATGTGGACACTTTAATTTCACTTTTTGGCTACAAATAGTTGTTTGTTAGTACAGAACTTAAGTATGGCTGATAAGGATATTGGTATTCTTACAATTGTCCTGAAGAGTGCAAGACAAAAAGCTTTGACAAAATGTCTTTTCTCAACAATACTTTTTGTTTAGGTAAATAAAATGATCTGAATGCCTCGAGGTCATTTCAGATGGGGTGTTGCATGAGTTACAAATTATGGTTGTCATTGAGAGTTTAAGCAGAGGATTGAAAAAGTGATCAGGAATCTGTTACCAAGTTGAAGGTTTATTTTGCCATACTTAGGGTCACTTCTCTAACTCAAGGTAATATTTATTCAGTGTAGACTAAAATAAGAGGCTGGACATGCCTTGTATTGTTCTCTGGCCATTGTGATACCACCTGTGGTCACCAAATGCTTCATTATAAAGCAAATTGATAATAGTGTTTTTTTCCAATGCCAAAATAGCGAAGAAATTCTCGCACCCTCACACGGATCAGGTTTCCTCAAACCATTCGCCCAAGTGTTCCCTCATGAGTTTTTATATTAAGAATCAAATAAAGAAAAGTAATTGGTAGTATAATACCAAATTGATAATTTCACTGAATCTATTAGATACTAGTCCATCTAGTGTGGCATTCCACTCAGACAGGTAAGACAGAATATAGGCTTCAAGTGGAATGGGGTTTGTAGGTGGGGAATAATTGCACAAAGGTGCTGAGCCCTATTTTAAAATCATAGATTTTGTTCTTATTTCCATTATAAATTTCTCATGTCCTCATTTTTAATGAAAACTTTCTATGTGAGCTTGTCATAAGAAATAGGCGCAGGAGTTGACCATACTGACCCTCGAGCCTGTTCTACCAGTCACTAAGACCATGGCTGCTCTTGAACCTCAGCTCCACTTTCCTGCTCGATCTCAATATCTCTTGATCCCCTTCGAGTCCGATATACTCAACGGCTGAGCATCCACAACCCTCTGAGGCAGAGAATTGCAAAGATTCACAATTCCGTGATTGAAGAAATTCCTCATCTCAGTCCAAAATGACTGACCCCCTTATCCTGAGACTGAATACGCCCCAATCCTCTAACCCCAGGAAACAATCTAGTGAACCTTCACTGCACCACCTCTCAAGGAAATACACTCTTCCTTACGTATAGAGACCAAAACTGTGCACAGTGCTCCAGGTGATCATGCTGTAACCAGCCCTCTAGCCAGAGTAAGCAGTTTATATAGGCAATTTCCATTATAAATGTGAAGAGGAGTTTATAGTGGAGAGGTTGACAGCAAATATGCACAGATTTTTTATTACAGATATGAGTTTTGGGTCACATTGAAAACAGTCTTGTCTCGCTATTGTAATTAGGTATATAAACTGTTGTCCTAAGGGAAAGCTATCTTGTTTGACTGAGAATGCTAGGTGAAGGCTGAAAGTCTGTAGTGCCAGGGAGTAGAATTACTTCTGCATTGTTCTATCAAAGGGTTGACGGATATAATCGATTGAGTGGCCTCCTGTTATGATCCCTGTAGAGACTGATAACTTTATAAAATAAGGAAATTTAAACTTCCAGTTGATAGCTGAAAGGATGACACAATAAGATTTCATGTTTTATGTCTTTTGCTGTAACAAATAGATTAAAAGCACTATTGACTAAACATTATTTTTGTAGGTAATTTATACTTTTAACCACAGAACAGAATGTTCTCCTTTTACTTTTAACACAACCAAAAAACCCATTTCACAGGTATACCTTACGCTGGCCATTAAATAGTCATTTGATTTTCCCAGACCCAGCCCAAAGTGATTCTTAGTTCCCGAGGGTTTACGCCTGTTCCTTTCTTTTCCTGGTGACTTGTAACCCAGAACTGTCTTCCATGGTGAGGGTTTATCCTGGAGATTCTCCCTCTAGCATAAGCTTGGTGAATCATCCAGCCTCATTTCAAATCCTCACCAATTTGGTCTTTTCAACCTAAGCGTGAGGTCCCACCCACATTCCCACATGGTAGACCATTGAGACCTTCAGCCTCTTGCTGCTCCCCCTCTCCTGAATCCTGGCAGGCTCCCTATGTCTGAGAGTTTCAGGGATATCTGAGAAACCCATCCCCTCTCAAAGCCCATCTCCATGGCAAAGTGAATCACATGGAGACAAGAAATTGGAGCAGGAGTAGACCATGGGGCCCATTGAGCCTGCTCATCCATTCAATATGATCATGGCTGATCTTGGGCTTCAACTCCACTTTCCCGCCTCCTCTCCGTATCCTTTGATTCCTTGAAAGGCCAAAAATCTGTCAATCCCAGCCTTAAATGTTTCCGTAGGTCTTGTATCCAAGCAGAATTGCTGATTAGCTATTCTCTAGAACCCAGCTCTCTTTAACTTGGAAATAAATGGATAGTTTAAAGCATAACTGTTTACAACCTGACATTACCTTCCTAGGATTTTGGAGACTAGCAGTCTAATGACTGTAAATACAGGTGCTGTTGCCATTGTCTCCAAGTGAGAGCACTTTACTCCTTCTTTCCAGCAAAACAACCCAGGCCTCCCTTTAATCTTTAACAGCCACAACACCCAGGCCTGTTGTCAAGCAGATTTCAGAACAGATCACATGATCCCCTTCATTTTTGTCCTAAATTTAAGACATGGACCCAAAACTTAACAACCTTATAAACCTCATATTTGTAACATCCTATGAAGTAAACATCTACGATTGTATAGGTAAAGAGGTTCACCATTTTAAAGAACTCTAAAAGAATGAGTTAGTACAGGCAACTGTGTGACGCATCTTAAGTTCCACACAATATTAGTTTGCAGTTTCTACTTTGGTATGGGGCATTCTTGTCTTTTGCTTAGTTATGTTATTGCATAAATAGCTTTGTAATGTAGAAATATTTTGGGTGATATTGGCTTATAGTGAAAATGCAAACCAGGTGATAGTGAATCAAACTATTTATTTCTCCACCTGATGTACTTTCCATTCATCTTTCATTTAAATATATAACCCCATAGATATAATCATACCCAATTACAGCCTATCTCTATCCTTTGTGTCTCATTTAAATGAAGGCCCTCCCACACTGCTTCTGAATAAACCTTTCCTGGCTTGCTGTTAAAAGAAATGAATGTCAGCAATTAACTATACCTTAAATAGTGTATTACTTTTATGTTCATAATTATCCCAAAATGCTAATTTCCCTTGGTTTAGTTGGAAATGTATAGCCATGGGACTCTAGTATTTTTGAATTTTGACTTAAATTGTGGATTAAAGCCAAGTATTTATCAGGTTTATAAATAATCTTCACTTGAACAGGCACAGCTGTATAATTGGTGATATGATTGCGTTGGTGTAGAAGTAATTAATCCATGGTGGTATTAAGCTGCTTTGGATGTTGTACAGGTCTGATAATTTTTCTGCTTCGACAATCAAAGTAACTTCTCAAGACATTCAAACTAACATGTGACCTAATAAAGATGAGAAAGAAATTTAAATCAAACACTTGTATTCAGTATTTAACATTACTGGCAGAATGAATTGGAAATTGCGTGTGGTGATTATTGATTGTACTATTTTAGGTGGCCTTGCAGAGCAGAATATATGCCATGCAATAACATAATTCAGATTTACTCCTCTGATTCTCCACATGCAAGTTTTTCTATTTTTGATCATGCCATCTGGGGAGACACAAAAGAAAATTGAAGCACTTTTTCCACAAGAAAGGTAAGAGAATCACAGTTCATTCAGCCTAGGATGTGCTCTTGTAGACTTTGCTGGTTTCCGAATGGCTCTGGACAAAGTCTGGATGCAGGTTGTCCATCACATTGTCAGCCAGGGGAAAGACAAATAACACAGTGACGGGAAAATGGGTAATAAGTTGCACTGTTTTTCTCAAAGTGCCTATCAGCCTGTACAACATTGTAGGACTTATGCACTCTAAGGCACCTGTGGTTTGAAACAACGAAACTGATTGTATAATATCTGAAAGCCAGAATACATAACAATCCAGAATTTAATTTAAGCACTAGAGGGAGCTTGTGTTTCAAGATTATTATTGAAAAAAAATGTTTCTTCTCTCATGTTTTCTTGCACTTCCACTGAAGTGTGGGAAGTGTAATTGGCACAAATTATAGAGGGAGGGTGTTCCTACTGCATCAGCCACAGTTACCAAAATTCCAACAAGCATTCCACTTGCTTACTGATCAATGCCGATTTAAGCTCTGCATCATATACCATTTCCATTTCCTTTCTCAATAACTGTCTCCTGAGGTCCCTACCATCACAGCTAATAGTCTTCAGCAAGTGGAAGTCACTCCATGTGATGTCAAGAAACGGCTGAGCACACTAGATGCAGCAAAGATTATGAGTCCTGACAATGTCCTGGCTGTATTGCTGAAGACTTGTCCTGCAGAACTGGTCGTGCCCCTATCCAAGCAGTGCAGTTACAACAATGCATCTGCCTAGCAAAGTGGAAACTTGCCCAGGTATGTCCTATCCACAAAAAGGAGGAAAATGCCAGTCTGCCCAGTTACCACCCCATCAGTCTACTTTCAATCATCAATAAAATAATGGAAAGTGTCAGGAAAGGAAGGTTCACTAGATTGATGCCTTAGATGAGAGGGTTGTCTCATGCGGTGAGATCAAGCAGAGTGGACCTATGTTCTCTGGAGTTTAGAAGAATGAGAAATGACCTCATTGAAATCTATAAAATTCTTTGAGGGATTAACAGAGTAGATGCTGGGAGGATGTTTGCCTTGGCTGGGAAGTCTAGAACTAGGGGTCATATAGTCTCAGGATAAGGGGGGTCAATCATTTAGGACCATGATAAGGAGAAATCTCTTGATTCAGAGAGTTGTGAATCTTTGGAGTCCTCTACCCCAAGAGGTGTACAGAGATTCATCTAATCTGAGATTCTGAAATTGATGGGTTTTTGGGCATTAAAGGAATCAAGGAATAAGGCTGTAGTGCGGGAAAGTGGAACTGATATAACAATTCAACTATGGTCTTATTGAGTGGCACAGCAGACTCAACGATCTGTATAAACTACTCTTGTTCCTATTTCTTATACTGTTATATTTCAGAACAGTTTTGACAGAATTGAAGATCTTAAGTAGCCTGCTTACCATAAAATAATTATTTGTGACTCAGTATTGCAAAAGGAAGAAGGAAATTTGAAAAATCCTCCAGCGTGTGTGCTGGAGCTACCATAGCCGATGACCCTGTCTTACTGCACAATGACTCAACCTTCATTCTTTTGTCGCAGCTAATAATATCACTTCCATTTATGGCACTAATCCTACAATTTCTGTTACACAAAGTCAGTATCATGCCAGTATATTTGTTCTGTTCACATCCGTGATTATCAAGTCTTAGCACTGAAGTTCTGGATTTTAAAAATGCTTTCACCACAGAAAGCTGTTCTCCTTTAATTATGTATAACTGGGGCCAAGTATTAAACAACAAGCACACACTCCACAAGAGGAAGTGAGTTCTATAAAGTAGGGGATTGAGCTGTCTTGCCCTCTACTTGCTCTATATCTTATTTGCCAAATGGTTCTTTTCTCCTTAGTTCCATTGCACATTTGCTTTCATGTAACAAGAAATAGTGGCAATTCGGGGGTAGACTCGAGAGTTTTGCAGTGAAGTTCAGAGAGCGCTTTTTCCACTTTTAAGCAGTTTTATTCTCTGTAATCTCCCTGCATGTGGTAAAGTGGAGTACCATGTACCTTTAAGAGAATGCAAGCGGACTAACCATGTGACAATACTGACCAATCAATGTACAGCATGGGCTATTGGTTAACTATAAGTTGGGAGCTGGAGGTGGCTGTGGGAGTACGCAAGGATTTAGTGCTCTGTTGCAAGAAACAACCACAGTTTGTTCTTATGTCAGTCTCTCTCCGTTATTGTATATGAAGGCGTGCAATCCGAGTTTACTCGACTTGTGAACTCCTAGATCCAAGACATAAAACTGCATGTAAATTTTGTTCCTTTTTCTGTGCCTCTCATTTCTTCGCACCATTGTATTATTTTCTTCTAGCTTTCTCCACTGAACATGTCAACTGCAACTGGAGACATAAAAAGAGACGTAACTGATTCAGGTGAAGTCTGGGAAGGAAGTGCTTCTCCATTGTGTATTTGTGTTCACTCAACAATTTTCTAATCTTGGCTGTGACATCAAGAAGAGACATTAAGGAATATGGCATGACACATGCCAATCTTGGTAGATCAGTTATAGTTTCGAGAACACGGGCAATATCTTTTGGAGCCCATCCAAGATCTCACCAGAAAACCAGAGCCATTTTTAAGTTGAAACCTCATTACCAATGAAAAGCAGGCATCCTACGAGCATGGTTTTCCAGCTTGCTGGTTTGATCTGGCAGGAAACTCACCAGCTTCTGGATGGCCAATAACAATTGGGAGGTGTGGCTCCTGAGGGAGAGGGTAGGTGGGCTGGATTTGGTGGGTGAGAATGGGCAGGCACAAAACCTTAATTTTAAAAAGCAACACAAAACTTCTCTGAGCAACTGCCAGCAGCCTCTTTAAGGACCAGTGGGCTACTCAATATCTGGAGAAGCTGAGACTAGCCTGCAGCCACTGCCAATTTCACCAGGGTTCTGCAACTATAGTCGTTGGAGTTTAGAAGAATGAGAGGTGATCTCATTGAAACATACAAGACTCTGAAGGGAGTTGACGGGGTAGACTCTGGGAGGTTGTTTTCCCCGGCTTGTGGATCTATAACACGGGGGCACAGTCCCAGGATAAGGAACTGGTCATTAGGGACTGAGATGAGGAGAAATTTCTTTACTTGGAGGGTTATAAACCCTTGGGATTCAGTACCCCAGTGGGTTGTGGATGCACCATCGTTGAATATATTTAAGGCTGAGAGAGAATCCAGAGATTGGGAAATGGGTGGGAAAGTGGAGCTAAGGCCAAAGATCAGCCATGATTGTATTGAATGGCAGAGCAGACTTGATGGGCCGAATGAGCTCCTGCTCCTATTTCTTATGTTCCTCTCTCATAGAACTTTAGAACATAGGAAGAGGCCATTCAGCCCTTCAAGTCTCTTCCGTCATCCAATGAGATCATGGCTGATCTGTGACCTCAGTCACCGTTGCCCCATATCCCTTTACACCTTTTTTAACAAAAACCTATCAATCTCAGATTTAAAATTAACAGCTGATATAGCTTCAATTACAGTTGACAGGAGAGGGTTCCAAACTTTTACCGCCCTTTGTTTGGAGAAGTGTTTCTTTGCAACCAGAACTAGCAACCAACAAAAGCTGCCACGATGTCTAATTTTTGGTGCTTTATTTGACTAATTCGATACCAACCCAGCAATGCCCTCTGTTGTGCTTTGAGGAGAAATTTAAGGTTTAATGGGCAACTTGTATACTTCCCATTGAAATTAAGGTATGTTTGTTGTGAGTTTTACCACTTGCTCAGCCCTGGGCTGTTTCTTTGGTTCTGCTCTAGGTTAGAAGTACTGCATGTGAGTATCAAATCCCTGTGCTCAAAGCCTTGGTAGATTCGAAGTGCTAACAATATAGTAAATACAGCATTGCAAAAAAAAAAAATTAGATTTATTGTGTATGCTTAACACTTACAATTTACTCAGGCAGTTATGTATTGTGTAGCCTACAACAATAACAAATTGCATTTATAAAGTGCCTTTAATGCAACAAAATGTCCCGAGGCACATCACTAGAGTCTTAGTTTGACACTGAACTACATAAGGGGATCTTAGGACAAGTGAGCAAAAATTTGTCAGAGGTAGGTTTTAAGGAGTGTCTTAGAAGAAGAGGGAGAGATGGTATTTCAGCGGGGTTCAGGGATGGAATTCCAGAGCTTGGGGCCTCAGCTGCTGGAAGCACAACCGTCAGTGGTGGAGAGGATAAAGATCGCGGATGCTCAAGAGGCCAGGATTGGAGGAGTGCAGATATCATGTAGCTCATATGCCTGACACCAGACTCCCAGAGCAACTGCTCCACTCAGAACTCAGCTATGGCAGGGGACTCCTAGGAGGACAGTGGCAACCTTTTAGGGATGTCCTCAAAGCATTCCTGAAGAGGTCAAACATCCCGCCGACTCATGGGAGACCCTGGCTTGTGACCGAACAAAATGGAGAATGTTCATTCGGAAAGGCACCAAACACACCGAGAGATTTCAGTGGGAACATGCAGAGCAGTCAAGACATCAGAGGGAGCGCATAAACCTCCGAAAAACCTATCTACCCAACCCTTCCCCTCATGGCTGAGTCTGCAGATCGCGCAGTGGGTCTTATCAACCATTTCAGAACCCATCGAACTGGAGCAGAAGCAAGTCATCCTCAAGCAGGAGGGACTGCCTAAGAATAGATAGGAAGGGGCGAGGCCATGGAGGACTTTGAAAACAAGGATAAGACTTTTAAAATAGCAAATGGGTCTTGGTACTCAGACTTTGTATTCCTTGATTAAATTGCATAACATGTAAAAGAAAGGATTGAGCTTCAACCAAGTGGCAGCTACTGCAAATAAATTTCCCCAATGGAAAGTGCGCATTGCTTGTTACAAATTAAACTTGCCTCCAAAAAGGAACAATGCACACCCCCGGGTAAGTAAACAATTTGATAAATCAACAAACAGGAGTCACAATAACAACCATTCCTTATTCAGCAAGCAGGTCTACGCTGCTTAGTGCACTAAGTATTGATTGTCTCGTTCAGGCTTCACTTTAGATTCTATTGTTAGTTTTTAAAAAATACTCTTGGTAATAAAGAGTATATTACTGCTTGCGGTTGAGGTCTTTGTTCCCATTGATAATATTTTATTGGAGTCTAATGTGAGATGCACAGCCTTCTATGTGGAAAGAGTTTGCACAACATACAGATGTCACCAAAACCATGGTAGTGGGGGCCAGGGAATAAAATGCTTACATCTTTGAGAGGCACAATATATGTGGAAAGAGGTTTTATGATGGATCGTTCTTGCCACTTTGCCTGTCCTTTTCTGCCAAGCCAGGAAAATTAAAAGTAAAAAACATGTGAAATAACAGACCTAAGTCCAACAAAGGTACATTTGTCAAAAAGCACCGCACATTGCGGATGGAGAGAGAAATACTCACTGGGAATGCTGGTTCCTTGTCAGACTTGGCTTCTTCTGATGAACACCTGCGAGCAGATAATGCAACCCATTGTTGGCAGTAGTGTGGGCATATGAATGCTTTATGAATTTAGGACTCGATCCTGCTGTCGGGTGAAATGCTTTTAAGCCCACGTTATTTTAACATAGTCTTAGACTCAAGAGCTACTTACTCTGGTGTTTACCAGAAGAGATGATGCTGATCACAGTAGAGACTCTTGTAACTTGAAAAATGTTACATAGACCAAACTCCTGTCTGAAGATATTGCTTCTTGGTTTCTCTACCGCAACTTGCTTTATTTCCATATTTTTAGTCTCATTTTTATGTGTACTTTAATCTATGAAAAAAGAGAGCAATCACCCTGGTCTTTGTATAGCCAACTCAATTCAAAAAACTACTTCAATAGTTATAAAGCGCTTTGAGATGTCTGGTGGTTGTGAAATGTGCGTTATATATGCAAGTCTTTTTATTCAATGTTGCTCTGTTCTTCAGGTTGGATATTTACTGACAGCTTTATTCATCAGTGCAGGGTTCCTTATGTTTCTAGTTTCATACATTTAATAGAATTTAGGTGGGGAGCAAAGGTGAAACATTTACCATAAAACTTATTCATTATATTCTTCCATCACAGCTTTGCACTTTTTATCATCACTGATTTGTCACCACACATATGTTGCTTTCTAGATTGGAAAATAACGCTTACAGAATCCAATGGGAAAGAATCTACCTTGAAAATTGTATCAAGTGACGTTATGTTGACAGCCGAATGCAGCGAAGCTGAGGTATTGGTATGTTATTAATTATATATGACAGATAACTTCCAGAACCAGCGTAGCTGCGGGCCTAAAAACCTTTTATACTTCTCATTTTTGAATTCTTTGTACAGTGAAACCTTGTGTGAAGCTGATTTACTGACAGCACCAGATTAGATTCCCAGCAGCAGAAGTAAAAGCCAAAAATATATATATTACAGACAATTCTTTGACAACTGTCTTTCCAAAATAATGAGATCCAGGTGATGTTTGATCTTCAGATGTAATTTCGTGTGTTTCTTGCACATGACAATGGTTTAACTCTTATTGTTTGAGTGATTCCAAACCGGAACAGTCATATCACAGGAGGTTTAAGGCCCTTCAATCACCTCTGAGGTTTCCAATCTAACTCTCTGTGGACAGTATTTTACTCGTATATCAAAGCTACCCCTCCTTCAAACAAAAACGATAAAAATATGAGAAAGATGTGGTAAATCTTTGCTCGAAATCAGTTATTTTCACAGTAATTAACACACAAGTATTTTTTGTAAAGTACTTTCACCCTCACCCCTGCCTCCTCTTACTATGTATGCACTGTTTACAGATGAGATGCTGCCCGGGCCCCAGAATGCTATGAGTGATGCTTTTAAATCAACCCTAAGAGGCACATAGATCATTCCTCTCAGTCTGCAAAATGACTATCTACCCCATGTCAGCATGACTGAGGAAGAAAGAACTTGTATTTATATAGCGCCTTGCACATCCCGCAAGAGGGCCCAAAGTACTTCTCAGCCAACGATTCATTTTTTGAAGTTTACTCGGAGTTGTGTAGTTCAATACAAGAGCCATTTTTCCCAGAGCAAGTTCCCACAGACAGCCATGAGATAAATGACCCATTAATCTGTCTTGCTGGCGCTTGTTTGAGGGATTAATGTTGGACATGGACATTGGAAGAACCTCCCTGCATTTCTTCAAATGGTGCCGGGGGATATTTTTCTCTCGTCCACCAGAACAGGCCAAGGGAGCTTTCTTTTAGTGTCTCATCAGGAAGATAATGCCTCTGATAAGGCAGCGTTTCACCCAGTGTGGCTTGAACCCCCAACTTTCTGGCTCAGAGGTGAATGGGCTGCCAGGACAAGCTGACACTTGCATCTAACTGCGAGGTGGCTGAGTGTGTTCGACAGGTCTGTTTACCGAGACAAATACCACAGTCAAATTCTTGTAACATTCAGTAATAATTTATTTTGTTAATTTCAAGAACAACCAAATTCATTATCTTGAAAATGCTTCATTTAGGAATTGTTGACAACACTGTTCTGCAAAATGTAAAGGTACTATACAAATTCTTAATACAAAAAGAATAAATTAATAGCAGAATTTCACAATTCTGCATTTTCTACACCATACATGGTCTTCTTTGATTAAAATAGAACAGAAACCAGAGGAGGGGTTGGAGAAGTAAAGACATTTTACATGCTCTTTTAAGATCAACAGCCATTTTCAGGGAGCAATCTACTGAATTCATTGTAACTAACATTGCTTTAATTTACACAACTTGTAATAAAACTATTGACATTTATAGATGTAAAACTCTACAACTATTCTAGTGGTAACTGTTTGTTGGGTAGCACCTGAATCTGGTTTGCTATGTCCAAACTAAAACTAATACTGATTTATAAAACATATTGGAATTTTAACATTTTGCACAATGGTAACTGAAACTGTCATTAGAAAAATCTGCCTCACAACAAATGCATGGTTGCGTCTGTGAATGTTAGCCTCTCTTTTTAACTCAACACGAATCCTTCCTGGTCCTCTCACAAAGACAAACAGTGCTGTCTGGTTTTCTGCCGCTCGCTGAAGCAATCCTTTCTTGTCCATGGACCACACACAATGGTTCTGCTTCAGCTTACTAAGCAGCATTTCTAGGCAGGCATCCTTGTTGCTGTCTCCCTTCCCCCTCTGCACACTCCCCCCACCCCCCTCCCCCCCACCCCCCAACCACCTCCCCCCACCACCCCCCCACCCCCTCACTGCATCCCCCGCCCCCCCCACCCCCAACCCCGATCCCGACTCCAACAGGAAACCATCAAATATTCAGAAGGAGAGAGAAAAAAAAAATGCTCCCTTTAATTTTTTGGCAAGATCAATGTCCTGCTGCAACAGTCACCTTGCTGAGAAATCTGTGCTACAGACTTTGCGAACTTTCCGTGCCAGCCACTAAATTATTTCTGATGAGTACTTCATGGGAAAATATTTTTTAAAAATTTGTGAGGCCTTCTAAGGGCTGACAACTCTCCAAGGTCTTGTCCAATAAATCAGCTAAAGTCCTTGAAGAGAATATACGATCAGCGAGCTAATTCAAAGCTTAAACTAAGACTGGCATTGTACATAATGCAATATTTGTGCAGTCTAGAAATACGCGGATTATGCTAACCGTGTGCTTTTCCGATATAATCAACGTACTAGCTACTAGACCACACGTCTGAGCATCAAGGACAGCTCATCCAGCCTCCATATAAGCCATCCACAAATGTTTCAAAATTGTGTTGCTTTTAATATGGGAAAACAATCTTGCCTACACTCTGGCATTTTTGAAGGTGAAGAATGCATTTTTAATAACTTTCACACATTATTATCTGCCAGAACCATTAATGAAACAAGAGATTGAAAACTTATTTATCAGGTAACCAGCGGACAACGTTCATCCAAATCTCCCTCTTCAGCTTTAAGTTGGTCTTTGGTAATATTCAAGTAAACATAATGCTTGGTTAAATTCTGAAATACTTCATTATTACACTGTCAGTATTACTTTGCACAAGGGAATAAAACAAAATCATACACACAGCCTTCGAGCACAGGAGGTCTGGTGTATACGATTCACAGTTTAAAAGCAGTGTCGCATTTTATTCATAAAGACCTTATTATTGTTGACCAGTGGTTACCTGAGTGACAGCACAGTCTGTGGTACTTTAATTAGGCTTCATTTTGGCTTTGCTGATTGATTTTTTTTCTTTTGTGAAAGTGCTTGGAGCTGCAGTTGCTGGTTAATGACTGTGCGTAGAGTAAGGCAGTGACAAGGGACAGTGAGGTGATCACTGAAGGGTGTCGACGTTTGTACTTTGATCTGAGGTCCGGTGTCAGACAAGAGTTCCAGGCTTGGCATTGTCACTTCCGTACCACTGAACATCTGCCAATTCTGAATAGAGTGGGGAGTCCATGTAGCAAGTGTCCTGGTAGGGCCTACAAAGAGAAAAGACTAAATTCAGGCAATGCTTTGGCTTACTATTCAGTAAATTCTTACTTTCAGTGAAAAGTCATTAAAACATAGTCTGCTTCTTGCGAAGCACCTGAATGAACCAGATCAGGACTATGCTCTAACCATGGCACCACACTGCTTGGACAGTCTTGTATTTTGCTACTTCTGGTTCCGAGAAAACAAAGGAAGAGTTGTTTACTGCAGATTCCTGATGCACAAAGCCATGCTCTACTGAGACAGCCAGGTGGGCCCAAACCAAAGGTCCCATTACTCCAAGATCGCTGCTGCTACTTGCAGGTCAAGCTAGTTCTGAGGGCGAGCTTCAAAATATTCATTCTCACAAGGTGAGATAGCTCAGTCCCGTGTAGGGAACTGACACAATCCATCACAGCTGAGATTGGCAGGCTTAAGTGTCAGAGCAGCCTAAACACTTAACCCCAACCTCTAAGCTGAGTTGACTGGCAGCTTTGAAATCCTATAAGTTCCATCTTATAAAACAGCTGGAACACTGTAAGTCCAGCCAAGTTTTCTGCTGTGCAGCTAGCTCATATCAGTTATCAACTGAGCTTGATGAAAACCAGGGAATCAACTGAAATTCTGTAATTTCAAACACAAAGCCACCTTGTTTGAAGATGTCAAGAAAAAGGAGGGAAACTTTTCCAGGATTGTTTTTTTTCACATCAGGTTGAAATCAAGACCTAAACTTCCCTTTCTCTGAGCAGATGAAGAGTTATAAATTTTAACCAGTAGGTTAGCGGAGAATTTGCAAAATTCCTCTTGTGTATGGCTTGTGGTGGTCAGCTCCACTGTAAACCCCAATGGCACGATGTGAGCGAGCATCCTCAGGCAGTGTCTTTGCACACAAACACACATTTAAAGTGTGCCAACTTTTCATCAGGTTGCCATTGAAAATCCTTCACTTTGTCTCAATAGTTTGACCATCAGTGTTCTGCCAGAATAACAGACACAACCAACTTTCAACAGCAGAACAAGCACTCCATTCAAACTCTCTCAAGGCTGAACCTTTATGGCTTTTTGTATAACACATGAGGCAGGCACAGCAGGTTTTCAATGTTAATGAGAGGGAGAAGATACTCTGTAAAGGCTGTATTTTAACTACATAAACGTCAATCTATAAAATCACCTCAGGAGACTGATAGAAAATAAACTATAGAATTCAGCAGCTCAATATGAAGGTTTGGTGTGAAACTAACAAACTAACGCTTTCCAAAAGGATTAATTCTAACCCTTCATAATCCACTGGGGTTTAATCGAAAGCACCTGATTTATATTTAAGGAAAACAAATCAGTTCAACCCTTTATTCTTTTCAGTGCATTTAAAATAAAAAAAAGTTTCAACTTTCTAGGCATAGACTCTTATGTTTTATTCATTCATGAGATGTGGGCATTTATTATCCATCCCTCGTTAATTTGAGAAGGTTCTGATGAGCAGCCTTCTTCACCCGCTGCCGTGCTTGTGGTGAAGATGCTCCGAGAGTGTTGTACTAAAAATTTTCATAGTGTTCTTGATATATTTTGAGTGTCTTGCTAGGTCGTTGCAGAGGGTAGTCAAGAGTCAACCACAATCCTGTGACTCAGAGTCACATGTAGGCCAGACTGGGGAAGGACAGCAGACTTCTCAAAAGGGAACCAGATGGGTTTTTACAAGAATTCGGGCACTGATTCTAGCTTTTTAGTACAGATTTATTTCATTAACCAAATTTTAATTCTCCAACTGTTGTGGTGGGATTTTAACTCATATCTTCAGATTATTAGTCCAGGCTTCTGGATCACTAGTCCAGTAACATAACCACTATTTTACTGTACTCCCAGGGTATGGGTATGGTTTAAGGTCAGTCACCAGTGCTTTCCCAAGTGGTTTGACAGCATCACAATGGACGTTACCTTTCAGGTCAATATCCACACATGCCCACTTTCAAATATAGAATAATTGGAGAGCAATCAAGAGCATGATAACTCTGAGCAAACCAGAAGACCTCAAATACTAAACAGAAGGCAACAGATGATATAGCACAGGTTAGAAAATGAAGTTGGGATCTTCTGATTCCTATAACCTAATGCTAAACCACAGAATGCATGTACTCGCTAAAGCCATTGGAGGGTCTGGGAAAATAGTTTGTTCCTGAAATAAAACACTGGATTGCTGTCTCAGTTTTATTTCTGTCACAAAGTCACGATTTAAATCGAGCTTTGTTTTTAGTAATGAGAAAGAAGCTAAAAATACCACAACCATAATACAAACAGATAAACAGCACAACGACAGACAGTGAGGGGCGTTATAACCGATTATTACTGTACCTCTATTTTACAGGGCTTTGGTGAGTTGGCGATTGGGTCTGTTCGTCATGAGGTGTGCTTGTTTCTGTTGTACCTCTACAGAAAGGCAGGTGAAAAGAGGAGCAGATAAGACTGAATATTAGTAAAAAGAAGAAAGCGAGGAAAATGTTAGTTAGAATTAGTGGTTAGAAAATTAGTAAGAAACTTATTGTTGGTGATTTAATTTTTTTGTTGTTAAAATGGTAAAGAATTAGGATTGTAACATTTAGCCTTACACTATAGGTAGGCTTTTTACATTCTATTTAGATTTTAACTTCCATGCAAGTTCTGAAGACATTGAACAGTGAATACAGACTACAAGAAGATTACTTGACAAAAGATGCAGTGTGCTGCAACATTTCTCGTACATACTCTTCATTCCTAACTCTGATGTTTATTGATAATTATCACAATTTGATGTTAAAATCGAAATTCCGAGCCTTTTTTTCCATCGACTCACAGAAGGGTTATAGCACAGCAGGAGGCCATTCAGCCCACAGTGTCCATGCTGGCTCTCTACAAGTGTGACTCAGCTAGTCCCACTCCTGTGCCCTTTCACTGTAGCCCTGCAAATTTTCTCTTTTCAGGTGCTTATTCAATTCCCTTTCGAAAGCCATGATTACATTCCCCACCCTCTCAGGCAGTGCATTGAGATCCGAACCACTTGCTGCATAATGTCGCCACTGTTTCTTTTGATGTTGACATTAAATCGGCATTCTCCGGTTCTTGACCCTTCCCCCAATGGAAGTCGCCATCCATATGTGCAGAAAATGCTGGAAAAACTCAGCAGGTCTGGCAGCATCTGTGGAGAGAGAAATGGAGTTAACATTTCGAGTCTGTATGGCTTCTTCAGAACTCTGAGCTCTACGGGCTCGAAACGTTAACTCTGTTTCTCTCTCCACAGATGCTGCCAGACCTGCTGAGTTTTTCCAGCATTTTCTGTTATCATTTCAGACTTCCAGTATCCGCAGTGTTTTGCTTTTATCAATTTTATCTACTCTATCTAGACCCCTAATGACTTTGAATACCTCTATCAAATCTCCTTTTAATCTTCTCTTCTCTGTAGAGAACCACCTCAGTTTGGTGGAAGTTCTTCCCTGGAATAATCATTTTGTATGCAGAATGTAGACAGGAAACAGATAGTCGAATGACACTATTTAACTTAAAGCTCGGTCACTGAAATACAACATCTTCCTTAACTGAGGCACCGACAGTGTGACCTGGTATCACACCATGAGACCAGGATTTAGCATTGTTTCAATAAGAAGGTGATAGTGAATTGGCAGTCTGTTTTACACCAACCCGTATTTGCACTGCAGTCAATAGTGCCACCAGTTTTGCACTATTACTCAAAAATGAAAATAAGCCCAGACGCATTCCCCCAAGAAAAGTGAAGACATTGTTCTGGCGCCTCTTGTGTGCTCTGTACTGACCCACTACAGAACAGCAGAGACAAAAAACCAGAAACACATTGCCCGAGGAATTACTTGGCCTGGAATGGTGTTTATATCGCACGGAGAGAACAAACCAAACATAGTCTCTCCACAATCACGTCGCAACCCAGAAAAGAGTCTGGATTAATCAGTGGCAATTTAACTTGTGAAAAGACAGCACTGTTCATCTGATCCTGTTGAAGGTCTGCTGTAGGAGGTGAAACGCATCAAATGTAATAAATATTTCATTTATAAGGACAGTTTTTCTTCACTGGGATTTAAGAAAATGAATTTTGCAACTTAAAAATATAGGTCGCTTAAACCGTCCCAAAATAAAATTCACGTGCTCTGTGGTCCGGAGTGCACTACTTAAAAAGTTATTTTACTCCTTTCATACAGAGAAAAGATTATTTTTAACGTGCTACTTATTGAAAAAGTTTTAGGAGCTGCAGGATAAAAGAGAAAATGAGAGCAACAGAAGTGGAAAAATGTTTAACTTCTGGAGATGAGAATAACACATATAGTGAAGGCAATGTAAAACCAGAAGATACTGGAAATGTGCAGCAGTTATGTCAGAATTTGAAAGAGGAATGAAGACCAGCCTTTCTGATGAACGGTCCCCTCTCACTTTTTAACCTGCTAAAGATAGGTGGAATGTAAAGATCTGTACCTCATGGTCACTGTGATCTACCAGATCTTAATTGCCTTTTAAGAATCTGAAAGGAATATCCCTGAAACTTTTGCCCCTCTTGGGTTGGTTTAGGGCTTTTAAAAACATCATTTTTCATCTTTCCTAGGAGACTTACTTGCGTAACGACTGAGTCAAGCTCGATGTATCTGACATGCATTTTTTCCGTCACAGACTGCTGAACATGCTGTGCATTTCCAATGTTTTCTGCTTTCACTTTCTAGCATTTAATTCTGTCAACTAGCCCTACGTAAATGTAATGGTTCCAATTTGCACAGAATAGCTAACAATCTGGGAGTTTTACCAGCTCACCGTACAATTGAACCGATGTATTGCAGGAGAGCAGTTACTATGCACCCGTCTGCTCCTCTATCAGCTACTGTTAAGTTTAGCAAACTGTAAAAAAAAAAGTTTGCTAGACCGTTCACCTTTGATGCGATAATTTTTGAAGACGATTTTTTTTGCGATCAAATTGCTCTTCCAACTGTGCTTTAGGAATCCGGGTGTGGACGGTTTCGTGGTCTGTGAGTGGGAGCTTTGATAATGAACAAGGACAATAAGCTTTGTCCCTGCATCATCCCACCCCCCCCCACCCACCCAAGACTGCATGACTCACCCACTCTGCCAGGACACAATGTGGTGTGGACTGCTGGATGGAGAAGAAACTACTGATTCGGCAGACTGCGTTGTGCTCCTTTTACTGCGAGGTGAGGCAGCTGGAAAGGAAAAAGGAGATAATAAAGGTCAGACAGAGATCAAAAGAATGCACCAACGCAAAGAGTAACTTCACTGGAGACAGCAAATGAAGTAAATGGAATATTTTTAGGATTAAAGTATTAGATTCAGCATTAGCCTTACAAAGGAAGATGCAAACTATGCTGTGGTAATGCTTTTCCAAATGCAATGCCATTGTTTTGAGTGAGACCAGATTCAAAGAGTGTTAGGCTGGGGTCAAACTGAGTACCCTACATCCATCTCCTGGAAACTGGTCCTTACCTCTCAGGAACATGTGAAACTATTTCTGCTGCTGAAATGTAATTTCTTCCTGTCTTTTTTATTGTTTTGGCTTCCTGCTCTTGTGTTGCACATTTTTATTCAAAGATTCTAGACATTCGGAAATGTTTGCGATTGTTGTCCAACAACGTGATCCTTATTAATAAAATAATTAAGAATACACTCAGAAACCATTAATTACTGTCATATTATTTGTACAAACACGTTTCCTTCATGGATTATTTTCCACTTCCCATCTTTAAGGTTTTGTGTTCCTGTCACACTCACTAAGAGGACCGACAAGGAAACTAGTCAGGCTGCTCTATAGAGAAAAAAGAAAGACTTGCATTTTTATCACACCTTTCACAACCTCAGTACATCACAACATGCTTTACAGCCAATGGCAGACTTTTCTGAAATACTGTTACTGTTGCATTGTAGGAAACACATCAGCCAATCAGCACTCAGCAAGCTCCCACAAACAGTATTGTGATAATGTGTAATCCATGTACGTGTGGTGGGGAGACGGGTGCAAGAGGGTTCTGGGGCAACTTTCCATTCTTGTCAACGGGTGCTTGGTGACTAACCTGTGACTCCCAACAATAGCACAGGCGAGATTAGTAACACATCCTACTGCTGCACATTGTAACCATTTGGCACTCCGACACATGGTATGAGAGGATCATCCAAATAAATTCAAGCAGATCACAGCCCGGTCACCTACTGGCTGCTACCTCTTAAACCAACCACAGATAATTAGAGACATGGTGCTAAGCACACAACAGCAACTCAACCACCACACCTTAGAACAGTGTAGTTTGAGATCAAACTTCAGAGAGCTTCTTTGCATCTTCAAGGAGAGTAATTCTCCGCCAGACATACGAAGAATACTTTGTTAATTGTTACACAGCAGGCAGGTAAAGTTCTGTATTGTAGGCAGCATCTTGCGATTTTACTAATCTAACACTTACTAATCTTTCGCCTGCATGCAGAACAAATGAAATAAGTACTCCTGTTCCTATAAGTTCTTATGTTCTTTAACTGCCCGACATCACAATTTGAGATAGGTTTGACAATCCTGTTTTCAAAAACGCACACAATCTGTTAATTTGAAATCCGAGGTCCTTAGGTCTTTGTTATCCAAATGTATTAAGGGATAGGGATGAAGGTGAATATATGGATCACAACTTAAAAAAATTCATTCGTGGGATGTGTGTCTCTCTGACAAGGCCAGCATTTGTTGCTAATCCCTTACTGCCCTTGAGAAGGTGGTGGTGAGTCTCCTTCTTGAACCGCTCCCGTCCACCTGCTGTAGGTACGCCCACTGTGCTTTTCTCTGTAGTTGTTTGATGCAACTGAATGGCTTTCTGGGCCGTTACCTAGGGCACTTAAGAGTCAACCACATTGCTGTGGGTCTGGAGTCACACATTGGCTAGACCAGGTCAGGATGGCCTGAAGGACATGAAGCAGATGCCAATTTGTACCATGATCTGACCATGATAATTATTAATGAGACTAACAGTGTATTCCAAAATCAGCCATGAGCCTACTGAATTGTGGATCAGGCTCTAGGGATTAAATGGCCCCTTCCTGTTCCTATGGGTGGAATCGTCAGTGCCCGCTGGCATCGGGTGTGTCCGGTGGCCTGAGTGGAAAATATGGCGAGAAGGCCAAAAATTGGTTTCCATGACATCATGAAGCCAGTTTGTGATTGTCCACACTCCGCCACCGGACGTTGGGAACCTCTTTGTAATACACCTGCATTATAAGCCCAGCCTGCCGGAACCATCCGCTCCAGCTGGATTGTGTGCCCATGTCGGCGTGGTTTCACGCTGACGCCTTTCACAACAGCGCACAACAGGCATGCATTTGGCGGGCTGCACGTTGAGGGGAATTCGGAGGCGAGTACACAGTAACATTGTTGAGGCCTTGCCTGTTGGACTTCAAGGTTGAGGCACTTTGCCGGAGTGGGGGGGGGGGGGGGAGGGTTGGGGAAGGGGGTGGTAAGGGTTGCCCTGTGGTTGAGAACACGTGTGGGGGTAGGGGCAAGGTCTGCCCTGTGGTTGAAGGTAATGCATAAGCACATGCAGGGTTTAGGGGGGTTGGGGGGGTGGTTTGTGGGGAGGTGGGTGAGGGAAGCGGCCACACATTAGGGAAACCCTGTATAAAGTGACCCCATTCCTCTGCAACTGAGACAGTTCAGGTGCAGCCACATTGATATCATTGGAGTCGGGCCTCTAGCTTCTCTGCCCAGTCAAGCAACGCAGAGGCATCAAAGTGCCAACAAGTACTCCAGATCTTTTCACCCCCAGACACAGACAGCAAACTAATGAGCGTTTTAATAGACTGTTGAACAGTTGGACGACTGGGCATGTTGCACAATCTCCTTGCTTAAACTGGCCACGGGGCAGTCACTGCTGGAGGCAATGTCATCATTCCAGCCTGGATCAGCCTCCCCCATGGTTCAAGCTAACAGTGCAGCCTTGCAGTGTGGGTTAGGAGAATGCCTGGGCCTGAGCTGAGAGCACAGCCTGCAGTCCAATGGGCAAAGCTGCTGCCAATCGGTCAGCTGGAGTGGCGTGGAGGTGGTGGGGTTTCAGGCAGCCATGCAGTGCACTAAACTCTGGCCATCCAAGTGGTGGCCAGTGCTTTCCAGTATGCGTTAAGGGGCCTTCAGAGTTAACCACACCCATGCTAACCCACGCGTCTCTCTCTCTTTCATCCTGCAGGAGTATATCAGGAGCATGGATCCTGGTGACCTAGCTGTATGCCTCGTGGCCTACAGAGAGCGAAGGCGACTGAGAAGAGAGTGACAGAGGCTCCTGGCTGCGCAGAGGCAGGAGTAGCACCCTCAGGAAGAAGGGGTGGCTGGGGCTCCCACATATGGTGCCCTAGACCCACAGTGAACCTTCGCAGGCCGGTGCCTAGTGACACCCAGAGTCTATAGACGCGCCTTTCATTCCTGCAGATGACCGCGAACCGGTCTTTCCGAAGACTGTGCATGTCTAGGGAACTGGTCAGTCACATCTGCCACCTGCTGCAGGATTTGGCGCCACAGGGACATGGAGAGCATCCACTGCCAGTGGCTGTGAAAGTGACCGCGGTGCTCAATTTCTACACCAGTGGCTCCTTTCATGGCTCTACAGGTGACCCCTGTGGGATTTCACAATCCGCCACCCACAAATGCATCCACGAGGTCACAGATGCCATCTTCTCGAGGGCACACAACACAGTGCATTTCACCCGGGACCAGGACAGCCAGGATGGAAAGGCCATTGGATTCACCCAGATCTCGGGTTTCCCACAGGTGCAGGGTGCAATCGGCTGCACACATGTGATGCTCAGATCTCCATCGCACCACACGGTCAACTATATTAACCGCAAGGGATTCCAAAACGCATCCTACAGCTGTACGCACAGTTTCCAGGGAGTGTCCAGGACTCCTACATTCTCCGTCGGTCACAGATCCCTGGAGTCTTCAGAGAGGCTGCAGGGTTGGCTTCTTGGGGACAAGGGCTACCTGCAGAGGCCGTGACTGATGACACCCGTGCAGCGGCCTCAGACTGCAGCAGAGCGACGCTATACTGAGGCTCATGCAGCAACTCACAACTTGGTGGAGCAGACCATCGGGATGCTGAAGATGAGGTTCTGGTGCCTGGACTGGTCTGGTGGAGCCCTGCAATACAGTCCGCAGAGGGTGTCACACATCATCATTGTCTGCTGCACCCTTTACAACCTGGTGCTGCAGGGAGACAAGCTGGCTGAGGAGGAGATGGAGGAACTGGAGGTCTGCTCCGATGAGGAGGGCGTTGATGAGGATGAGGGTGAGGGTCAAAGGCGATGATGATGGGGATAAGGTCCTCGCACTAGCCCGACAAGGCAGGCACGCTCGGGAGGCCCTCATAGCTGCTAGATTTGTGAAGGGTGATGACGACATGCAGTGAGGTGACCCCATAGTTCCTCACATCGTATCTGTGAACGTTTGACTCCAGTCTGGCCTACGGCAGTGTGAATACCCTCTGTGAGAATGCTTGTGTCATAGGGATGCAGTGGAGGCCCTAATAGTTGCTCGACTGTTGGAGGATGATGACAACATGCAGTGAGGACACTCCATAAATCTTCACAGCCTCTGAGAATGTCTGACTCCTGTCTGGCCGAGGGCAGCTCGCTTACGCTTTGTGATCAGACTCATATCATAGAGAAGTAGCCATGAAACTTTAAAAGCACCTGATCCTTTGTCCGCCTTCAGCACCTGACCCCTTCAGGAGCCCAGCGTCACTGGTCACAGTTGCTGAAGAGATGGGGGCCAGCCCTACCTCAAAGGTATTTAGAGCGCACAGAGAGAATGAGGGAACTCTGTAACGCCTGCCCACGACATTCTGACAGCAATGACCAGCACCACCGAGGCGCAGGCATCAGTAATGTGTCCAGGGAGTGTGAGGCTGGGCCATCACTTTAGTCTGAAGGCTGCACAAAGCACAGGGAAGAGGCCCTGGGCTGAGACACCTGCCTTTATCTTGTGCAGAAAGGTTTCACATCTGAGTGACACAATTACTGCTCATCAGAACAAGGAGCCAGAGGTGGGAAGACATCCTTGGGAGCTTATTGACAAGAGTGAACAGTATGTACAAGCGATTAAAGTGATCTTTTGAAGGGTGTAGGACTGGGCACCACTGCAACCGCCTCCCAAGCCAGATCAGTGAGGTTGCTGCCCATCCTGTGGCCAGTGCGGGGGTAGAGGACGTCCCAGCGAGCCTCCACTGTGTCCAAAAGGCGCTCAAGGGACACGTCATTGAACCTGGGGGGGGTGGGGGGGGGGGGGGCTGCAGTCTTTTTGCCTTGCAGAGCCAATTCTTTTTTGCAGCAGCCATGGGCTGGAAGCACAGAGAGCTGTGCACACGGCTGGACTGTAAATATAGTGCCTGGCGTGATGAAGCGGCAAGGTGATGATGTGGCAGGCGAATCGGAGCCCGCCCGCCATGGAAATGGCATGTTTCCCGGGAATGCACAATCAATGTGGCGGGTTTGGGATGATACAGCCTGAGAAGCCAACATTGTGGCCGGCAGGAAAAGCACCATTTTACCCGCCCGCTGCTGCACTTAGTGCAAATCTGGGACCATTCTGTCCTATGTTACAGCTAACAGAACAAAAATTACACAGGTTACATTTTTAAAAAAGTGTAAGTAATGCATTCACCATTTTAACTTGACAAGACGGATGGACTTTTCTGCCAAGTTGCTGCCAGTCAACTTTGATAAAATGTCCACCAGCAAGATCGATTAGTAAAAAAACATTATTGCAAGCAGAGTATGTCTACTAGTGCTAGACACAACAGGGCATTCTGTTGATTAATGTTGATTAAAACATTGGTTTCCTTGTTTCATTCTCACAATGATAATTTTGCCAACAATATTCAACAGGAAATAAAATAGTGCTGAATGGAACATTTACAACCCATCTAATAGTGCCGAGTGCAGTGACACAAACAGTACAGGTGCTCAGCTTGGACTCTGTGGCTTGCTATCCTTGGGATTAATTGCCTGATACGCTCTGTAAAAAATGATTGTTGCCTCTTTAACAAAGCTCCGTTAGAGGCATTGTTCTTCATATTTCAAAAAGGAAACATCACTTCAACCTTGTCAAGACTGTGGAATGTCTGGCCTTTTCTTACATTCTTTCCTCACAGCAAACATAAGAGTGCAAAACAATCACTGGGCCATTTATGGCCTCTGGGGTGTTTCACTAATGTTCTCCAGTGCTGACCCCACAGTAAATCAAATGGTCAATTCATTTGCAAACCCACTGCCAATGGTTGAATTTAACTCTCATGTAGTTAAAGAATGAAGCAAAGGATGGTTACAGGGGAGAAGGGGGCCATTGATCATCGTGCCCACAATGGCTCTATACCAGAGCAACTCAGCTAGTCCCACCAACCGCCCCCTCCACTTTGCCCCGTAACCCCACAAATATTTTCTCTGCAGCTAATTATTCAATTCGCTTTAGCAAGTCGACTGGTCGAGCTGTTGCCAACCAATCAGCACCCTTTTCTCATGCAGTATAAATTGTCGCTGCCTTTGAAATTTGGCATTCTTGCATCTGTCCTGATGGGTGCAAGACAAAAAGCTTCAACGGCATATCTCTTTTTTCAGCAATACTGAAATATACTGTTTTACATAATTCATAGCATCTTACTTTATATTAAAATGGCAACATTCAGGTTGCACATGATAATTATAATAAATTAGCATTTTGTACATAAGAGCTAATTTTCCAAGCTGGCAGTGGACCTCATCCAATCAGAGCATGTAACCAAAATGTTGGGTTACAGTGCTCATTGACTTTGTAATTATAATGACAGTCAAAAATATATGGGCAGCAAATGGTGGAGATCTCAGATCTGTACACTCCCCACCAAGAATCTGTGATGTTGAAAAGTTAGCCCTAGGAAGCCTAAAAATCCATTCCATTGTTGAATTGTTCATTCTTTCGAGAAGTACAAAGGTTTATTTTTTTAAGCAAAAGTTGTGATGAGAAGCTGCAGGCCTTGTTCCATTTTATGAAGCTCTGACTCCATAGTATCGGCTTTTCACCTACTCTTGCACTATTACCCAGCCTCTGGCCTGCTCTGATAGCCACAGTATTCATATGGCTAGTCCAGTTCAGTTTCTGGTCAATGGTAATCCCCAGGATGTTGATGGTGGGAGATTCGGCGATGATAATGCTATTGAATGTCAAGGGGAGATGGTTAGATTCTGTCTTGTTGGGACATGGTCATTGTCTGGTACTTGTGCGGTACAAATATCCCATTGATGTGATCAACAAGGGGAAAATGTCATAAACTGTTTCATTTTGTCACTGACTGTTTACATGAAATTCCAGTAGGAGAACGAGAGAACCCCTGTGTAATTATCGGACTTATATACCCAAGAACTAACAAAGAAATACAAAGCAACAGCAACACTGGGAAGAAACATTCAATTTCAGCTTTGAAAAGACAACACTGATTGTTCTACAGATTGCTTGGAACTTTCCATTGTGACATTAGCTTAGCTGCAGTAGTGTCACTTATAGAATACTTTAATTTGGGTTTGAGACAAGTTTCTAAGTTAAGGCGAGTGACATTTCACCATTTAGATCAATTCTGAATCCTGCTAAATGACTACTTCAGACACACTAAAAACAAATTCGCAGAGTATCACTGCTCTAAATCTCCTGCCGAAACGTTTGACTTAATTTTTCGGCCCCCATGCCGCCATGTTTGAAGGTGGGGGGACGGTGCTAGTAAAATTAAGCAGTTGACATTTCCACTCCGTGCCCAACCCCGACCTGTCTCCCATATTACGGCAGGCAGGGAAGGTGTCAGGCAGCCTGACTGCCCTTAGGCCTGAGGCCAATTAATGGGCACTTAAGGGCCTCATTCTGCCTCTGCTGCTATCTTACATGTGGCAGGGGAAGGCACAGGCAAGGTGGTAGCCCAGCAGCTTTCACTGTGCGCGCTGTCCGGCAGGAAGGGGGATACCTCTTTGGGTGGTCTCCATTGGAAGCACGCCCTCCCAAGATGGTATGCCCCGCACCTTTTACCCAACCCTTGGCTTCTTAAGCCCACCTCCCCCCCCCCGGCCTTCCTTGCTATGGTCTCCCAGCTAGGCCTGTCCATAATACCAGATTTACCTCTGGTCCAGATTCCATGACTCTTCTTCCTCAGGGACTGCCTGTAGTCCCAGCACTGGCCACTGCACGACCATGGCACTGTTAAGACCACAGAGCTGCCAGCCAATCAGAGTGGTCAATGGCTCTTTAGGGTGGGACTTCCTCCCAAATGGGGTCGGAAGTCCCAATCTGAAACAATTAAGGCTGCTCTCAGTGTAATATTGCTGTGGGGCAGCCGGGTTTTGAGTGGGTGGGCTGACAGATGACTTTTCAGTCAGTGGGGGTGGGGGGACATGAGGAATACAGCACCCAGTAAAATCCAGCCCCTTGATTCATGTCTTCTAGACCTGACTATTCCACTGCACTCCTGGCTGGTCTCCCACATTCTACCCTCCATAAACTTGAGGTCATCCAAACCTCTGCTGTCCATGCCTTAACTCGCAGCAAGTCCTTTTTCCCTATCACCCTTGCGCTCGTTGACCTACATTGGCTCCTGATTAAACAATGCCTTGATTTTAAATTTCTCATTCATATTTTCAAATCCTTCCATGTAATCGACCCTCTCTATCTCTGTAACCTCCTCCAACCCCACAACCCTCAGAGGTATCTGTGTTCATCTAATTCTGGCCATTTGATAATCCCCAATTTCAATTACTCCACTAATGGTAGCTGCACCTTCAGCTGCCAAGGCTTTAAGCTCTGGAATACCCTCCCTAAACCTCTCCACCTCTCTACCTCACTATTCGCGTATAAGACAGTTCTTAAAGCCTACCTCTTTGACCAAGCTTTTGGTGATCTGCTCTAATATCTCCCTATGTGTCCTGATGTCACACTTTGATTTATAATGTGCCTGTAAATGTTTTATTTCATTGATGATGCTTTATAGGTATAAGTTGCTGTTGTTACAACCCACACTACGGTCTAACACATAAAATATTTGGGACAAAGGAGGATAAGGTACATCAACAACAAATAATTCACAGATTGTTCAATCAAAAGTACCACCTATGGAATGTACCTGACCTGAGCTGTCTAATTTACATTATTAGACTGAGATGTTGTGAGCTTGTTGGATTATCTATGTTGGGCGGGGGGGGGGAGGTTCAGAAAGGAATGCCACCAAATTTTATTTTAATCTTCTTTTAGGAAGTTTTGCCTATTGTAAATCACTTCCCTCAGGAAATTAAATCTGGTGAATAGAGTCTACGAGAGAGGCTGCAGGATATGACTGCAGGAGGAAATGAGTTTTAGTGGATCAAATGATATTTTCTTAAAAATGAAACCAGGAGAAGTTATAATTTTCAAGCTGTGCTTTCATTTCTGCTTCATGCTGAGCATCGACAGTGTCGGTATTTTGGGTTTATTGCATGGACTGGGGAAATGTCAATTTGCTGAGCAGTTCTTCTGTAGTTGCTTTTTATTCTCTATCTCCATTCCTTCAAAAGCCTCTAAAAATGTCTTCATTTCCCTCCTTCTTAAACTGCCTCCTGGTCCCCTTGTGAAACACTTCCTTGAGAGGAGCAGTGTGTAAATTCAGTCTGACTTTACATTACATCCTCTGAGTTTCACTGTTAAGATAGTAAGAGTTCTATAGATATTTAAATAAGAAAAGAGTTAACAAAGTGAGCGTTGGTCCTATAGCGAGTGTGTCTGGGGAATTGATAATGGAAAAGTAGGGAGACGGCAGATGAATTAAACAGGTATTTTGCTTTGGTCTTCACTACAGAGGACACAAGTAACCTCCAGGAAATAGCTGTAAATCAGGAAATGGAAGGGAGGGAGGAACTCGGGAAAATTACAATCACCAGGGAAGTGGTATTGAGCAAATGGTTGGGGCTGTGGGCTGACAAATCCCCTAATCCGGATGGACTTCACCCTAAGGCCTTGAAAGAAATGATGAGCAAGACAGTTGATGCACTGGTTTTAATTTTCCAAAATTCCCTAGATTTGGGGGAGGTTCCATTAGATTGGAAAATAGCAAATATAACTCCTTAATTCAAAAAGGGAGGGAGACAGAAAGCAACAAACTATAGACCAGTTAGCCTAACATCTGTCACAGGGAAAATGTTAGAAGTTATTATTAAAGATGTTATAGCAGAGCACTTAGAAAAATTCAAGGTAATCAGGCACAGTCAACATGGCTCATGTTTAACCGATTCATTGGAGTTCCTTGAAGGAGTCACATGAGCTGCAGATGTACTGTGCTTAGGTTTCCAGAAGGCATTTGATAAAATGCCACATCAAAGGTTATTGCCGAAAATAAAAGCTCATGGTGTAGGGTGTCAGGAAGATCTAATAATTTTCATAATGTTATTTGAAATTTATCGTAAATTAGAGTAAGAGTGGGGTCTGTGTCTATGTGGGGGAGTGGTGTGTGTGTGCGACTATGTGTGTGGGACTTAACTGAATTAAAGACAGCTTGTCTGAAGGCTTTGATGTAAGAAGAGAAGCTAGGTTTGAAATGCTAAATAGGTAAACATGGGTGAAGTTTTAGAATGTGAGGTGTAAAGGGAACATTTGCATTTTTAAATAAACCAGAGTAGCTTGAATTCAAAAGAGGGGGTGAAATGTTACACCTTGCCAGGAGAAGTTAAGAAACAATGTGTTTATTTTTCTCAAATATTACTGGCAAAATTGGTACTATGACAGATTTTTATTATTAGAGAGGTAAAGTCCAAGACATAGTGAAACAATGGGAATTTGCATTCAAAGGGAAAAATATGTATAAAGGAGAGAAGGCTGTGTGTAAGGGCAGGCATTTTAAGATCTAACACAAGTGTGAAAAGCCTCCAGCACCTAAGCCTCAAGCTGCTGTTTACAAGGAACTGAAGTTAAGAAAACTCACCTTGAATTCGACTGTTCAGGGTATGGTGTTACTTTGTCCGGGTCTGTTTAAATCTATGTGTTTTACTGTTGCCTTAATGGAGGTGTAACTAGGAGTTAGATTAATCGGGGAGCTAGGAGTTATCGTAGTAGTAATTTGCAGACCTATGTATGTGCTTAAAATTATTTTTGTCGTTAACAAATGTTTAATTTAGCTTTCTAAAAACCCTCTTAGACTTGGTGGACTTATTACTACTGAATTCAAGGCACGCATCTTGAAATAAATATACAAATTGCAAAACAGTTGTGGCAGTTGTTTCAAGTTTCCCTTTGGGATTCGAACAGCTCAGCATTTACCATCAGCTATGCCATAACAAGGGGGTAACATGCTGGCATGGATAGAAGATTGGCTAGCTAACAGGAAGCTGAGAGTGGGCATAAATGGGTCTTTTTCTGGTTGGCAGGAAGTGATGAGTGGTGTGCCAAAAGGATCAATGCTGGGGCATCAACTTTTTACAATTTATATTAATGACTTGGATGAAGGGACGGAAGGAATGGTGGCTAACTTTGCTGATGACACAAAGGTAGATAGGAAAGTAAATTGTGAAAAGGATGCAAGGAGGCTACAAAGTGACATAGATAGGTTAAGTGAGTGGGCAAAGATCTGGCAAATGGAGTATAATGTGGGCAAATGTGGAATCGTTCATTTTGGCAGGAAGAGTAAAAAGAGAGGCTTATTATCTACATGGGGAGAGGTTGCTGAGCTCTGAGATTCAGAGGGATCTGGGTGTCCTATTGCATGAATCACAAAAGGTTAGTATGCAGGTACAGCAAGTAATTAGGAAAGCTAATAGAATGTTATCATTCATTGTGAGGGCAATTGATTACAAAAATAGGGAGGCTATGCTTCACTTGTACAGGGCATTGGTGAGACCACATCTGGAGTATTGTGTACAGTGCTGGTCTCCTTATTTATAGGAAGATGTAAATGCATTAGAAGCAGTTCAGAGAAGGTTTACGGGATTAATAACAGGAATGGGCGGGTTGTCTTATGAGGGAAGGCTGGGCAGGTTAGGCTTATATCCACCGGAGTTTAGAAGAGTGAGAGGTGACTTAATTGAAACCTTTAAGACCCTGAGGGGTCTTGACAGGGTGGATGTGGAGAGGATGTTTCCTCTTGTGGAAGAATCTAGAACTAGGGGTCACTGTTTAAAAATAAGGGGTCGCTCATTTAAGACAGAGATGAGGAGAATTTTTTTCTCTCAGAGGGTTGTGAGTCTTTGGAACTCTCTTCCTCAAATGGCGGTAGAAGCAGAGTCTTTCAATATTTTTAAGGCAGAGCTGGATAGATTCTTGATTAACAAGGGGGTGAAAGGTTATCGGGTACAGGCAGGAATGTGGGGTTGAGGTTACATTCAGATCAGCCATGATCTTATTGAATGGCGGAGCAGGTTTGAGGGGCTGAGTGGCCTCCTCCTGCTCCTAATTTGTATATCCATATGTTTTCTGCTGATAGGTGAGCAGTCAAACCAGCTCCCAGTTCTCTCGCACACAATGCCTCTCTCAGTGAGAGTATCAGCATGTGTGGGGGAGTGACTCCAGTGACTTGACTTCATCCCTATGGCCATATGCTAGCCCCTATCCTCATAGCTGAAAGCTGGTACTCAGATGGGTGAAAGCATGGCAGCTTAGGTATACTGCATCATCGGACTGCCTTACAGCTATATAACATGTTAACGGTCTTGATCGTAATGTCCTCTAGCTGTCAGTGTCATTTTAATTCCTGCAGATTTCAAGACTATTCCAATACATTCCTATTGGTCGCCTTCTGTGAACCTGAGGTCATCTAAATCTCTGCCGACCAGGTCTTAACTCACATCATGTCCCTTCACCTATCTCCCCTGTGCTTGCTGATTGGTTCATGCTCAAGCAACGTCTTGGTTTCAAAATTCTCATCCTTGTTTTCAAATCCCTCCCTGGCCTCGCCTCTCCCTATCTCTGTAATCTCCTCCAGCCCCAGAACTCTCAGAGCTCTCAGTGCTTCTCTAAGTCTGGTCTTTGAGCAGCCCCCAAGTTTAATTGCTCCATTGGTGGCTGCACCTCCAGCAGTTAGGCCCCAAGCTCTGGAATTCCCTCCCTACACCTCTCCACCTCCCTTCCTCTCTCTCCTCCTTTCAGACTCTCCTTGAAACCTACCTCTTTGAGCAAGCTTTTGGTCATCTGTCCTAATGCCTCCTGATGTGGCTCAGTGTCATACTGTGTTTTATAATGCGCCTGTGAAGTGCCTTGGGACATTTCCTGACAGGAAAGGCACTATATAAATTGTTGTGATAACCACATTCCTTCACAGTTTTCCCATCGTATTTTGTTCATAACAATCTCTATCTCACAAGAGCAATGTCATTGTAATATACAATTTTAAAATGGAGTAAAGGTCATAAAGTGGGGTAAACTGCCTTAACTGCGCTGTCACCCTGATATCCAGGTGGAGCTCTACAGACACAAACTTCTGGCCTTTCTTCTTAATCCTAAGAAGGTATTTCTTATTCGTTATTAGCTTAATATCCTTACTTACACCACAGCATTGGGGGAGGTAGAAGGTGGAGGATGATGATGCTGATCATGAAGAGGCAGAACTACACAAATAGACCTCCTTATAAACTGTGAAAACACTGAGGTGGAGGAGGAAGATGCAAAAGGATCGAGAACGAGGGGGCAAAAGTTTAAAGTGATTTGCAAAAGAAGCAAAAGGAAGAACTTTTTCACACAGCGAGTGGTTTGGGACTGGAATGCACTGCCTGGAAGTGTGGTGGAGGCAGGTTCAATCGAGGCATTCAAGAGCGCATTGGATGATTATTTAAATAGAAACAATGTGCAGGGTTACAGGGAAAAGGCAGGAGAATGGCAGAGTCACAATGCTCGCTCAGAGAGCCGGTGCAGACATGAAGGGCTGAACGTCCTCCTTCTGCACCGTAAGAATTCTGTGATTCTGCGATTCTGAAAGATAATGATAAAAAGAGAGATGGACTGAAAGGCCCCCCACTTCCCCCCCCCCCGAATAATTGCATGCTTCTCTGCCCCAATCCCTTCCAACTCACCTGGTGTCATCGCAATGTTTCTTTGCTCTTATGGCCCAGGCCAATTGTTAATAAGGACATGGCATCAGTTAATTTCTAGGGCACAAGGGTTTTGGAGGAGTGGGAAGCGATGAGAATGTGGCACCTTCCCAGCGCTAGATAATGAGAGGGCTATCTACGATGTAAAGAATCATGGGGATCCAGAACCTACAGGTACCCTCCTGAAAAGATGAATGTTGAAAGGACATTATAGTTAAGGTGCAGACCCTGAGGTCAGACTCTGAGAATGAGGGGCAATTTTCAAAGGATTTCTATTTCCACTATGTTTGGGGTAAATATTGGAAAACTTCATTTTAATAGATGCGCATTTATCAAGTTGGCTGTGACATTTTCAAGAATATCCAATGTTTTAATGAGAATTATTACTGGCATTTTTTTTGATACTCCAATGCAGTACATGAGGGAGTGCTATACTGTCAGAGATGCCATCTTTTGGAGTAATGTTGATTTGAGGCTCTGACTGCTCACTCATGTGGATGTAAAAAGTCCCATGGCACTAGTTTTTGGAAAAGCAGAGGAATTCTCTCCAGTGTTCTGACCAAATATTTATCCCTCAATCTACATCATGAGGAAAATAGATTGTTTGGTCATTAGCACATTGCTGTTTGTGAGAGCTCGCTGTGTGTAAATTGGCTTCTATGTTTCCCACATTACGCTACACTTCAAAAATATTTCATTGGCTATAAAGCACTTTGGGACATCCTGGGGTCATGAAAGGTGCTATTGAAATGCAAGTTTTTCTTTTCTTCTTCGACAAAATGATGAAGCTTAATAGGGACGTAGAATTTAGGAGCAGGAGTAGGCCACTCGGTCCTTAAAGTCTACTCTGCCAATTCAATACGATCATGGCTGATCTGATTGTGTTCTCAATTCCGCTTTCCTGTCTGCACCGCACCACCCCCCATGACCCCTGACTCCCTTGTCCACCAAAAATCTATCTAACTCTCCTCTTGAACCCTCAAATCTTCCTCTCCCCACTTATGAGTGCCTCAAACTGCATTTTTCAATAAATCTCAATAATTGCTGAAAATACACGATAAAACTGCAAAACCTGTCACCTTATGTGACACTGGAATAACCGTTCCCTTTTGACATAAAGGACTGCAAGTTACACTGAAACATATTTTTATACTAACTCCTGACACATTCGCATCCAATAAACACCTTTATCGTGGCTTTACTGGAAGTATTAAAACATTTGTTAAAACGTAAAGAAACAGTTGCATTTGTATAGCTCCTTTCACAATCTCAGAATGTCTCAAATTGACTTACAGCCAATGATGCACTTTGCAAGTGTAGTTACAGGTTGTAATGCAAGAAACAAAATGAGCTTCCACAAACAGTGATGTGATACAAGCCAGTTAATCTGTTTGTGTGATGTGGTTTGAGGGATAAATATTGGCCAAGACAATGGGGAGAACTCCCCTGCTCCTCTTCAAAATAATGCCATGGGATATTTTCCATCCACCTGAGAGAGCAGACAGGCCCTCTGTCTAACATCTCACCCGAAAGATAGCATCCCCAACAGTGCTGCACTCCTTCATTGTCATGTTAACCTTGACTTTTGTGCTCAAGCCCTGGATTGGGACTTCAACACAGAACCTTTTGACTCAGAGTCCAGAGGGCTACAAACTGATCCACATCCAGAACTCATTAAGTCTGTGTTTGTACGATAATATCTGCCAGTTGAGTTTCACACAAACACACATATAACATCTTTGCCAACAGACAAGCAGTAAATCTCGGGGCACCAAGATTTCAATGCCCTTTCTTCGTAATTCCATTTGCTGTCACTTGTGCACAGGAGCACCGGAATATATTTTGAATGATAAAAAATAAGGGTAGTTAGATGTGAAACTTGCTATCACAGGGAGTAATTAAGGCAAATAGCATAGTTACATTCAAGAGGAAGCTACAAATACACATGAAGGAGAAAGCAATAGAAGGATATGCTGGCAGGATGAGATGAAGATGGGTTGGGAAGAGGCTCTTATGGAACATAAACATCGGCATGGACCAGCTGGACTGAATGGCCTGTTTCTGTGCTGTGAATACTTTGTAAAACCATGGATAGAAAACAAACGTTTTACCTGAAACAGCTGACGTTGCTTTGGATGTCTGAGGCATATGGGTTATCCTACTGTGAGCCATGAAGGCGCTCTGAGCTGTGCTGTACGGGGAACTCCTGTCTGATGAGTCAGAGCTTGTATGAGAGAGTCTGTTGTGGTCCTTCAGTGTGGCTGAAGACCTTTCATACCATGACCGCAGTTCATCAGACAATGCAGTTCTGTTTGTGCCCCTCTCAGCATTATCTTTAACAAGGGAAGGAGTCCTAACAATTTGAGAGCGTGATGGCGTCAGCTTTACTGAATCAAGATCATCTCCATGCCAAGTATCCTTATAGATCCCACCTGCGGTATAGGAGTTCGATGTTTTAAATTGTGCTTTCACGCTGTAATGTCCCTCTTGGTCATTTTCCAAACTGCGCACCACCACTGGTGTCGGACTTCCCTCGATGTACAAAGGATATTCCTTAATCCTATACTGGGAGGAAGGCTGGCTCTGGCTGTGAAGGTAAAACCCACTGCCGTTTCCAGTGCCGTTCTTAGCAGCCAGATTGGGCATGCTCCCTGAATTGGAGGAACCGAGATTTCCGGCAGACCGGTGCCTCTGCCGTTCCCTGGCCTTGGATGGCGAGTCCTCAGCCAGCGTGGAGTAGTTGGTATGCATGTGAGCGGGGTAGTAGTGTTCCGAGCTGGAGTGGCTGGTGCAAGAGGAGCAGTCATCTAAAGGGTCAGAGCCATTACTGCTACGAGTCCTTGGGGTGTAGAAATCTGGACTCCCTGTTTCATTCTCTGACACAACCAACTTGCCCTGGGATTCCAAACTGGAGCTCCTGTGTCTAAAGTGCTGTGCTAAACTGTGCAGGCGAGTGGGGCTAATATCAACCGACCTGAAAAAGTGAAAGACAAATTGTTACATTTGGATTGTGTCTCTTAGGGATGTACAGAACCAAAGATACCACCACAGGCAATATGAAAAAGTCCCACCATTTGAAAAACACTATGCACTAGTACATCACTCACGCTCTTTGCACACTTTCAGTCAAATACTGTCTAGTTCCCCTTATTTGCTAACATTCCCAGGCCTGTAATCTCGCAGGCAGTACTGTCCATATATTCGCCAATCTCTCTGTAAAGCAGTTCAACCTAAAATGCGTGTTCGCCTTCTCACTGCTGCGTTTGAATTCATGACACTGTGTGTGTTTATGAGAGCTCAAGTCATCCCCAGCTCTTAGAGTCCTGAACACCTCAAGAAACAAGAGCGAGCTGCTGCTTCTCCAGTGAAAACCTTCCCGGTTTCTGTCATCTTTCCTTAGATGAAGAATTCAAAATATTCATTTCGCTGCTTTTCAGTGTATCCTCTCCAGCAGCATAGTGAGGAGATTTGTACACCAGTTCCTCATGCGGCTCTTTTTAGAAGTTCTTACTGGGAGATGCACTTTATTTTTGACCATACATCCTAAGTTGTTGTTCTGATTATTCACGGCTGTTACAAATTTTGTCAATGGGTTCAGACCACAAGTAACTGCAAACCTATAGACTGTGCTGTAATTTCTATGTTGATGCTAGTAATAGTTCCACTAATTATTCCTCTTTCTTAGTCTCATATCACATTGTATTCATCACATTCATTAACACCAGCTAGCTGCTAGTCCAACTTCCTAATCCATCCAAATATCTCTGTACTGGGACCAGTTGCTCACATTTCAACGAACCCCCTACCAATCCACTGAAAAAAAAACCACTGGGAGCGACAGTTAGAGATTGCTACATAACTTGAAACTGGAAATTAATTTGGCGCATTTTAAAGAATGAAGTTTTAAGTTGGTACAATGGTGCTGGGTGTTGGGAGCACTGATACAGGGAACGACAGAGCCAATCTCATGGTCTTTGACTTGAGAAGGGCCAGGCAGATGTTGGGTGCCCCTTGTTCCTGCCCGAAACTTGTTTGCCATCTCCTGGTAGCTGGTTAAGAGTGACGTTGGCATTGGCGAGGGAAGCCAGGCTGCCCACCCTGGCTCTCTTGTGTACCGAGACTTTGCCCAGGGTGACCAAGGTAAAAAAAAATGTAACTCTCAATGGAAGGTAACATCTGGTTTATTGAGAAGATGGGTGGCCTCATGTGGCATTGCTGGAAAACGCAGGTACCTGAGCTGGAATTGTGAGTTAAAGGTTTCAAGATGGCACAGTCACCCCCACCACCGAGTCGTTCAACCTTAGAATGCACTGCCTGATAGTGTGGTGGATACAGATTCAGCGATGGCCTTCAATAGGGAACAGGGTAAACATTTGAGGCAGGAAAAGTGGCAGTGAAACAGGACTAGAGTAGGGGAGTGGAGGAGTGGGAGTAACTGGATTGCTCTTCGAAGAGCTGGGGCAAATTGAATGGACTGAATGGCCTCCTGTGCTGTACTATCCTTCGATTCCATGATATTTGGCTCTTGCACTCTGCCAATCACTATGGGCAAAGATTTTAACTCACTCAAAACCCACTCTTCTACACAGAATTAAAATTGGGCCTAAAAGGGCAAACTCACTAATCCTACACGGCAAAATGGGAGCTGTGCTCAAATACAGTGCAGGCCTTACTGCTAGTGTGCTAGTGTTGTAGCCTCCCCACGGCCTCCAACTTGCACATCCCTCAATTTGGGATCAATGAATTATCCTTAGGGTTTTTTTCTTGATGATACATGCTTTTGATGTTTGCAACTTCATAAACATGTTAAAAATAATGCAGTTTTGAACAGTTGAAGCCAGCACATTCAGCAAAATACCAACATCTTGATTCTACAGAAATATGCAGAGTGCAGTGTATGGATATATCTTGAGAAAAAAGGTGCGAGAATATGGATACAAGTTCAACTTCCTTTATAAGAGCAAAATAAAATATGCATGTCAGTTGTTAATGGAAATGTACGGATCGGACTGCAGCTGAAAGGGAAAGGTTGTATTCAATCACCCATTAGACTAGGTTAACCCAAAGAGTTAAAAATACAAAAGTAAAATGCGACAGACGCTTAAAATCCAAAATAAAAGCAGAAAATGCTGGAAATGCTCAGCAGGTCTGGCATCATCTGCAGACAGAGAAACAGAGTTAATGATTCAGACTGATGACCTTTTCTCAGGAGTGGAATGTTAGGGACATAACAGACTTTAAGCAAGTGTAGAAGGAGGGAAAGAGGAGACGGGGGAGAACAAAAGGGAAGATCTGTGATAAACTGAAGGCAGGAGAGAGTAAATGATAAAAGGGATGATGGTGCAAGGCAAAAAGGAGATGGCAATGGGACAAGTAAGGAAACAAAAGGTGGGTCTAAGAAGATGTGTAAGTGGAAAAAGCCGAATCATAACCAATAACTGAGGAGTGAAAAATAGAAACTGAGATTATCATCTGAAATTTTTGAACTCAATGTTGATTCTGGAAAGCTGTATAGTGCCTAGTTAAAAAGCTAGCTGTTACTCTTCAAATTCAGGGTGAGCTCCATTAGAATGGTGTAGGAGGCTGAGAATAGAGGGTGCAGAGTGAGAGCAAGGTGGAAAATTAAACGACAGGTGTCATTGTAAGAATTAACTGCCTGAAAGAGTTATCTGTCCTTCACTGATGGAGCTTGCCTATATTTTCACAGTTTCTTGCTTTCAGCTTTCAGATTTACCGGATTGGCATTTCTTCCTCTTACTTCCAAGAGGAAATGTAGGTTATTTTTCAGGTCACTTACCGTGTGGAATGGACATAGGGGGGACTTCGAATCTGTAGATCCGGTGTGGATGGCATGCTGGACTGGGAGCAGTTCCAGTGAGGAGCGCTTCTTATAGGGCTGCTCTGCAGCGATCCACCAGCTCCTGCCTCTGCACAGCTCCCTACACTGGGAAACCGCGTGTGTCCACTCCCCAGGCTAAATAATAACACAGAAACAGAATGTCACTGAAAGGGTTTTAGCTCAATAAATTATTGCAGGTTTCGTTCAAAATTAAGGTGGAGTTATGTCCAGCAAACGTTGGCTAGAAGCGTTACGAGAATTGGTCATAGAGTGTGAGAGACACACTCAAGTGCTTTCTGCAGCAGCTGAATCGCTGAAGTGTTTTGCATTTTTGAATGGGTTTCCAAGGCACGAGATAATTTGTAAAAGTTTATCTGTTGTGGAATTTTCACACTGAAGTTTGTATCGCCATCACCAACAGCATTGTGGCTGTCACGCTGTTCTCAATTTTAAAAACCTGTTCTAGGTATTGGGGGTGAGTCTGACCAGCCACATTTACTGCCCTGAGGACATGACAACAGCTGGCTGGACAGACATAGAAGCTTGTTAGGCTACTGCAGGTGGCATTAAGAGTCAACCAGAGTCATGCACAGGCTGACAAGACTCCCTTTATTGATTAATGACCCTGTTTGGCTTTCTAATGACAATCTGGCAACTATTATGACCATTTCTCAGATGCTAGCCCAAAAATGTACGAGATTTATTCAGTTCAATTTCCTAACTCGTCATGAGAACCCTTGAACTCATGGCCCGTAGGCTGACAGCTCAGGACCATTTCCATTAACACTAGAGTGCACCACATAGCAGGGAAAGCAGCTATGTTGCAAGGTTTGATCCAGAATCTGAATAGGAAAAGAAAAATGTACTGAATTTACCACAATTTACCACCTTCATGAGCTATGTTTGAACATCTTAAATGAATCAGAATCTTATTCATTCATGGGATGAGTGTTGCTGGCTAGACCAGCATTTATTGCTCATCCTTAATTGCCCTTGAGAAGGTGTTGGTGAGCTGCCTTCTTGAACCGCTGCAATCCATGCGGTGTAGGTACACCCACAGTGCTGTTAGGGAGGGAGTCCCAGGATTTTGACCCAGTGACAATGAAGGAACGGCGATATATTTCCAAGTGTGTGGCTTGGAGAGGATTTTGTGGTATTGGGTTTGGAATGTGCTCTCAAAGGAGCCTTGGTGAGTTGCTGCAGTGCATCTTGTAGATGGCACACGCCAGTAACGGAGGGAGTGAATGTTTAGAGTGGTGGATGGGGTGCCGATCAAGCAGGCTGCTTTGTCCTGGATGGTGTAGAGTTTGAGTGATATAGTTGGAGCTGCACTCATCCAGGTAAGTGGGGAGTATTCCATCACACTCCTGACTTGTGCCTTGTAGATGGTGGACAGCCTTTGGGGCGTCAGCTTGTGCCTCGTAGATGGTGGACAGCCTTTGGGGAGTCAGGAGGTGAGTTACTCTCTGCAGAATTCCCAGCCTCCGACCTACTCTTGTAGCCACAGTATTTATGTGGCTAGTCCATATCAGTTTCGGGTCAATGGAAACCCCCAGGATGTTGAAAGTGGTGGATTCAGTGATGGTAATGCTAAAAAATGTCAAGTGGAGATAGTTAGATCCTCTCTTGCTGGAGATGGTCATTGGCTGAACTGCAAGTGTTGACAATGCTGGTTCTGTCAGGCAATCGCCATCAGTGCCTGGATATTAATTTTAACGGCTGTGTAGAAGTTGAGGTCAGATCGATTGCCCTGTCCCATCAGCTGGAAATGATATGCAACATTGGTCACTCTGAGAAGGTGAAATATCCCAGAAGCAAATTTCACCCAGAATTAAAACAAACACTGCACATTTTAGGCTAAATGGAAGTTATTTTGCTGAGCACTGGAAAGGTAATGATTTGGGCCTTTTAAACATGAATCAAAATTCTGTTCTTAAGAAAAAATGCTTGTAGATACACAGCACCTTTCATGACCTCAGGATGTTCAAAGCTCTTTGTAGTCAAGCACTCTTGAACTGTAGTCACTGTTGTCACGTAAGGAAACTCAGCAGCCAATTTTCACACAGCAGGATCCCAAAAGCAGCAATGAGAGAAATGACGGAACTATTTTTTTCTTTATATTATGGCGTTCATTGAGGGACAGATATTGGCCAGAGGGCAAGAACTCCCATGCTCTTTTATATTTATTTCAAGGTGATTATCTAATATAGTTAGGCTGTTGTGTTTTAAAAATGTGTAATTCGAAACTTTTATAACTTGCAGAAAGAAAAAAAAAACGATAGATGAAAAGAAAAATTCACAGCCCCTAGACTCTCTAAAAGTCATGTCAAAAACACAGACTGCGCTGCATGGTCTGACACATTGCTTCACATTGGCTCTTCAACATCTGTGGCAAGTTAATAGGTCTCTGCAAATATTTTCTTTCGAACAGAATCCCTCTCAACATTGGGAGCTATTGGGATATTCAGCCCCAGGGTTCACACGCTGTTCTGCAATCTAACATGACTGTATTTTCACTGATTTTGTGCAGGTGTTAAGTTTATCTGTGGTTGCCTCCCGCTGACATATTGTGCTTAATGAACAAGAGAGGAATAGCTACACGCACCACACCTCCCCCACCTCTTCAACCCCAGTAACGTAAAACACCGTTTTTAATTAATGGAAAAGCCTGGTACAAAGGTTTTAAATGCCTCCCCTGCTCCACACTACCCTGGGGGCAAGAATGTTTCTGACTCTGGGCCAAAATGCGAAAAGTGCTTCGGGTACAAACAGTTAGTTCAAAGTGTAGTCATTGTTGACACGGGCAGCAAGTAAGAATGATCTTACGGTTTTGAGGCCGTTTATTGACCGGGAGACCAGCAGAACTCTCTGCTCTTGCTGAGTGTCAGGGAATTCGATGAAACTTGAACAAAGGGGCCGCACCTGATACTACAGGAGTACACAAGAACCGATGCATTTCTCTCAATACCACTGGAACAGACCCAGGTCATTTCCTCGTGTCGGGTAAGATCCATTTGGTGACGTTAACTGAGCTCCTCGTGATGACGTTAATATCAGCCAAGTAATATCAGCCGGTCATAAACCGAGTCTGGTGCCATTTCGAACAGAAGCGAATTCTGCCCGTAATGGTGCAGTCTCTCTGGTACTGTTGTGACTCACCTGGAGTGGCTGTGGGAGCCACGTTTTTTGACCTTTTCATATGGTTCATCTAAGGATGACTCCTTCCACATTTTTGGTTTGATAGGTGACTTGTCGTAATCACTGCGATGGTAGTGCAGCTGCCGTAGTCCATCCAGTGACTGGGGGGGAGGAGGTCTCTGATGTGAGGGAGGTCGTGGAGGGAGGCCTTTGTGTGGAGACTGTACCGGCGATGAAACACTAGTAACATGACAGTCTTCTGCAAAATAATGAAACATGGGAACCTAAGCACTGGGAGCAGGAGTAGGTCATGCAACTCACTGGCCCGAATTTTCACAGAAACCGACAGGCTTTGCGCCTTAGCCAAGCTGGCGGTGGAGTCGCGATTCCCGAAGTCCCACCCCCCGATCCTGGCTCCCACTATTTTCAACTGGGGGTGGGCTGTAGTCTGCATATCTGTGGTTCACTGAGCCAGCGGCACATATGAAAACGCAGCTGCCTTCAAACAGATGCAATTTTTTGTTAGCAGGATGTCCAAAACATGACATGTGGGCTTTAGATATTTGAGCAAAAGGTCTAAAGCTGCAGGAGTTATTTGGCAAGGTAAAGTGCCCTTTGGGATTGGTAAAATTAGACATGAATGTGCATAAAAAGTGCATAAGCTCAGTGGAACTGTCAAGCTGTCAAGGCATTTAAATCCCCAAGCTCTTTAAATTTTGGGAAAAAAATAGCCTGTTGTGGCTGCTTGCAATTTCACTAGCGGTTTGTTGACATAAGCCTGAGGGCTATCATTATGGGATTAATGCCGCATGATTGATTCTACAACCTATCATTATCACAGTGGGGGGTTGTAAGTTCACAGTTTGATTCACAGCTCCAAGTAATTATAAAGTCTTTGATGTGGGGCTATAAGTACAAACGTTTGTTTTCATAAGGGATTACATACTTCACTGAAATGTTTGTTTTGATTATGGATTAAGTACCTGAAGGAATTTAAAAAGTACTGAAAGTTTTTTTTTTCATTAATAAGAGTGTTTCTTTTAGGAATAGTGAAGTCATCATTAGGTACTTAGAAATTATTTGATTTCATCTCAGCATGGGCTCTGAGGTCTGCTCATGGTGGATACTAGGTGAGTTTGCATGGAAGATGTAAGGGCAAAGGGTGGTGGCTGGGGTCATGGGTTGACATGAATTGGCATGAAGTTGGCAATGGGACTGTAAAGGGCCATGAGGGTGGGTAGAGGGGCAAGAGTGGGATGAGTTGGCATGGTGAGGGCATGGGGAGTGTGAAGATTGAGGGGGTGTGAGGGGTGAGGGCTGCTTTTGGTTTTATTGTTTTTTATAAAGCTGAGGTAAAGTGCTGGAACCACCCAGGTGAGCCTATTAAACAGCCCACCTCCACACCTGGCAGCCCCTGTGGCTGCCTCCCCACTGTTTCCAGGAGCAGCAGGCCCAACTCCCATTAATACCCAGCTCCCCAGAACAAAAATCCGAATATCCAGGGCACATTCTCACAGAATCACACAGTGCAGAAGAGGCCCTTCGGCCCATTGAGTCTGCACCAACATGTGAGAAACACCTGACCTACCTACCTAATCCCATTTACCAGCACTTAGCCCATTGCCTTGAATGTTATGATGTGCCAAGTGCTCATCCAGGTACTTTTTAAAGGATGTGAGGCAACCCGCCTCCACCACCCTCCCAGGCAGCGCATTCCAGACCGTCACCACCCTCTGGGTAAAAAAGTTTTTCCTCACATCCCCCCTAAACCTCCTGCCCCTCACCTTGAACTTGTGTCCCCTCGTGACTGACCCTTCAACTAAGGGGAACAGCTGCTCCCTATCCACCCTGTCCATGCCCCTCATAATCTTGTACCCCTTGATCAGGTTACCCCTCAGTCTTCTCTGCTCCAACGAAAACAACCCAAGTCTATCCAACCTCTCTTCATAACTTAAATGTTTCATCCCAGGCAACATCCTGGTGAATCTCCTCTGCACCCCCTCCAGTGCAATCACATCCTTCCTATAATGCGGCAACCAGAACTGCACACAGTACTCCAGCTGTGGCCTCACCAAGGTTCTATACAACACCAACATGACCTCCCTACTTTTGTAATTTATGCCTTGATTGATAAAGGCAAGTGTCCCATGTGCCTTTTTCACCATCCCACTAACATGCCCTCCACCTTCAGAGGTCTATGGACACACACACCAAGGTCCCTTTGCTCCTCAGAACTTCCTAGTGTCATGCCGCTCATTGAATACTTCCTTGTCAACAATTCAGGGTTTGAGGAATTGGAAATTTTCCTGGCTCTATGCCCCCAACCTGGGAGCGAAAATTCAGCCCATCGAGTCTGCTCCACCTTTCAATAAATCTTGGCTGATCTTCTACCTAAACTCCACCTTCTCACCCTATCCCCATATTCTGAGTCCCTAAAAAATCTTCAACCTCTGTCTTGAGCATTTTCAACCACTGTGCATTCACAGCTCTCTGTGGTAGAGAATTCCAAAGATTCACACCCCTTTGAGTGAAGAAGTTTCTCCTCAACTCAGTCCCAAATGGTTGACCTCTTGTGACCCCCTAGTTCTAGATTCCCCAGTCAGGGGAAAACAGCCTTTCAGCAGCTACCCTGTCAAACCCTCTATGAATTTTAAACATTTCAACAAGATCCCCTCTCATTCCTGTAAACGGCAGCGAACATAGGCCCAATCGACTCAATGTGCTGCTTTCATCGTTTGCAGACACTCATTAGCTATTTCTCCCTGCTTTTTAAATCCACTTCTATGTTTTAAGTTATCTACCCGACAGTTTGCATATTGAAGTTGTAGGGAAACAGAAACTATCCTTCTATGGTGTTTGCTTTGGGGATTCCTAAACATGGTGACGTTGTGCCATAGCTGTGGAAAGAAAGTGAGGAGTTGGATGACTAAACAACTACTCAATAAGCTGTTCCCTGTAAAATTACTTCTAATAAGATAATAAAATGACCTGATGATACTGCGATTATGGTGATCACCCAACACGAGACACCGAATGAAGGGGTTACTTACCATCCTCAAGAACCAGGGCATCCGACAGTGAGCTGTCTTCTGAGCCAATGTTTGCTTCTATGGAGAAATCAGAAAAGAAGTACAGGAATTTTGTAGTGCAAACTATAGGAAGGATTAACCAATGCAGTGCAGTTTGCTTGATCAGCACTTGCTGCGCCAGTGATTTTTCACCCCTTCTGTTCCTGATCATGGTTCTACCGATGTTGAGAAATGACAGGCGGATACAGGTGCGTTGCCAAAGAGATGGAAATCGCAGATCTGAGTGTTCACTCTATCACACCCTTCCAATTTCTCGTAACTGTATAGGTTATCCTATAGTGAGTATATTGATACCAAGACATCAAGGGGTTTAATTTACACCATGTATGGACTAGTTAAGGCATTCATGTAGAATTAGAGTGATACAGCAGACGAAGAGGCCATTCGGCCCATAGAGTCCATGCTGGCTCTCTGATGAGCAGTCCATGCCATTCCCCCACTCTATCCCTAAAAACCTTTAAGATTATTTTCTTCAATTGCTCATCTAATTTCTTTTAAAAATTATTTGTCTCCATTTTCATAGGCAATGAGTTTCAGTTCAATACCACTCACTATGTAAAAAGGTTTTTCCTCATCTCTACCCCTGTATCTCTTGCCCAAAACCTTGCACCATTGTCCCTGAGTCCTCATACCATCAGCCAATGAGAACAGCTTTTCTTTGCCCACCTTATCTAAACCTGTCATAATCTTGCACACCTCTATCAAATCTCCCTTCAATCTCCTTTACTGCAAGAACAACTCCAACTTCTCCAAACTAACCTTGTAGCTAAAATCCCTGAAACCATTCTGGTGAATCTCCTCCACACCCTCTCAAGGACCCTCACATCCTTCCTAAAGTGCAGTGACCAGAACTGGACACAACACTCTAGCTGTGGCCTAACCAGAGCTTTATAAAGGTTCAGCATAACTTCCCTGCTTTTGTGCTCAATGCCTCTATTTATGAATTCCACAGCGTTCTGTTTTAATACAGTTGTTATACAGTTCTGATTAATGGCTGTGTTAAAATAAATGATACATAAACATGTTAAAGAACGCAGAAGTTATATCTTTCAGCAACAACATCACAACTCACCCTCTATGATTAAGGATGCCCTCTGTGTGGGTTTCTTTCCAGACCTGACCCTGTATTCATTGATGGCGTTTTCAATGTCCTGCAGTTTCTTAAGTGCATTTAAGTAGGACATCTTTCTTTGCTTCTTCATCTTTTTGCTGACATTAGGGTCAGTGGCAAGGCGCCGTGCTGCCTCAGTGATCTGAGACTGGATGGCAAACTCTCTCTCTAGTCTTTCCAGCTCAACCTCCTGGGGGGATAAGGCAAACTTCAATCACATTTTTCTCTTTATAAGATCCAAAGAGAAAGAAGCAGGATCGTTCTCACATTCATTAGCAGCGGCTGTACAGCTATTATTACCTGGGAGTCTGTGGATTTTTTTTTTTAAAATCTCTGCAGCAAGAGGTAATTAAACAAATGTCAAGCAACACAAAATAAATTCTCAAGGCATCCCAACACCAACACAATTCATCCTTCAATCGGAAATGCGAACAACGTTTTCAATTTTCAACCCTCAGAACCTCTATCTGGTTTTGCTTTGAATGGAGATTGATGGCGCAAAACAAGGGAGACCTCAGGATTATGACTGGGAAAATATTGAACAGTGCACTGGGTTAGTGAGGGGTATCTTTCTGAACTGGGGCCATTGCTGAGAGAGCACTAGTCTGCATATACCTGTGACCTACACCAAAAGTGCTACATTCCTCAGCATGACATTGCTTAACTTAACCAGCTGTAAAATCGTTATGAAAAGGTGCAGAGCATGGCACCAACTGTAAGGCCCATCATGAGCGAGAGTTGCATAGACTGTACAGCACTTAAACAGGCCATTCAGCCCGACTGGTCGATGCTGGTGTTTATGCTCCACGTGAGCCTCCTCCCACCCTTCTTCACCTCACCCCATCAGCAGAACCTCCTATCGTTTTCTCATCTACACATCTAGCTTCAATTCTCTAAGCTAGCAATGATGAGAAACTTTGGCCTACCATACATCCAACCAAAACCAGCGTGAAACTAAACATATAGGTCCAGATGGTCGCCGTGACGGTGAAAATCTCGGAAATGGCCGGAAATTCGAAGTCCCACCCTGGAGTGGAGTTGGGGCAGGCCTTCATGATGCAAGACAAATTATCAATGATACTCTGAAACAGTCTGCATGCTTGAGAAAGCTAATGGTGCCTTTCAAAATGTGAACTTTCTGGTTAAGATTGTCCTACAAATATATTTCACTGAGCAGTAATATATTCACACATATCATACATATATTAACATTTATCATATCAATACCAAGAATGATTTTGTGTTGTGGCAAGAACATGGTAGTGTTATGATTCCCACTGTGAACATTGAAAAAATAAATAAAAGAATGCTATTTATAAAATTTCCTTTGTTAAGCTAAGATGAGCCTTTTGCTTTATTGACCAGGAGACAGCTGGTATTTCTTCCTTGCAAGTGCTGAGTCTCAACATGTCAAGAATGTAGCAGAGGTATAACATTATTCATGCAGCAATGTAAAATTGCTAAATGCATCATTGATTAGAATAATCCTCAGTGTATCTGTGTACTTTCAGGCACTGTGTGCGCCCACGCCTGCACCTGCTATCAAAGCATCGCCTCGAGGTAGTAAAGGAGACCCAATTTGGAACCAGTGCCTTAAAAGTGATGATGGATACTGTTTGTCAATGTATAGCTGGATCCATACCCCATATAAACCAATATGTCAGGGTAGTGCCTGCTTCAAAATAAAACAATTTCAGGCCAATGTCTCAGGGAAGTGTGGGATATTCTACATCAATTCCCAATACCTACATTACTTCAAAACCAGTGACTCATGGCTGTGTGAGACTGTTTGGGACCTAGATTCCAGAGGTTCTGGTTCTCTGGTGGTTGGTGGAGTGGCACCCAGTCACTCGAAGCTGGCAAGAGTTTGTTTAGGTCTAATGAGGGCACTTTGGGCATAATTCCCAGGTTCACAATGCGGAAGGAGGCCATTTGGCCCATCAAGTCTGCACTGGCTCTTTGAAAGAGCTTTCCACCTAATCCCACTCCCCTCCCTTATCCCTGTAACCTTACACATTCTTTCTTTTCAGGTAACAATCCAATTTCCTTTTTGAACACCTCGATCGAACCTGCTCACCACCACCCTCTCAGGAAGTTTGTTCCAGGCTGCAACTACCCTCTTGGTGAAAACATTTTTCCTCACATCACACTTACTCCTTTTGCCAATTAGGTTAGTCTGGGACGGGCTCTGAAAGCACTGCCAAGGCGTGTAGACCAGGCAGAAAGTTCACCCAAGTGATCCATACACCCCCCAAAACAGCAGAATTCCAGCTGGAGGGCAGAAGCAAGGCCTCCCCATCATTCCTCAGATCAAACTCACACTTTTAACCCTTTACCCTTCTCCAAAGCAGCCATTTCTACTCCTTTTGTGTCAGTGCCTAACCCTCCACCTGCTTCCTGCTCCAAAACCAATGCTGCAGAGTGCTCCAGCTGATTCTGTTCGCTGATGTACAGCTCTCCGTACAACCGGAGCCCATGCAGCCCAATAAGATCACAGCTTTGATTTCTGGAGCTGAATTTACGGCTTTGCCGAAGCCGGAAACTGAGGTGGTTGGGACTTGAAGATTACAAGGCCGGCTGACGTACCGGCTTCCTGAACCTGTTCCCGGTGTTGCCTATTTTGGCTAACGCAAGTTCAGGGCCCAGCAGGACCGCTCCCCCCAGCAAGGTTGGGGGGGGGGTGGTAGGGGAACAGGCTCTTAGGCTCATCAACAGCCTTGTTAGCCAGAGATTAAGGAGGCCAACTTGGATTTCCCAGTCAGCCTCCAGTTTCCCGATGCCACAGGATCAATTGCCTGCAGGTGGGCACCCGCTGGCAGGCCAGGAGGGGCAATACTGGTCTACAGCCCCCGCCCCCTTCCTACCTGGTGGGAGTATAGCAAAAGGCTGCCGTGTAAAAGGTGTGAAGAGGCTCCCACCAACCCACACCACCACCACAATGGTGGTCTGGCTGAATTTTGTATATTTTAATTAAAGTTTTAAAAAGTTTAGGGAGAATCTGCGTTCATGTTGAAGCTCCCTCCGTGCCTTTTACTACAGCTGGTTGCTCCAACACAGCTGGAAGGCCTCTGGTTGGCTCTCCAGCTTCAATAGCCCGCCTGCCACACTTAATTGGACAGACAACCTGTCTCTTTGCCAATTAAGGGGGTATTCCATCAATATCCCAATGAGTGGCTGAATTCCCCCACCGCCGGGTTTGGGACCCGGAAACAGTCTCGGTCCAGATTCCCCCTCCCCACCCAAAGCTAAAGTTCAGCTCCTGTCCTGTACAGAATTGTCTGACCTCAACTGAGGTGGAGGGTGGGGGCAGGGTAGTTCATTTCAGTGCTCCTTGGCTAGGGGTAGAGGAGAGTTTAGCCAATGCTCCTGCTCCTGTTCACTGAATAGAAAGTTTGCATTGTCAGTGGAGGACAGCATCAAAGTCAGTTCTGCAGAATAACCGCAGGTTTGCAATATGCAGGCTTGACCCTGAAAAATGCCAAAGTACTTACCAGAGTAAGTCTAGTGCTGGTGGAAACATATCCCAGCACCAACCTTTCTCCAACAGAACCTTCCAAAGATGTGGCCTCCACCATCTAGAAGGACAAGGGCAGCAGACACATGGGCACACCACCACCTGCAAGTTCCCTTCCAAGTCACTCACCATCCTGATTTGGAAATATATCAGCCATTCATGCACTGTCGCTTTATTTACCACCCAGTTGTAAGTTTGATAATAAATATGAGGAGAGTTTGACCACAAATATGTTCATACTTTCTTTTGAAGTCATTAGATTGGCTGGGTCAAAATCCTGGAACTCCCTCCCTAACAGCATTGTGGGTGTACCTACGCCACATGGACTGCAGCAGTTCAAGAAGACAGCTCACCACCACCTTCTCAAGGGAAATTAAGGATAGGCAATAAATGCTGGCCCAGCCAGCAAAGCCCACATCCTGTGAACGGATAACAAAGTACTTCAGGAGAGAATTGCGGGTTGTGAATGAGAGAGAAGTGGTTACCACACACTGTTCCTTGGCTGCATTTTGTTAAATACACAGCAATAATGACCACTAATTTGGAGAAGGAACGAGAGATATGACTCAAACACTCGTCCTGTTGGCTCACACTGCTCAATATTGAAGGACAATCGGAAATGCATTATGTGAAACTTTTCTCTCTTGAACATTGTTTTCTTTTCCTTTAAAAACAGTTTGTACTGGCATCTGAAACTCTACAGATGATGGCAGTGTCTAAAAATACCACAGATTTGGCATCCGTACTCCTCTCCTGGGCACCACAGAAACAGTCTGCATCCACATCACAGTCCAAAGCTAATACTGGTCACAGTCCTCTGAGGCAAATCAGATACATTCATTAAAGCCACCGTGCATCAAACCCAAGGGCTACAGAAGGGGCATTGCTGCTATTATAATCCCAATGAGGTGTAAAACAGGTTTGTATGTTCAGTGGATACAAAGATTTTATAGTCTTCAGTCTAGTTTGTTCACTATAAAATTGTTAAAAGTAGTTCTCCCACTTCTTTTAGTTTCCATAGGACATTTTGCACTAGAGAGAGTCCAGTGAAAGTTCATTCCTTGGAGTGTGCAAGAATGAGAGATGAGCTAATTGAAACAGAAAATTCTGAAGGGGCTTGACAAGATTGATGCGAAGAAAATGTGGTTTGAAGAGTAACTAACCTGGCTCCCCAAAGCTTGTCCACCATCTACAAGACACAAGTCAGGTGTGAGATGGAATACTCTGGCCTAGGCTGGATGAATGCGGCTCCAACACTCAAGAGGCTCGACACCATCCTGGACAAAGCAGCCCATTTGACTGGCTCCCCATTCACCACCTTAAACATTTAGTCCCTCCACCATCGATGCATAGTAGCAGCAGTGTGTGTACCATCTACAAGATGCACTGCAGCAATTCACCAAGGCTCCTTCGACAGGACCTTCCAAACCCGCGACCCCTACCATCTAGAAGGACAAGGGCAGCAGATACATGGGAACACCATCACCTGCAAGTTCCCCTTCAAATCACACTCATTACCCTGACTTCGAAATATATGGCCGTTCCTTCACTGTCGCTTTGTCAAAATCCTGGAACTCCATCCCTAACAGCACTGTGGATGTACCTACACCACATGGACCGCAGCGGTTCAAGAAGGCAGCTCACCACCACCTTCTCAAGGGCAATGAGGGATGGGCAATAAATGCTGGTCTAGCCAGCGATGTCTGAATCCCTTGAACAAATAAAGAAATGGCCATATAGTCACTTGAGCCTGCTCTGCCATTCAACAAGGACTCATCTTCTACCTCAACTGCACCTTCCCTGCACTATCCCCACATCTCTTAATTCCCATAGCACCTAAAAATCTATTGATCTCTGAGTTGAGAAGAGGTTGAGGTGACTGGGCCTTTATTCGCTAGAGCTTACAAGAATCAGAGGGATCTCATTGAAGGACACATGTCAAGAAGATACAATCATTTTCATAATGTGATTGGAATTTATTGTAATATAGAGTAATCGTGGGGTCTGTGTGTGTGTGTGTGTGTGTGTGTGGGACTTAATTGAATTAAAGGCAGCTGGTCTGAAGGCTTTGATGTAACAGAAGAGAAGCTAGGTTTAAAATGTTAAGTAGGTAAACATGGGGGGAGTTTTAGGATGTAAACTGTAAAGGGAACAATTGCATTTTTAACTAAACCAGAGTAGATTGAATTCAAAAGAGGGAGTGAAATATTACACCTAGTCAGGAAAAGTTAAGAAACTGTGGGCAGAATTTTAACCCTGTTGGGTGGGGGGGGGAGGGGGGAGTTGATGGGCTGGTGCGTGTGGGTGCACTTCCGATCGGCGCCCCCAATTGGAGGCGTGACGCCATTTTATGTGGGTGGGCCAATTAAGGCCCACCCAGTGTGATGTCCGCATGGAAGCGCTAAGCACTCCCTGTGCAGGCGGGGGAAACCCTAAAATCGAGAGTCCGCTTTTTCGCGCATGCGCACATCTCCCTGAGGCTAAGTGCTGCCTCCGAGAGATCGGCTTTACTTTCAACAATATTAAAATTAGAAAAAAAAAATTCCCTTACATGTTCCCTCATGTGGCAATGTCACATGTGTTGGGACATGTTCATAATTTCCTAAACAACTTTATTAAAATTTTTAAAACCCTACATGAAACCTCATCCCACCGGTAGATGAGGTTTCATGTTTTTTCTAGTTCCCACCAGGGCTCCTGACCTCAATTGGCCATTGACAGGTTGGCGGGCGCGCAGCTGCTTTTGCTGCACTCCCTCCTTCCTGAAAATTTAAATCGGGCGCGGTGACATTGGGAGTTCCCCCTGACATCCTGGCGCGTTATTTTCCGCGTTGCCGAGTGGGCCCCGTCCCCGCTTGCTGATGGTAAAATCCTGCCCAGTGTATTTACTTTTCCCAAAGATCATTGGTAAAATTGGTACTATGATAGATTTTATTATTTGAGGGGTAAAAGTCCAAAAACATAGTGAAACAAAAGGAATTTGCATTCAAAGGGGAAAATATGTATAAAGGAGAAAAGGCTGTGTGTAAGGGCAGGCATTTTAAGATCTAAAACAAGTGTGAAAATGCCTCTAGCATCTAAGCCTCAAGCTACTGTCTACAAAGAACTAAAGGTAAGGAAACTCACTTTGAATTGGATTGTTCAGGATATCATGTTTCTTTGCCTGGGTCTTTTAAAATCTATGGGCAGAATTTTCTGCCTGTCAGGTGGGCGGGCCTGACCCAACCTCCGGCAGGTGTGGAGCCGATCCCCGCCAGAGAAACGTGCCCCGTCGCCATTTTATATGGGCGGGCCAATTGAGGTCTGCCCAGCGTGACGTGCGGCGGGAAGTGCTATGCGCTTCCTGTGCGGGCAGGGGTGGGCGGGGGGGATCAGATTCCCCAAAAGCGAGAGTGTGGTCTTTCGCACGTGAAAGAGGGCACATCCCCCTGAGGCTAAGTGCAGCCTCAGGGAGATCGCTGACAGTTCTAAAAACATTAAAAATAGAAAAAAAAAATCCTTAACATGTCCTTCTCATGTGACAATGTCACATGAGGTGGGAGATGTTCATAAATTACACTAAAAATTGATTAAACTGTTTAAATCCCTACATGAAACCTTGTCCCGCCGCTGGATGAGGTTTCATGTTTTTTCTATTCCCCGCTGGGGCTCCTGGCCAACCCACCAATCTTAAGGTTGGACTGGCAGGTCCTTTAATTGTTTTAATGATCTTGTCAATGGCCTCAATTGAGCTGATTTTGCTGCGCCCCCACCTTCCTGAAAATTTAAATGGGGCGGGATGATGTGGGGGGTCCCGCCTCGCATAATCCAGCGTCATTGTACGCATCAGCGAGCGGGCCCCGCCCCCTGCTCACTGACAGTAAAATTCAGCCCAATGTGTCGTAATGTTGCCTTAACAAAAGTGTAACCGGGAGTCAGATTAACTAGGGGATTTGGAAGTTATCATCGTAGTAATTTGTAGATCTGTGTGTACTTAAAATCATTTCTTCTATTCATAAAGGTTTAATTCGGTTTTATAAGAAACCTATAAGACTCGGTGGTCTTATTACTACTGAATTCAAAGCACGCATCTTGAAATTTATACAGATTGCAAAACAGTTGTTTTCAAGTTTCAAGTTTCCCTTTGGGGTCTGAGCAGCTCAGCATTTACCATCAGCTGTGCCACAACATATGAAATTCTTACAGGACTCGACAGGGTAGATGCAGGAAGAGTGTTTCCCCTGGCTGGGGTGATCTAGAACCAGGAGACACAGTCTCAAAATAAGAGATAGGCCATTTAGGACTGAGACGAGGAGGAATTTCTTCATTCAGAGGGTGGTGAATCTTTGGAGTTCTCTACCCCAGAGAGCTGTGGAGGCTCAGTCATTGAGTATGTTCAAGACAGTGATCAATAGATTTCTAGATATTAAAGATATCAAGGGGTACGAGGATAGTGTGGGGAAATGGCATTGAGGCAGATGATCAGCCATGATCTAGTTGAATGGCAGAGCAGGCCTGAGGGGCCGAATGGCCTATTCCTGCCCCTATTTCCTACGTTCCTATGAGTGCAATCAACGATTGAGCTTCCATCTTTTCACAACTCACAATGTGTAGTCACTATTCTTTCTAGACAAACATGGCAGTCAATTTTCACACAGCAAGCTCCCACACACAGCGGTGAGGTAAATTATGAGTTCCTCTGTTTTGGAGGCTGTTGAATGAGGGATAAATGTTGGCCAGGACGTTGGGAAGACTCTCCTGCTCTATTCTGAATGATGCCATGGGATCTTTTACATCTACTTGAGAAGCGGTTGAGGTTCTGGTTTCAACATCTTATCTTAAAGACAATAACTCTGATAGTGCAGCACTCCCTTAGCAATGCGCTGAAGTTTCAGCCTAGATTATGTGCTCAAATTCTAGAGTAGGGTTTGAACTCACAGCCTTCTGGCTTAGAGGTGTCAATGTTGACCCTAAGCAAACACTTTAGAGTGGACTGTGCTATTAACTACATAGACAAACGTTTACGATGTTGCTAAAAACAAAAAACTACGGATGCTGGAAATCCAAATCAAAAACAGAATTACCTGGAAAAACTCAGCAGGTCTGGCAGCATCGGCGGAGAAGAAAAGAGTTGATGTTTCGAGTCCTGAGGACTCGAAACGTCAACTCTTTTCTTCTCCGCCGATGCTGCCAGACCTGCTGAGTTTTTCCAGGTAATTCTGTTTTTGTTTATGGTGTTGCCATGTCCCACAAACTATGTTTTTTGCTTGATGAAGCAGTCCTCCAGAATAAAAACACATGGAATCATGCAATACTACAACACAGGAGGACATTCAGCCCACTGATTCTGTGCCAGCCTTTTCATAGAGTAATCCAGTTAGTTCCATTCCCCAGCTTTTCCCCATATTCCTGCAACTTTTTTTTCCACAATTATTTATCCAATTCTCCTTTGTATTTTACTATTTACTATTAACCACTTGCTGCACAACAAGTTTTTTCCATGTTTTTTTGAACAAATCACTTGAAATCTAAGCCCGATGATTATCGATCTACCAGCCACTGGGAGCAGTTTCCCTTTATTGGCCTCATCTAAACCCTTCATTATTCTAAACACCTCTTTGGTGTTTAATTCTCCTCTTAGCCTTCTCTGCTTTCTGGGGAACCCATAACAACAAGCCTTCCTTTTGATTCAGTCTCCTTTTGCTGACCAACTTTTTTTGTTCATTGGATCTGGATAATACGCAGAGGCTGTCTCTGTGACAGAAACCACGCACGCAAAAAAGCAGTGGACAAAAATGAGATATGTGAGCTGCAGAACTGATAGCAACTGGGCTATGAGACAAAGCAGCTACTGTCAGCTTTGACTCTGCCCCATCAGCTCACCAACCTCATCCACTAGCACAGAGCCGGGTAATGTCTGGCACCTTGTGGAGGCAGGGGGCCAACTTTTCAAACAATGGCTTCAGTAATACTCCTGAAAACACATGGCGTTCCTACCCGCCCCCCCCACCTCCCCCAACCCAACCCAGCTCCACAAAATGCTTATCCCTCGAAACCTTCAGTCCATCTAGAAATAAACTCAATTCAACAGACATGCACAATTTCTCTTTCGGTTTTCATTGTCCAAACTGATTTGTAGCAGTAATCTTTTCTGAGTTCAGCAGCTGTACAATGCGCAAAGTTGGAAGTGACACAGGAACTGCAATTTCTGATATCGTAAACAAGTGACTGCTCATGTGGTCAGACAGGCAACTTACGTCACTTTGCTCTTCATTCAGTATTCACTGGTTGAATTGCAATTTAACAGTTTATGCTGATGATAACATTGGGTGCAATTGGATAGCCAGTTAAACTGACAGAGCCTGTATCCTTCGCTACCTCCAGGTTTGATTATTCCAATGCATGCTATGCGCTCCTCCCACTTTCCACTCTCCGTAAACTTGAGGTCATTCAGACTCAGCTGTCAATGACCTAATTCATGCCAAGTCCCATTCACCTCTCATCCCTGTGCCTGGATGAGTGCAGCTCCAACAACTCTCAAGAAGCTCGACACCATCCAGGACAAATCAGCCCCGCTTGATTGGCACCACATCCACAAACATTCACTCCCTCCACCACCGACGCACAGTAGCAGCAGTGTGTACCATCTACAAGATGCACTGCAGGAATTCACCAAGGCTCCTTAGACAGCACCTTCCAAACCCACAACCACTGCCACTTAGAATGACAAGGGCAGCAGAACACCACCACTTGGAAGTTCCCCTCCAAGTCACTCATCATCCTGACTTGGAAATATATCGGCCGATCCTTCATTGTCACTGGGTTAAAATCCTGGAACTCCCTCCCTAACAGCGCTGTGGGTGTACCCACACCACACGGACTGCAGCGGTTCAAGAGGGCAGCTCACCGCCACCTTCTCAAGGGCAATTAGGGATGGGCAATAAATGCTGGGCCCAGCCAGCGACCCCCACATCCCGTAAATGAATTTTTAAAAATCTCCCGCTTAAGCAATGCCGTGATTTTGAAATTCCCATTCCTGTTTTCAAATCCCTCTGTGACCTCACCCCTCCCTGTCTCTGTAATCAGCTCCAGCCCACAACACTCTGAGATATCTGTGCTCCTCTAATTCTGGCCTCTTGAGCATCCTCAAGTTTAATCACTTAACCATTGGTGGCTGTGCCTACAGATGCCTGGGCCCTAAGCTCTGGAATTCCCTCCCTAAAACTCCTCAATTCTGTCTCTCTCTCTCTCCTTGTTTAAGATGCTCCTTAAAACCGACCAAGTTATTGATCAAATGTCCTCATATTTCCTTATGTGGTTGGTATCAGATTTTGTTTTGTGAAATGCTGTGGGACATTTTACTATGTTATGTAGGCTCTGTATAAATATAAGTTGTCATTATTGCACCAAAGGCAATGGAGAAATAATATTTAACCCTTAAACTGCTGCTGCCTGATTTCTAATGTGCACTGGAACAGATTTCAGTCAATCTATAAATGCTGTAAATGCCATTTCACCACACCCATCAAAGATATTCTCCTGATGTCGTTATTAGCATTTACCTACTGTGTTCCATTCATTATTTGCCAAGTGACCCTGGTAATTTATTTTAAGATTCTCATGGAATTTACTCCCAGCAGGAAGTCAGGTTACCCCGGGTTACTTTGCCCAAAATGACCATTTTTCAAGTGCAGGCCTTGAAATGTAATGTGTGCACTGAAACACACATCACCCCCCACCCAACCCGCACCCCCCCCCACCCCCCCCCACCTCCCCCCACCCGCACCTCCCCACCCCCGAAGCACCAACACCAGCCAGAAATGGAGAAAATAGGAGGATTTTGAGGAGGTTTGTTTTAAAAAGGGGGAGACAGAGAGATTTAGGAAGGGAATTCTAGAAGGTATGCACTGAATCAGCAAATCCATGAGTTGTCCAAATCCAATTTACTGTTGTCCTGTTAGATTGCTTCTCTTAGGTGCAGAACAAAAGGAAAATCTGAGGAACGTTTGTTGACAATTTACTGCTACATATTGCCCAGGAGTTACCTGACACCTGGGACAACTGTCCTTCTCTCATGGCTTGTGTGGCTGGGTGGGAGGGGGAGTGGGAGGAGGGGTTACAAACTGGAGAAAAACGTTAAGGGCTAATTTATCCTGAATAAAACTGTGCGCACTCAGGAGCACATAAGAAATAGGAGCTGGAGTCAGTCATTTGGCCCCTTGAGCCTGCTCCGCCATTCAACAAAGTCATGGCTGATCTTCTATCTCAACTCCACCTTCCTGCACTATCCAAATATCCCTTAAATATTTTAGAACTCAAAAATCTATTGATCTTGGTCTTGAATATGCTCAACAACTGAGCATTGATGAGGCGCTCTCAGGTAGAGGATTCTGAAGATTAACAACCCTCTGGTTGAAGAAATTCCTCCTCATCTCAGTCCTAAATGGCCAACCCCTTATTCTGAGATAGTGACCCCATGTTCTAGATTCCGGAGCCAAGGGAAACATTTTCTCAGCATCTATACTGTCAAGGTCCTTAAGAATTTTATATATTTTAATGAGATCACTTCTCATTCTTCTAAACTCTAAGGAATATAGGTCTAGTCTACTCGATCACTTCTCATAGGAGAATTCCCTCATCCCAGGAACCAGTCTAGTAAATCTTTATTGTACTTCCCCTAGACCAAGTGGCTAAACATGTGTAATCCCTAAATACTCAGAATGACTATTGCTTGACATCTTTAGTGGGAACTCTGTTACTCTCTAAGACACTGCAGCCTTTCTCAGTGAACCAGAGCCATGTTTTCTCAGTTATTTCCCTTGTCCTGTTAACGATATATCAGGTTCTGATAAAACACCATCACTAATCAGATCCACTCCTTTTCAGGAACTAACTCTCTTAATCATGGTTTACAAGGCAAAGTGTGAACAAACCCCAAATGGATGTTTTCAATCCTCTCCAACTTCTGGGATGCTTGGAGAAAAATGATGTCTTTCACGACAGAACCGAATTAATCAAACACAGCAAAAAAAAAACTCTGGACAGCTCAGGATGTTGACCTGAAAAGGGAAATGGCCTCAGGAATATTTTTCTCTGGAAATGTTGCCTTGTATTTAGACGATGAAACAATTTTCCTGTCTATATAAGCAGCTGTATTGCTCCCAGTGGCTGTGCCACAAGAGGGTTGACTTCAGATCTTCCAGTAAATGATGTTATTTGCTGTTGGCTAACTGAAAATACTTGTTAAGTCGCTTTAGAGAGACTGTTATTTTTACCTCAATTTGCCTGCAGTTTGGGACAGTGCCACAATGTTTCAGCTTCATAGTCATTGAGGTAGAACAGTTACCAGTGCACAAAACAATGGGCCTTTTTCAGGTCTGCTGAATTTTCTATCCCACCCATGGTGGGTCCTGCCTGGAAATCCCAGCCTCAGTTTATGTTCATCTGACTGTCTGGAAAAATGTTGGCATGGGGAAGTGGATCTCCGGAGAGAGAGAACCGGATAAAGTACCTGTGAGATAATCAGGTAATTCTGACTTTAGGAGTTAGTATAGAGCGGGCGATATATCACTTCAGTCGCTTGCTATATCTCTCTCGTCATTTTTATGAGGTTAGTGCTGGGGATCGGGGGGTGGGGGTGTGTGGAATGAGGCAGTTCAAGTGGCCACTCTGATCAAGGGCTGTGGTTGGGTTGAAACAGAGGGAGGCCTTAGGCCTGTGCAGGCAACACAAGAGCCAGGGTCAACAGAAACATCGGAGCTCATCAGGGCGACAGCAACAGTTGGGGTTGATTGACACAGAGATAGTGAGCAACAGGATTTACAACTTTGTCCATACGTAATGGACATTGGGAATGTTTAGGTCAAGCAGATTTTGGCCCTGACCCTGTCAGGAAGGAATTGTTCAAGGAGTGGTTGAGTCAAGAGCTGGATTTTGCCCACAGGCCTTTGAACTCTGCCATCAGGCCCAAAAGGGGGTCAAAAGTCCCACAATTAATATTGTGGAACAGTCATTCACCTCTGATCTTCCCTAAATTGGCTAATTAGTGGCCAGAGGGCAGGCTCACTGTCCAATTAACGATGGTAGGGTGGGCTCACAAAGCTGGCTGATTTTGATTAATGCCAAAGCTGCGATAGAGGAAGAAACAAGATCAGAGAGATTCAAACATGGAATCGAAGGAAAGGTGGGCACAGATCTGAGAGGTAGCAATACATTCATGCACTTAGAATGGGAAAGGAATGTTTGAGATGGGGTTGGTAGTTAGGGAGAACAGAAGGGTGATAGGTGTAGCTGTAGGGCTCCAACATCTTCTGCTCCTGGGATGTCCGCAATCTGAGCAAGGTCCTAACGGTAAGACCCAACTTCTGCACATCACACTCGTTCAGACGTGTTCTGTGCCGGCGCGCTTGCTTGCCGGCGTAACGGTAAATCGGGCGTGGGTGGGACGTTTCCGGTCAGGCCTTACTTTGCATCCCATTAGCGGGATGCAAAGTGGGTTCACGCTGGCCTCCAGCGGGATTGGCGTTCTGCCATAGCGGACACCATCAGATGATCCCGCTCTGCTTTCACGCCGGCGTGAAACCGATTTCTGGCCTTCTTGCCATATGGCCCCCCATGAGGTCCGACACCACTGGGGCTGGAAAATTCTGGCCTTGTAAAACTTTCCTAAGATACTTTAAAATCAAGAGGCGGAAAGGAAGGAGGAACCTAAAACAATTACCGTCACGAGGGAAAAGGCACTGGGAAAACTATTAGGCCTAAAGGCTGACAAGTCTCCAGGACGTGATGGCCTGCATCCCCTAGGGAATAATAGAGGCATTGGTTATAATATTCCAAAATTCCTCAGATTCTGTAAGGGTCCCAGTGGATTAGAAAATAGCTAATACAACACCTTTACTCAAGAAAGGAGGGAGACAGAAAGGAGGAAACTACAGGCCAGTTAGCTTGACATCTGTCTTGGGAAATTGCTAAAATCCATTATTAAGGAGATTATAGCAGGATACTTAGAAAATCATAATGGGGATCTGGCAGAGTCAACATGGTTTTGTGAAATCATGTTTAACTAAATTATTCGAGTTCTTTGAGGAAGTAACAAGCAAGGTGGATAAAGGGGAACCTGTAGATGTGCTGTACTTATATTTCCAGAAGGCGTTTTGCCAAGGTGCTACATCAAAGGTTACTACACAAAATAAGAGCTCATGATGTTGGAGGCAACATGTTAGCATGGATAAAGGATTGGTTAGCTAACTGGAAGCAAAGAGCAGGGATAAATGGGTCTTTTTTTGAGTTGGCAAGCTATAACAAGTGGAGTGCCACAGGGCTCAGTGCTCGGGCCTCAACTATTTATAGTCTATATTAATGATTTAGATGAAGGGGCCAAATGCATAGTAGTTAAAGTTGTTGGTGACACCATGATACGTTGGAAAGTGAGTTGTCAAGAGGAGGTAAAGAGTCCACAAAGGGAGTGGGCAAAAATTTGGCAGATGAAGTAGAATGTGAGAAAATGTGAATTGTCTGCTTTGGCAGGAAGAATAGAAAAACAGCATATTACTTAAATAGAGAGAGATTGCAGAACTCGGTGGTACAGAGGGATCGGGGTGTCTTGGTACACGAATCACATGAAGTTATTATGCAAGTGCAGCAAGTGCTTAGGAAGGCAAATAGAATGTTGGCATTTATTGCAAGGGGAATGGAATATAAGAATGGGGAAGTTTTACTGCAGCTGTACAGGGCCTTGGTGAGACCACATCTGGAGTACTGTGCGCAGTTTTAGTCTCCTTATTTGAAAAAGGGCATAATTGAATAGGAAGCAATTCAGAGAAGGCTCACCTGACTCATTCCCAGAATGAAGGGCTTATCTTATAAAGATAGGTTGGACAGGGTTGGGCGTTTAGCCATTGGAGGTTAGAAGAATTGAAACATATAGGTTCTGAGGGGACTTGATAGGGTGAATACCGGGAGGATCTTTCGTCTTGTCATGGAGACTAGAACTAGGAGACGCAGCTTAAGAATAAGAGGTCTCCCTTTTAAGAGGGAGGTGAGGAGTATTTTTTTTCCCTTAGCAGGTCATTAGTCTGTAGAATACTCTTCCTAAGAAAGCAATGGAGGCTGGGTCACTGAATTTATTCAAGGCCGAGTTAGAAGGTTTTTGATCTACAAGGGAGTCAAGGGTTATGGGCAGCAGGCAAGAAGGTGGAGTTGAGACCACAGTCATGATCTTATCGAATGGTGGAACAGGCTTGAAGGGCCGAAGGGCTTATTCCTACACCTGAGTCCTATGTTGCTATGTGGAAAGATGGAAGGGTGTTCAAGTGGAGCATAAATACCAGCATGCACTGGTGAATGGCCACCGAGTGACCTTTTACTGCGCTGTAGATTCTGTGTAATTAGGTTTACCTCCCCCTTGGGCATGATCTTCTGTTCATCCAGTTTAAAGGAGGTGCCTATCCTACGGCGGACAGTGGGCAACTGCTCCCCTGGGTCCAAAGGATATTCTTTTGGTAACTTTCCTGTAAGCTCCTGCAAACACAATAAAAGGACATAAAAATATAGAAGAAACACGGAAAGATTTACGGCACACAGGAGCACATTTTGCCTGTGTCTCTGCTCTGGCTGAAAAAAAACGAGTCGAATCCCACGTTCCAGCTCCTGGTCAGTAGACTGCCCCAGATTGAGGCTGCTCAGGTTTTAGGAACAAGTGTGAGTGTTGAGAGTTCGCGGCTGAGAGCTGCATCTAGCGGCACATCTTTCTGATTGTCTTACTAATGGTGCAAACCCTCATTAAGTTAATGCAGGAGTGCTGTCGCAGTGAAGAGTTTGGCAAAATACTAGCTTAAGATGGAAAAAGCAATTTGGCTCAAATAATAAGCCAATCGATTTTTATTTTGCCTGTCCTCACATCCAAATCCCCTGACCTTTCACCCTATCTGTCTATCTCCACTTCAGAAATGTTCCTCTACAGGAACAGAAGTGAAAGCATCCTTTGCGCAAGATCCCCAAAGCCAAGCTTACTGCCTCTCTCAGACATAGTTTCTTCAGCTCCTCCAATCGTACTCGAAGAGTCTCCTCCAGAGCATCCTGGCGAGATTTCAGGGCAGCCAACATATCCTTCTTGGCAGACTGAGAACTGTCTGACTCCTGGGACCCTGTGAACAAAGAAATGCTTCACTAAAGACAACTAACAACGGACACGTCAAGAGAGATAAGACACTTCTTAAATTAATTAATGTGACAAATGAAGCATTTTCTTTAAGAGCAAATTACTCTATTATCGAAACAAAAAAAAAGATAAGATAGTGAGAGGGATTACATTTATGGATGATTATCTCTTGTATTAATGATATTGTGAAATGAATAAGTGAAGGATTCAAGGTTTTAAGCATGTCGCTGGATCCTACATCTAAAGGCGTTTTAGGCCACACCCATTCTGTCAGATAAATGCTTTGTGAATCTTTTCAATTTTACTGAGACTTCTTTTCTTGGTCTTCCTCTGCTGGAATTTGGTTTCATAGGCACTGGGCAGTGTCCAAATCTTGTCCAAATGCCTGGCCTTCATTCCTAAACTGAGCACCAGTGGACAACTGATCATTGAGACATCCTCTTCAAGTAAACCCCATCCTCATAAAGAGATGGCATGGTGGAGGGGTGAGGGTCACTAATTAGCAATCATGACTAGATAATTCTGGCTGATCTCCACCACCCACTTCCCCATCCTGTTTAACCCCTGAGGACCAAAGCCAATTGTAGAACACAAGAAACACAATCAGGAGGGCCCTTGGAACCCTCTCCGTCATTCATTAAGATCATGGCTGGTCTACTAACTCAACTCCACCTTCCCACACAATCCCAATATTCCTTAATTCCCTTTGTGCCCAAACATCTCTCCATTCCTGTCTTGAATATACTCAATGAACATGCGAACATACGAATTAGGAGCAGGAGTAGGTCACTTGGCCCCTCGAACCTGCTCCGCCATTCAATAAGATTATGAATGTAACCTCAAGCCCACATTCTTGCCCACCCCCTATAACCTTTCACCCCCTTGTTAATCAAGAAGCCATCCAGCTCTGCCTTAAAAATAGTCAAAGACTCTGCTTCCACCACCTTTTGAGGAAGAGAGTTCCAAAGACTCACTACCCTCTGAGTGAAAACATTCGTTCTCATCTCCGTGCTAAATGGTTGATGCCTTATCCTAAAATTATGACCCCTCAATCTCGACTCTCCAGTCAAGGGGAAACAGTATCCACACTGTCGCTCCCTTCATAAAATGTGTATGTTTCAATCATATTACCTCTCATTCATCTGAACTCCAGAGGAGTGTAGACTCATTGTGCTCAATTTCTCAGCATGGATAGCCCTCTCATCATAGGAATCAATCTAGTGAACCTTCATGCACCTTCCCCAAGGTAAGTATATCTCTCCTTAGATAAGAGGAGTGAGACTGCACACAGTACTTCTGCTGTGGTCTCACTGTGTAATAGCAGCAGAGCAATTCCTCACTCCTCACCAACTCACTTGCAGTAAAGGCTAACAGCATTTGCCTTCCTAACTGCTTGCTGTGCCTTTCTGCGATTTGTGTAAATGGCCCAATTCCTCTGAATGCCATTCCGAAGTACCCTTCTCCTACCCTTGCAGCAGTCCGTGTTTGACAAAGCTGCACCGTCCCGGGATCTTGCCGCTCCATATGATTTCATTCCAGAGTAAGCAATATGTCAAACGACTGAGATATCACAGCAGCTGTAAATTTGAATTTTTATACAGAATGACTCAACTCCAAACCAGGTATTTGCTAATCATGGGCAATGTGAGCTTGGTACTGAAGACAAAGGGCTCTTGTCTTTTTGAAATTCAGTTTTAAACCACTGGCGAGGCAGAGTTCCCACTAGGTTATGCTAATAATATCAGCGCAATCAGGGCAGAACTGACATAACTACAGCACTAGATCAGGTAGTTTTAATTAAGCGTAGCCGAACTACTCCAAAACCACTTTTTACACTGGTTTCCGATTCAATTTTGCCAGTATCAGGCCCCGCCCACAAAACTGGCCACGCCCCCAGGTCACAATAGCGAAAATCTGTGATTACATACCAGCATAGGAAATAGGAATGTATGAAATGATTGTGCAGGTTCTTTGAATTGCATCCAACTTCTGAGGTGCTCAAGCGCTAGTCAGCATTGTCAAAGTCCTTTCATATCAAAAAATACTTAATTTATGAAAAAACTGACCGATGAGACTTTTAGGTGACCAGGTATAGTTTTATTAAGTCATTTGCAGTGATTTTAGCTAGGCACAGTGGGTAAACAGGACACCCTGTTAAAATGCTTATTTTTGCTGATAAATCCATTTTCAGCCGTTGAAACCGCACCAGGTTACCACTGGCGAATACATAAAGGGTCAATTTTTCTGAAACCATTATATTCCATTGCTGCCCGATGACACTGGGTCATAGAATGTTCTCTACTTGTGATTTTTCAAATGCGTTTCAGTTGAAACTTTGTAATGTAACCTAACCAGTGAAATTTCCAGTGCATTTCATGCACAATTTCCTGATTTTGCACTCCAAGTGGGAGCTCCACCTCGGGACTTTTTAAAGCTATGTGTCATTAGGATAGCCAAGTCACTTTACTTCCCCCCACCCCCCCTCCAACCACATTTCCTGTTGTTGCAAAACGCAGAAAAATGCAAAGGGCAGCACCTGGCCTGTCAGCAAGGATGTTAGGATCAGAAGGAAATGGTGAGCACACTGAGAGAACAATGGCAATCGAACTTTGGCGATGTACTGCTCAAGCAATGTTAAAGCAATGCACGATGGAAGCCTAGTTCAAAAGCTAATCTATTAAACTAACAGCTTCTAATTCCACCCCCCACCACCCCAGCAATTCAACAAACCTTTCTTACTGGCCTTCTTACATGCTATGCGGAAGAAATAAAAGATTAAACCTGAAACTACCGAAAACTTGGAACAGTACACCGTTCAGTTCAGCACTAAATCGCACAAACAAATCTTTAACAGGACGAGAAACTTATAACAGTTTCAGTAAACGGCCTCATTGGATCAGACTCAAAATCAACCATGAAATGAAGGTGCTCACTTTAAACATCAATTCTAACAGCTGTGAAACGAACACTGTGAAACTGCATTCCACTTTACCAGTCAGCTGCGTTTCCCAATTTGTTTAGAATGAATGTTCTGATGGGTTTCTCCATGACTGGAAGGTGCTCACTGACTGAGCTGGAAAGCAGAGCCTTCTGTGGTCTGTCAGAAACAAGCTGAAACCTTCACTAGTTCAGCCATCAAATCCAGATGTGGTATCGAACTGTTCCCTCTGTTACCCTGTCCATAGTGAACAGGGCCACAGGCCAAGTGCTGGAAAATGGGATTAGAATCGATAGATGCTTGATGGCCGGCACGGACACAATGGGCCGAAGGGCCTGTTTCTGTGCTGTATAACGCTATGACCCGTTTATTATAATCTGACCTCTTTCAACGCAATACTTCCTGCCTGCTTTAGCCAGTTGCTCCCTTCCGTCATATCCGTGTTTTATTTACCTTTGACAAATATTTATCCAAGTTAAAAACTTGAAGGCAAGGGCCAGGATTTTCGCAATGATGGAGGGCCGCTCCGTTGTTGCGAAAATGGTGCAAGAGGCCTGAATCCGGAAGTACCATCCCTGAACACGGCACCAACCATGTTTGCGGGAGTGGGAATGGGGTTGGGTTGGGATTCAAGCATGCACATTCCACCGAGACAGCTGCCCATAGAAATCAGCAACTGCTTCCACTCATGCGTGATCTTGGCGTGTGTGTGTGCTGTCTGAAACCCGTTGTGTGCGCATTAGACCTGGTAGGAGCTGGTCTGGACTTTGTGGATTCATTTGGATAGCCACGGTACCCCTTTGGAGCGGTAAGGTAACCCTTCGGATATGGTCCGAGGACACCGTTGGGGGAGGTCAGAAGCCCTTTGGAGTTTCTAAAAGTAGGTGTGGGTCTGTGAATGAAGTGCATAAACTCATTGGAACTGTGAAGCTCATTGGAACTGTCAAAAATCAACTGTCAAAAGTATCAAGATGAACTGTCAAGAGGAGAGGTCAAAAATGTCAAGATGAATTGTCAAAAGAAGCTTTCAAGGTGTTTAAAATTCCTGCCCTTTAACTTTTTGAAAAAACCGTCCAGAGTGTTAAAAAAATAAATGCTTGCTATTTCCCTCTGTTTGTTGACATGAACCTTGGGGTTACCATTATTGGATTAGTGCTGGATGATGGATTTCACAATCATCCATTATCACAGTAGAGTACCTGCCATTTCGCAATTTGAGCGACAACTCCAAGTGGTTATGGACTTTTTGAAGTGAGACGATGAATTCCAATGCTTGTTTTTTAAAGGATTATGCAATTGAATGAAATGTTTGTTGCTATGGGGATTATGTATTTGAAGGAATGTAAATATAGTAAGTAGGTTTTTATGAATGAGAGTGTTTTTTTTAAAAGTCTGCTTGGAACTTTATCTAATCTCAGCATGGTCTGTCCATAGTGGATACCGGGTGAGTTGTCATATAGATGTAAAGGCAAAGAGTGGTGGATGGGGGCATGGATTGACATGAGTTGGCACTACGTTGGCATAGGGGTTATGAAGGGCAATGTGAGGGTGAGGGCACAGGTTGGCATGGAGGGGATAAGTGGCCATGGGGTGGGCAGAGGGGCATAGTTTGTCATGGAGGGTATGAAGTACCATGGGGGGGGCGGTGGATGGGGGGTATAGGTTAGCATGGATGGGGCATGGGGAATTTGTGGGGTGGGAGGGAGTGTGAGGGATGAGGGCTGTTTTATGCTTTCCTGTGTTTTTAAAAAAACTTTGACACAGCATCAGAACACAAAGGCAGGCCTTCTGCCCAGCCTGCCTCCACACCCAGCGTCCTCTGCACTTGTTCCAGGGTTCCTGGCCCGACTCCCAGGAAACACCGCCACCCTGCAACAAAAATCCGACCTTCCGGGCCACTTTCTCCTGGGTCGGGTTTGTGGAACTGGGACAATCCAAGCCTGGGCCTCCATACGTCTTTTATAGAGATTATACTCACCTGAGCGAGTGTTGCAACGTTGAATTTTCCAGAGATTTTTCACTCTTTACAAGGCCCCCAGGTTCAAAATGCCACTCCACGCCTTCAGCACAAAATCAAGGCTGATACTCCAGTGCAGTACGGAGGGAGTGCTGCACTGCTGGAGGTGCCATCTTTTGGATGAGATATTAAATCAAGCTTGCTCGGCTGGATGTAGAAGATCTCATGGTGCTATTTGGAGTGATCCCAGTGGCTTGGCCAATATTTATCCAACAATCAGCATCACAAAACAGATTATCTGCTCGTTATTGCCTTGTTGTTTGTGGGAGCTGAGCGCACATTTGCTGCTGTGTTTCCTACATTACAACAGAGACTACCCTTTTAAAAAAAGGACTTCACTGACTGCAGAGCTCTTTCCGACATCCGGTGGTTGTGAAAAGCGCTATATAAATGCAAGATTGTCTTTCCATCAACAAATTTATCAAACGCAAGAACATCCCCAAATTTAAAATCTATCCTTAAAAGCACAAGCAACAAGTTTATAATAAAATGTAATAATTTATAGGAACACACATACTCAACAACTTATTCTGTTATAGTTAACAGGAAGAAAAAAAACACGATGGTCTTAAGGGCCTGACTAAGTTAATTAATGAAAAGGATACAAACCTACTATTCTCAAATCTGTCAGCAGCATGGCTCAGGGAATGTGTGTGTGAAACAAACACTATAAAACTGCATTCCAACTGTTTTGGCAGTTCTATTCTCCCATCTGGTTATAATGAGTGTTGCAACACGTTAACACAGTCAATCACACATCTGTATAAAACATTAGTGATACTTGGTAACAGCCAGTATAACAACAGCATCTGTGTACTATCCTCCTTAGGTCATTAAACTTCATTGTTAGTTGAGGTTTTTTTACCTTACACTTCCAGTGCTCAGTTCCAGTTTGTGACACCAGTCCGGGGTTAATTATGTCAATTTCAGTCTGCAATGGCTTTCAAGATGATAAAGTGGCATCCAACAAAATCCAGCGATGTCCTTTAACAAATGCCATTGCTACGCAGGCATAAACACTGATACCTCATTGGCATGAAGCCAATCCTTAAACCACTTTTACTGTACTGGAAGAAATATTCCTATGTAGTTAACTCTTAGGGTTGCAGGCTCTCAGTCCACTCTTCCCCAATTCCTCTTGTCTCCTGTTATGGTAGCTTTTTATATTAGAGGTAAAACATCAGGATATTCTTTCATATGAGGGTGCTTTAAAAATTCAAGTTGTTATTACTGATGGTCATGATGAAGTGCTGCACTCAAGTGAAGTAAAAATGCAGATGAGGACAGAGGGCGTGCAAAGGGACAAAGGAGAGATAAAAGATTCATTTGTGAGTAAACACTCATTAAGAGAATAAAATAAGTCACTTTATCTAGTTATAATGAGATCCCTAACTGTGCCCTTTAACTGTTAATAGTTAACTTTGGGGGGGGGGGGGAAAGCCCATTAAATACTCAGCTGTGATGTTAAATAAACCTATTAGATTCCTTAAAGCAAAGGCTTTATTAGTTAATTTAAAATGAGTGGCTTAGTCCCTCCATTAGGTTGTGGACAGAACATATTACGTATTTTTATGGTAGTCCCACAATCCAGCTTTAATCTCTACATTCACAGTTTTGCTTTAAGAAGTTCCAACATTTCCATTTCAGGTCAAACCTCAATTCAAATTTAATGAAGTAAAAGTCCGATTGAATACAGGTGAGAAATGTCACAAAACAGACCAATGAGAGAGCAAAGAAGGACTTGCATTTCAATAGCGCCTTTCAAAGCCACAAGATATCCCAAAGCACTTTACAGCCAATGAAGCACTCTTGAAGTTTGGTCATGGTTGACTGAAACACAGCAGCCAATTTGTGCATAGCAAGCTCCCATGAGCAGCAAAGCAAGAATGACCAATCTGTTTTGGTGATGTTGATTGATAAATATTGGCCAGAGTATTGGGGAGAACTCCCTTACTCTTTTTTGAAATGTTGCCTAGGAGCTGTTACGTCTACCCAAGAGGGCAGATGGGGCATCAGTTGAATGTCGGATCTAAAAAACGGCACCTCTGACAGTTCAGCGCTCCCTCAGTACTGCCCTGCAGCGTCAGCCTAGATTTTTACAGTCAAGTTCAAAAGTGGGAATTGAACCCACAACTTTCTGACTTCAAGCAAAGTACAGGTGACATTGGGAGGGGGAACAAGTCAGATCAAATTAGCAATTTTTTGAGCTGCAAAAAAAGGAGACATTGACCGGAACTTTCCAACCCCTCGTGCTGGTGGGATGTTCCGGTCTCACCGATGTGAATGGAGATTTCAATGGCTCACCAGCTCCGCCTCGGGGGAACCCACCACAGGGGAACCCACCACGGGGGAACCCACCATGGGGGAACCCACCCAGGGGGACAGGGAGGCCTGGAAAATCCCAGCCATTTTCTCTTTTTTCAGAAATACTCAAGTTCTGTGCTGCCAAAGGACCACAGCAATTTTTATTGGAACACCGCTTTACATTCAGCTATAATCTGATGCATAAGTTACAGAAGGTGCTTGAGAAAAGGTACCACCCCTGCTTAAACAGCTCCTGCCCTGACAAACACTCCAAAAGTCACCAACCAAAGGAAGTGAGTTCAGGTAACCAGAGCAAACCACTAAGGCGTGAACTTATGACCTTCCCGTTTGGAGCCAAGGACTCACTCAACTGTCTGAGCTACCTGGCTCCCGGTTATGTTAAATTAGCTGGTAATGAAAAACAGATTGTTAAAAATAACAGCTTGGGCTATCTACGCTTTAAAAGAGATTCAGTAGGCTGATTCCTGGGATGAAGGGGTTGACTTATCAAGAACGGCTAAACAGGTTAGGCCTTTAATCATTAGAGTTTAGAAGAATGAGGGGTGATCTTATTGAAACGTACAAGGTTCTGAGGGGGCTTGACAGGGTAGATGTTGAGAAAATGTTTCCACTAGTGGGGGAATCTCAAACTTGGAGACATAGTTACAGAATAAGGGGACACTCATTTAAATCTGAGATGTGAAGGAATTTCTTCTCTCTGAGGTAGTGAATGTCTGGAATTCTCTACCCTGGAGAGTTGCTGAGGCTAGATCCCTGAAAGAGGAGGTGGATAGATTTTTAAAATATTGGGGAGTTGAGGGCTATGAGGAGCTGGCACGAAAGAGGATTTGAGGCCTGGGGTAGATCAGCCATGGTCTCACTGAATGGCGGGGCAGGCTTGAGGGGCCGAATGGACTACTCCTGCTCCTATTTCTTATATTTGTTCTTATATAATCCTATCAGGATGCTGATGTATTGTGACAATCCACAGACTAAAACAAATATCTTGTAATTCCACCATATACAATTCTGAAAATCTATTGAGGAAATCTATTAATAACTGCTAGCACTTCCTCCTGAGTTATTCACCGGGTTATTTTTCATAATATTCGATTATGCATAAAAGATAAAAAGAAAGTCTCTGGATGTTGGACTGAAGTTTACAGATTTTGTGTGGGTGATATGTTAAATGAGGCTAAAGTAATTGTTTGAGTATCGATGAGTGCAGTAGGTCCCATCGTGAGTCATTAACAGGATTAGGGGACGGTAAGGGATCTTTTAGGATATTTTATCCTCATTTTAGAAAGATATGGGGCAATATTATTGTGCATTATTGTTTAGATGTGCTTGGCTTCTTGGTTTCCCTTCACCAACAAGGCGGCTGGCGCATATCTGGTATTGAATGAGGACACACAAGACCCCCACACCATATTGGACCCTGAGGCCAATGTTATGCCTGTTTACCAAATGTGGAATAATCCAAATACAAAGCCATAGTATCCTTCAGACAACCACGAGGAGCCCCAGGAGGATCCTAGAATGTCTGAAAAATGGAATAGTGTCACTACTGAGCAGCGTTGCTCTTCTGCTCCTTTCAATCTTGATGGTTTCTAAACAATAATTAGAAAGCAATCCCCCAAAATGTTAACAAGATCTCTACAAACACATGCACAAAATCATGTTCCTCCCGCTTGTTGAACTTGCTAGCAAAGAATAAAAAATAATCTGAGACGTTCCATGCTAAAGACGTGGAATTAAATGTGGACAGTGCCTTGTGTACACGGGTTTTATACGGCTTACCAAGGCAGCCCCTTGAATTACCCCCACAAGCCACTCAATTGTCAGAGCTAGCAGAACACAGCCGTGCTTATAAAACACAGACACCTGCGTTCAGCCTATCCTCTGCCCTTCACCTCCTCTTATCTGTGTGAGCTACCTACATCCGCTGCGGCTCAATGCCATTGTGTTCAGCCACAATCCCTGAAAGCAGAACAATCAGCTCAAAAACAAAAAACAATTTCTTCAAAAAAAATCAGTCCTCCCCTTTTAATATTACGGCTCTTGATCTTTATCAGCCCATTCAATGACCAGGATACTTCTGGATTTAAAAAAAAAATACTTCAACAATGTTCTGGCACCGAACGCAGGCTTCATTCTCTTCCCCGAAGGCAGGCACACACTGTTATTACAGGCACATGGGATCTGCACACATCCACACTCTCAGGCCTGCCATTGTCTGTCTATGCTAAGTTCTAGTGATTCGATTCCGCGAGAGGATCTACTCTTCCTCCCCCCTGACTTCTCAGAGTAAAACCTTCGTTGCACTGAAAATGGGATTTGGCCACACGAGTCTCAGTTGCGTTTTTCTGACGGTCCTTGTGAAACCTCCATGGGTTAGTTCAAATTTACTGAGGTTTTCATATTATTAAAATTCCTGAACTCAATTATTCTGCAGCTCTTGGAAGGTTACAGCCCAGAAGGAGGCCATCCGGCCCATCGTAAGTAGGTAGGAAAGTATATTGTGAAGAGGACAAAGTGACATAGGTAAGTTGGGTGAGTGGGCAAAGATCTGGCAAACGGAGTATGCTGTGGGAAAATGTGAAATTGTCCATTTTGGCATGAAGAATAATAAAGAAGCATATTATCTAAATGGTAGAGAGGTTGCAGAGCTCTGAGTTTCAGAGGGATCTGGGTGACCTAGTGCATGAATCACAAAAGGCTAGTATGCAGGTACAGCAAGTAATTAGGAAAGCTAAAAGAATATTATTGTTTATTGCAAAGGGAATTGATTACAAAAGTAAGGAGGTTATGTTTCAGTTATACAGGACACTGATGAGACCACATCTGGAGTACTGTGTACAGTATTGGTCTCCCTATTTAAGGAAGGATGTAAATGTATTGGAAGCCGTTCAGAGAAGGTTTACCGGACTAATACTGGGAATGGGCAGGTTGTCCTATGAGGAAAGGTTGGACAGGTTAGGCTTGTATCCGCTGGAGTTTTGAAGGGTAAGAGGAGATTTGATTGAAACCCTTAAGACCCTGAGGGGTCTTGACAGGGTGGATGTGGAGAGGATGTTTCCTCTTGTGGGAGAATCTAGGACTAGGGGTCACTGTTTAAAAATAAGGGGTCGCCCATTTAAGACAGAGATGAGGAGAAATTTGTTTCTCTCAGACGGTTGTGAGTCTTTGGAACTCCCTTCCTCAAAAGGCGGTGGAAGCAGAGTCTTTCAATATTTTTAAGACAGAGGTAGACAGATTCTTGATGACCAAGGGGATGAAAGGTTATCAGGGTTAGGCAGGAATGTGGAGTGGAGGTTACATTCAGATCAGCCATGATCTTATTGGATGGCAGAGAGGCAGAGAGGATTGTGAAATAGGATGAATGGGCTTTCTGTTGGGTTCCTGACCTCTCAGCGATTTCACGCTGGGATGGGTGAGGCCTTGGACAGGCCTCCTGTTCTTGCCCCAGTTGGAGCCTTTATGTGGTCAAGTATTGGCCATTTAACGGCCATTTCCCACCCAGCCTCAATTTTCGGGCTGGTGGGAGGATTTCTCGGGTGTGGGGGAACCCGTAAATGATTGGGTTTAGAGCTCGGGTGGGGATGGTGCCTCCATCAGAAGCTTGCCTCTAACTTCAGGTGCACCCACCCCCCTCTGCTTAAGGTCTGGTGGCCGCTGGACCTCCCTCCACCTGCCCACCTCTTCCCTGACACTCCAATTACCCCACTACGCAACCCCCAGGCCTCTCTACCTTCCCTGCCCTAAGACCCCAAAAACTCACCTTTCCGTCCAGTCCTGGGATTTAGGATCTGTCAACTTCATGAAGTTCCTCTTCTGTCCACTGCAGCCTCTGTTGCTGCAGGGGATAGAGAGTTTCTGGTCAATCTGATTGGTAGGCAGCTCTCTAAGACAGAACTACCTCCGAGTGGGGGGGGTGGAAGTCCTGCCTGTAGCCAACTAACACTCATTCGAGCGTGAAATCGTGGTGGGACAGACAGTGTTGGCGGGGATGTGTTCCCCACTCACCCTTCTAATGGTGGGGCAGGAAACCGTGCTATCCTTGCGCAGAAACACAGCAAAATGGCTGACTCTTAAACATCCTCTGAAATGGGAGAGTGGTGGAGGCAGGTTGCCTCACATCCTTTAATAAATACCTGGATGAGCACTTGGCACGTCATAACATTCAAAGCTATGGGCCAAGTGCTGGTAAATGGGAATAGGTAGGTAGATCAGGTGTTTCTCATGTGTCGGTGCAGACTCGATGGGCTGAAGGGCCTCTTCTGCACTGTGATTCTGTGATTCTGTGAATGGCCAAGCAAGACACTCAGCTGTTTCAAACTGCTAAGAAGTCAATAAAGAATGAAACTAGATGGACCACCCGGCATTGACCTAGGCATTGGAAATGACAACAGCAAACTCAGCCCTCTTGACCCTGCAAAGCCATCCTTATCTTGGGGCTTGTGCCAAAATTGGGAGAGCTGTCTCACAGTCCAGTCAAGCAACAGCTTGACATCGTCATCCTCATGGAATCAGGGAGTTACCCTAGAATCCTCAACGTCCACTCTGGACGATCATGGTATCAGGTCAAACATAGGCAAGGAAATCTCCTGCTGAATACCATGTACTGCCCTCCGTCAGCTGATTAATCAATACTCCTCCATGTTGAACACCACTTGGAGGAAGCACTGAGGGTGGCAAGGGCACAAAATGTACTCTGGGTGGGGACTTCAATGTCCATCACCAAGAGTGGCTCGGTAACAGCACTACTGATTGAGCTGGCCAAGTCCTAAAGCACATAGCTGCTAGACTGGGTCTGTGTCGGGTGGTGAGGGAACCAACATGAGGAAAAAACATATTTCACCTCATCCTCAACAACCTGCCTGCCGCAGATGCATCTGTATACGACAGTATCGGTAGGAGTGACCACTGCACAGTCATTGTGGAGATGAAGTCCTGTCTTTGTAATGAGGATACCCTCCATTGTGTTGTGTGGCACTACCATCGTGCTAAATGGGATAGATTTCGAGCAGATCTAGCAACTCAAGACTTAGGCATCCATGAGACGCTGTGGACCATCAGCAGCAGCAGAATTGTACTCAACCACAATCTATAACCTCATGGCATGACATAACCCCCACTCTACCATTACCATCAAGCCAGGGGTTCAACTGTGATCCAATGAAGAGTGCAGGAGGGCATGCCAGGAGCAGCACTCAACATACCTAAAAATGAGGTGCCAACCTGGTGAAGTTACAACACAGGGCTATTTACCAAGCAGCATATGCAGCAAGCAACAGACATAACTAAGTGATTCCTCAACCATCGGATCAGATATAAACTCTGCAGTCCTGCCACATCCAGTCATGAATGGTGGTGGACTATTAAACAACTCACTGGAGGAGGAGGCTCTACAAATATCCCCATCCTCAATGATGGGGGAGCCCAGCACATCCATGCACCAAGGCTCCTTCGACAGCACCTTCCAAACCCATGACCACTACCATCTAGGACAAGGGCACTACCATCTAGGACAAGGGCAGCAGATAGATGGGAACACCACCACCTGGAAGTTCCCCTCCAAGTCACTGACCATCCTGACTTGGAAATATATCGCTGTTCCTTCACTGTCACTGGGTCAAAATCCTGGAACTCCCTCCCTAACAGCACTGTGGGTGTACCTACACCACATGGACTGCAGTGATTCAAGAAGGCAGCTCAGTGCCACCTTCTCAAGGGCAACTAGGGATGGGAAATAAATGCTGGCCTACTCACTGAGTAAAAAAAAAGACCCTGGTGAATTTGCCGTCGGGGAAGCGACTCTACCTGAGCAGATGCGACCTACTTGTGACTCCAGTTCCACATTACGTGATTCATCTTAGTGCACTCTGAACGACCTTCACAAGCAATTCAATTGTCAAGCAATTGCTTCATGAAGGTGGTCCATCACAACCTGCCAAAGACAACTAGGGATGGACAATCCTGGAAGAAAATACAAAAGAAAATTTCGTAGAGAGTTACAAGGCAAACCCGCACACATAAATGAGTTGCAGGAGACCTGGATAAGCTTCACTGTGTTTTAATACATGGCTCAGGTATTCAGCAAAAATCAGATAATGGCACAAGAGGCGATACGGCTCACTGCATCCACGCTGGCTCTCTCTCAATTCCACTCCCCTAATCCTGCTAGTTTATTTCCCATAAGTACCCGTTCAATTGTCTTTTGAAATCATTGATCATCTTCAATTCCACCATCCTCGTGGGAAGTGAGTTTTCGATCATTGCCACTCACTGTGTAAAAAAGTGTATCCTCACAACTTCCCTGTATCTCTTGCCCAAAACTTTAAATCTGTGCCCCCTATTCCTTGTTCTATCAGCTGTTAGGACCAATTTTTCTTTTTCTACCTGATCTAAACCTGCCACAATCTTGTACACCCCTATCAAATCTCTGTTCAATCTCCTTTTTTTTTAATTCATTTATGGGATGTGGACATTGCTGGCTGGGCCAGCTTTTATTGCCCATCCCTAATTGCCTTTGAGAAGCTGATGGCGAGCTGCCTTCTTGAACCGCTGCAGTGTAGGTACACCCACAGTGCTGTTAGGGAGGGAGTTCCAAGATTTTGACCCAGTGACAGTGAAGGAACGGCGATATATTTCCAAGTCAGGATGAGTGGCTTAGAGGGGAACTTCCAGGGTTGGTGTTCCCATCTATCTGCTGCCCTTGTCCTTCTAGGTGGTAGTGATCGTGGGTTTGGAAGGCGCTGTCGAAGGAGCCTTGGTGAATTCCTGCAGTACATCTTGTAGATGGTACACACTGCAGCTACTGTGCGTCGGTGGTGGAGGGAGTGAATGTTTGTGGATGGGGTGTCAATCAAGCAAACTGCCTTGTCTGGATGGTGTCCAGCTTCTTGAGTGTTGTGGGAGCTGCACTCATCCAGGCAACCGGGGAGTATTCCATCACACTCCTTACTTGTAGATGGTGGACAGGCTTTGGGGAGTCAGGAGGTGAGTTACTCGTCGCACGATTCCTAGCCTCTAACCTAATCTTGTAGCCATAGTATTTATATGGCTAGACCAGATCAGTTTCTGCTCAATGGTAGCCCCCAGGATGTTGATAGTTGGGGATTCAGTGATGGTAATGCCATTGAACATTAAGGGGCGATGGTTGGATTCTCTCTTGTTAATGATGGTCATTGCCTGACACTTGTGTGGCGTGAATGTTACTTGCCATTTGTCAGCCCAAGCCTGGATATTGTTCCAGTCTTGCAGCATTTGGACATGGACTGCTTCAGTGTCTGATGAATCACGAATGGTGCTGAACATTGTGCAATCATCAGTGAACATCCCCACTTCTGACTAATGATGGAAGGAAGGTCATTGATGAAGCAGCTGAAGATGGTTGGGCCTAGGACACAACCCTGAGGAACTCCTGCAGTGATATCCTGGAGCTGAGATGATTTACCTCCAACGACCACAACCATCTGCCTTTGAGCTAGGTATGACTCCAACCAGCAGAGAGTTTTCCCATTGACTCCAGTCTTGCTAGGGCTCCTTGATGCCACAATCGGTCAAATGCTGCCATGATGTCACTCTCCCCTCACCTCGGGAGTTCAGCACTTTTGTCCATGTTTGAACCAAGGCTGTAATGAGGCCAGGAGCTGAGTGGCCCTGGCGGAAACCCAAACTGGGCGTCAATAAGCGAGATATTGCTAAGCAAGTGCCACTTGATAGCACTGTTGATGACCCCTTCCATTACTTTACTGATGGTCGAGAGTAGACTGATGGGGCAGTAATTGGCCGGGTTGTCCTGCTTTTTGTGTACAGGACATTCCTGGGCGAGGAGAACAATTCCATCTTCTCCAGCCTAACCTTGTAGATAAAATTCCTCATCCCTAGAACTATTCTGATAAATCTCCTCCACAACCTCTCATGGGCCCTCACATCCTTCCTAAAGTGTGGGGACCAGAACTGGATGCAATACTCTAGCTGCGGCCTAACCAGAGCTTTATAATGGTTCAGCATAACTTCCTTGTTTTTGTAATCAATAACTTAATTTATGAAGCCCAAGATCCCATATGCTTTGCTAACCACTCTCTCAATTTGTCCTGCCCCATTCAAAGACCTATGCACATAAACCCCAGGTCCCTCTGGTCCTGCAACACTTTAGAACTCTGCCATTAAGGCTATGTTGCCTCTCCCTGTCGCTTCTGCCATAATGCATTCTTCACACTTCTCTGTATTAAATTCTATCTGTCATTCAACTGCCCATTCCACTAGCCTATCTATCCTGGTGCAGCCAATCGGAATCATCCTCATTGTCTGCCACACCTTCAATTCTGGTAGCCTTGGCAGATTTTGAAAATTTTACTCTGTATTCAACATCCAGTAAGGGTAAATCACTACGTCACACTTCACACATTCCATACTCCCTGTCATTGAGGTTTGCCTCAATGGGCTGTAATTATTTCACCAACACAACTTGAACAAAATGCACTGAGGCAAGCAACAATTTATAACAAGTTATAATTTCATTGGGGTCAGTTTTAATTTCGGATCTTGGGCCTCTCAGCAGCAGTGTCTCCAATTTCCACTGAAGAATTGTAATTAGATCTAACTCTAGGCCACATTTTTGGAACATAATGAAAAGCAAGTACATAACGTAACCATAATAAGACCATAAGACGTAGGAGCAGAAATTAAGCCATTCGGCCAATCGAGTCTGCTCTGCCATACAATCATGTCTGATAAGTTTCTCAACCCCATTTTCCCACCTTTGCCCCGTAACCTTTGATCCCCTTACCAATCAAGAACCTATCTATCTCGGTCTTAAATACACTCAATGACCTGGCCTCCACAGCCTTCTGTGACAATGAATTCCATAGATTCACCACTCTCTGGCTAAAGAAGTTTTTCCTCATCTCTGTTCTAAAAGGTCTTCCCTTTACTCTGAGGCTGTGCCCTCGGGTCCTAGTCTCTCCTACTAATGGAAACATCTTCCCCACGTCCACTCTATCCAGGCCCTTCAGTATTCTGTAAGTTTCAATCAGATCCCCCCTCATCCTTCTAATCTCCATTGAGTATAGACCTAGAGTCCTCAAACGTTCCTCATATGTCAAGCCTTTCATTCCTGGGATCATTCTCGTGAACCTCCTCTGGACCCTCTCCAGGGCCAGAACATCCTTCCTGAGGTACGGGGCCCAAGATTGCTCACAACATTCTAAATGTGGTCTGACCAGAGCCTCATAAAGCCTCATATAAAATATATAATATTATATAATAATATAATAATAATATATAATATAACATAATATATAATAACATATAATGTGGCTTTATCTATCAGAGGAGGAGACCACTAACATGGCAAATCAAGCTTTCCAGTTAAAACATGAGAATCAGATCACTCACTGCAGTCAGAACGATTAGGCCCGCGTGACTTTCACATCAGTCATGGAAAAAATGGGAAAAGGATGTATTCAACAGCTGAAGTCAAATGGACAGGTGGGGAGGGTAGCCAATCCAGCAACACACAGGGCTCTGCTGTGAGCTCAGCTCATTACAGCGCAGGGCGGTTTTGTTTGTTAGTCTGACCAACTTCAGTGGAATGGGCTTCATGTTCTAAACTGCCAAAAAAAAAAGTTTGGTCCCGCTTTCATCAAATCGTTTCTAATCATTTCGGAAACTGAAATGAAACAGCAACAGATCCTGCATGTCGGTCTAGATGTAGATTATTATATTAATCAATCTTCCAAATCACTCTTCATGGTGCCTGACAATTAACTCCTGAGCTTCACGTTATTACTGCATTGCAGATTGCTAACTTTGGGAAAAAGGAACTTGGAACTTTTTTGAAGTTGGCCTTGGGTTGATTGCACTTACACTACAACAAGACCAAATGTCAACGGCTGTGGGTTCACCTCCTTAAATCAGGCTCCCAAAGCTTGCTTAGTTCAATGTCCTAAAGGAAGCGGGTGATTTTACTTCTAAGTTTATCCCCAATTTTTTGTGCTGAAAGAAGATAAAAACCATGTAACATTACTGCAAAAGCTACATATTTGTCAGATACAGTTTTGGTCTGATGTTATTTGATGCTTAGTGGCATTTATTTGTTTAAGTTATGATAGCATGCTTTAAAGAACTTTAAAACTTGGTGCATAATTGGTGGTTTCATCCTCTCTTGGGGGCTGATCTTCTTGCCATTAAACTCCCACCCTCTGGCCCTCTCTTTTAAAACCTCTCCCCTGCATTCACCGGCCTCCCATCATATTTGTGCCTTTGGATTCCTGCCTCTTTGTTAATTCTTCATTTCATGCTCTGCTTCCACCAGTAAACACCTCTCAGCAATACACTACACAACTGTGATATCAAGTCACACCACGGGAGGGATTTTCTGGCCCCCGACAAAGGCGGGCATCGTCGCGGGCGGCAAAGGAAAATTCGGAGAGCCGTTGATTTTTAACGGCTCTCCAAATTTTCCTGTCCTGCCGGCAATGATGCCCCCCTGTGTCAGGGCAGGAAAATCCCGCTCCAGGTCCAGAGTACAGAAACAGGCCATTCAGCCCAGCTGGTTTCTGCCAGGGTTTATGTTACACCCGAGGCTCATGAGTTTAGAGACATGGCTTCAGGGTAGAGATATGGCTATAGGTGGCGTAATGGTATTGTCGCTGGGCTAGTAATCCAGAGACCCAGGGAAAAGCTCTGGGGGCCTGGGTTTGAACACGGCCAGATGATGGAATTTGAATTCAATAAAAATCTGGAATTAAAATTCTAATGATGACCATGAAACCATTGTCGATTGTTGTAAAAACCTGCCTGGTTCACTCATGCCCTTTAGGGGATGAAATCTGCTGTCCTTACCTGGTCTGGCCTCCATGTGACTCCAGGTCCACAGCAATGTGGTTGACTCTTAAATGCCCTCTGAACAAGGGCAATTAGGGATGGGCCTGGCCAGTGACACCCACATCCCATGAATGAATAAAAAATAATAAAAGTTCGTAAAAACGTCAACCAGAGAATTAGTGAGCACCAGGCACGAGGGTAGAACTTCACTGCGCTCTTCACCAACAAACATGAATTTTAAAATTTTTTTTTACCCTTTCTTTCTAGCCTCGCTGTCAAAAGAACTGATAATCAACAATTGGTCTCCTACAAGAGTAGGAAGCATAGAACGATTTAGTAAAGATTTTCATTTAATTAGTGTTAAACAGTATTTGTTGCAGTTTACTTTCACTGTCAATGTATAGTATTGAAAAAGAGCTGGACGGACTGATGTGTAAGTTTGAGAGTGACTACAGGCAGTTCAGCTAAAGTGAGAAAGCAACTTTACTTTTAAAAAGTCAATACAAAGCACTACCCTTGATTTCTACACTTTCTTCACCCCATGGATTTGGTCCCTCTTTGCAGAAAGCAGTGAAAATAGCAGCACAAACACCATCAATATAGAGAATTGCACTGTGTAATCCAATGAATCTATCATTATTCCACTATGAATTTCACATTTCCACTCATTTTAGGAGGACTAATGCCAGCTCATTTTCCTAAGCTAAACAATGAGAAATTTTTAAAAAACTAAATTAACCGTGATTTAGTAAGAATTCTAAGAAAAACACGCAAAAAGGCCAAGACTCGAACCTTAATGGAGAATATCTGTTTCACTTGCAATTTCAATAAAATGTGATTCTAACCTCGCATGGATTCTGGAAATGTTTTATCCTCTCTAGGATAATGGGCATGTGAAATGGACTCTCAGCGAAGGCACTTCAGGCTGAGATGATTAATCCCTTTGACAAATATCAGTCGTTAATAGGGATAAGTATAGACTGAAGAAAAAAGACTCGCATTTCTATAGCGTCTTTCACGACCACTGGATGTCTCAAAGTGCTTCACAGCCAATTAAGCACTTCAGAAGTGCAATCACTGTTGTGGTGTCGGAATCAGGGGGAATCAGGGTATCTAGTTTACAAACAGCAAACTCCCACAAACAGCAACGTGATAATGACCAGATAAGCTGTGTTTTTTGTGTGTGATGTTGATTGAGGGATAAATATTGGCCAGGACACTGGGGATAAACTCTTCTGCTCTTCTCTGAATTAATGCCATGGGATCTTTGACATACACCCTGAGAGAGCAGAAGGGGCCTCAGTTCAATATATCGTTTGACAGAATGTACTAGCTCAGTGCTGCACTGAAATGTCAGCCTTGAGTTTTGTGCTCAAGCCTTTAGAGTGAGGCTTGAACCCACAACCTATTGACTCAGTTGGAAGAAAGTGCTATCCAATAAACCGCGGCTGCCACTAAATTTGTGCCGGTACAAGTGGTTTCTGTGTTGTGGGGCATAATATAAGAAGAGCAGCAGACTGAGCTAGGATTGTGGCAGTATGAGAGTGCCTAACAATTCTGGAGTTTGCTTTTAATACATTCAGAGGTCAGAACTTTCTGAAGCGATTAACGGATGGTGTAGAGTCAGGTTTTTATGCTGGGTCTGTGGGAGAAACCCACTTCATGGTTTATGGGGTTTTCATATTCTTCTATAAGTGGGAGAAAGGACATTTCGTGAATAAGATGCAACAGTGTCAGGGGCAACTCCAATGCATCCCGCGTGGATGCAGTCCCTATAACCACCATGGCTGGCAGCATCGCACAGTCCAGGCAGACTGAGTTTTCAGACTAATATGCTCCAAGAGGCATTTAAGGGGAATCTCAATAAACACATGAGGGAGAAAGGAATCAGAGGATCTGTTGATAGAGTGAGGTGAAGCAGAAAAAGTGAATAAAGAAAGACTTGCATTTATTTAACACCTTTCACCTCCTCAGGGCATCCCAAACTTTACAGCCAGTGAAGTACTTTGGAAGCAAAAACAGAAACAGAAATACCTGGAAAAACTCAGCAGGTCTTCCAGACCTGCTGAGTTTTTCCAGGTATTTCTGTTTCTGTTTTTGTTTCGGATTTCCAGCATCTGCAGTTTTTTGCTTTTATCTAAGTACTTTTGAAGCGTAGTTACTGTTATAATGCAGGAAACACAGCAGCCAATTTGCACGCAGCAAGATCCCAGAAACAGCACTGCGATAATTGCCAGATAATTTGTTTTTTGTGACGTTAATAACTGATGTCGTGGGGCAGGAGGAGACTCGAGTGAAGCATAAATATTGGCATAAACGAGTTGCTGCAATTTCTACGTAACATACGAGGTTCTGAAAACTGTGCAAGGCTATACCAGTTTTATTGAAGCGATCAAGTGCAAAGAATTTCAAAGATCTTCTTGATCCGGTTCTAAGATTTCCTACCACTTATTCCTCACACAGCAGCCTGTTCATCACATCAATTTGCTCTAATCAGAACACACGGACACAGCAGCTGTCTTGTGCTGCCTCCTGTGAAGGAAACGTGAAGAAAATCAGCTGCTTTGCCAAGCCACTACTTCTGGCCTGCTGACCCTCCTCAGGTACGGCTGCATTGAAATCAGAAACCCTGCAGAACTGAGTTCTGTCGAAGGGTCATGAGGACTCGAAACGTCAACTCTTTTCTTCTCCGCCGATGCTGCCAGACCTGCTGAGTTTTTCCAGGTAATTCTGTTTTTGTTTTCCACGGAAGTAAGGTGGGAGATGGAAGGAACTACACAGTTACTCTACCTGCTGTGCTGTCTGTAACGTATTGGTGTCTAATTTCAAATTGACAGTGCAGGAACTGCAGTTGCATAGACACACATATCTGAGGTGATTCTTTCTTCTGATTGTGCCCCCGCTCTCTCTCTCTTCTGATTCTTGCAGAGTGGGAAATTTGTGATTCGGATTAGCTGCAGGAACATTGACTGGTCCCAGGTTCACTGAAGGCAACACTAGATCCCCTGTTATTACCTGCCTGGAATCAACTAACCCAGAGTAAAACAGAAATCAAACTTAGGATCTTTTGTTTAAAGAGAGAAGGATTTTCTCTATGTGATCTGCATAACGAATCCTATAAAAACATTTTTCATAAGCAGCTTTGTGATTTTAAGAAAAAAATAAGGAACTTGCATTTATATAGCACCCCTCACCATCTCAAAGTGCTTTAGAGCCAATGCAGTAATCATAACAAAGCGGTGCTGCAGTCAATTAGTGCACGGCAAACTCCTGCAAACAGCAATGAAATATAGGCTAGGGCACTGGGGAGATTTCCCTCTACTCCTCTTCAAACAGTGACATGGGATCTTCTGAGCAGGGAGATGGCTCCTCGTTTTAATGTTTCATCCAAAAGACAGCACCTCCAACAGCACAGCATTCCCTCAGTATTGCACTTGAGTGTCAGCCTGGATTGTATACTCAAGTTTCTCAACTGAGATATAAAATTACAACCTTTAGAAGTGAGGGTGCTACCAAGTGAGTTACGGTTGACATCTACATAGAACACAAAGAATTCTCTACCTTTTTAAGCCTGTGGAGCCACTCGACAAATTGTAAATATTTAAGCCAAGAATAAAACTTTAAAAGTACAGCATCAAGACTACAATTTCAATAATTCAATTAATTTAAACTCATTTCTTCAACATGCTGGAGAAATAGTAACATAATCTGAGGCAAGGATGGAACAAGATAATTACTCTGAGAATAAACAAAAGCAGAATGCTGCAGACGCTGGAAATCTGAACTCAAAACAGAAAATGCTCAAAATATTCAGCAGGTGAGGCAGCATCCATGCAGCGAGACACAGAGTTGACATTTCAGGTGATAACCTCATCCTTTTTGTCATTTAATTCTCTCCTGTCACAGCTTCCTTTCTGTTCTCTCCCCCCTCCCCAATTTCCACCTGCTCAAAACATGCTACACCACTAACCGTTCTGACCAAAGGCCATCGATCTGAAACGTTAGCTCTGCGTCTCCCTTGACTCTGAGGTTAAATCTCTCCGAAGATTTCAGAACGTGTGCCTCACCTGATGACAGCAGGCTGCCGCTGCTTCCACTGATGATTTTGCCCTTACTTCCCATATTGGCGAGCTTGGACATCTTCAGCGTTCCAGTTTCCGTTAGATCAATGGCGATTTCGCTCAGGCTTCTTGCTGCATGAATTTTTGACTGGCAAAAGTAACAAAAGTCGTAAATAACGGGGCCAGAATCTTATTGCGCGTCCCACACAGGCTGGGCACCAGCACCAAGAACATGAACAACGTTTAAAACATAACCTGAACTCTGTAATGGAAGAGTTACGGCAGGGGAAGGATGAGCTTTGACGGACAAGTCCATCCTTCACTCCTTTTAGAAACTAAATCCACACTCGCGAGTTAAATGACAAAGAGGAACGAACCTACTGACGATCAGAATTATGCTGAGGAATGAAAGTTTCAAAGATCATAATTAGAGACCAAGCAGGGATTATACTAAACTCAATCCCGCACGGTGTTTCGTTACTGCTTTGGCCTTGGTCTCACTACACAAAAAATTAAAAGCTGACACTCCAGTGCAGTACTGAGGGAGTGTAGCACTGTCAGAGCACTCGTCTTTTGGATGAGATGTTAAACTGAGGTGCTGTCTGCTCTCTCAGGTGCAGATAAAGATCCCGTGACACTACTTTGATGAGCAGGAGAGTTCTACCTGGCCGCTACTCAGTCAACGTCATTAGAAAAAAGATTATCTGGTGATTATCACATTGCTGCTTGTGAGAGTTTGCTGTGTGTAAATTGGCTGCTGTGTTTCCTACATTATGACAGTGACCACGCTTCAGAAAGTGCTTCATTGTCTGTAAGGTACTTTGATACATCCAGTGGTCATGAAAGCTGCTACATAAATCAAAGTCATTTTTCTTCAGTCTGCACTTATCTGTATTAATGACGAATCCCTTTCCTAGCTAGATATCTGTTAAAGGAATTAATCACCTCAGTCTGAACTGCTTTTGCTGAGAGTCCCTTTCACATTCCCTTTATCCTAGAGAGGATAAACATTTTGCTGTGCACACTGAAAGCACCAGTGTAATACCCACCACTCTAGGTTTCTGTCCACCTACCCTGAAGGTGTTCATTGATAAAGCAGGTAGGATGCCCTGGGGTGAGGTTCTTCATGATCCAGGCAGTGTGCATCATCCTTGCAGACAAAGCAGTTGAGTCTAAATCACTGGTTCTCAAAATTTCTACAGTCGAAGGACCCCTTTTCAAATGGATTAATAATCATGGGCCCTTGCATCTAAATTATAATCCTACATAATAATCATGTAAAGGGCAGTTTAAAAAAGTTTTTAAGAAAACAGGTAAGTATTTATAGATATCAGTGAAGTGGATGTGCCTGGTCCTCACTACAGAGTCTGAATATCCTCAGACTAATGCTTGTCATCCCCCCATGTCTGCCTCACGCCAAGACCTTCTCATTCTTACTTTCATACAATCTCCTGGACCCACTGGAAAGCCTAAGGGTCTGCGGATCCCAGCTTGAGAGCCGGTCTAAATAACTGCAGACTGAGTAGCGAACAGCACCAAGGATCCTGGCTGATGGTTTCCCGCCCCCCCCCCCCCAGCTCTGCTGCCCAGCGATCCAGGCAAATTGCAGTGCCCAAACCACAGGCCGGCTAAGATTAGCCCAGACCAGTCACCGAGCTTGGGAAAGTCGGTCAGTTAAGGCTGGCTGGGCTGTGCATTCAGCAACTGCATCAAAGGGATTGCAGGGGAGGCAATACAAACTAATAATTTAGTCTGTACTCTGACATCTAGTGCAGAGTGGCATTTGCTTATAAGTAGCATTTTTAAGTTAAAAAAAAACTTCTGTAGATAATATGTCCAAAGGGCTATAACACTTAATCTAGGGTTATATTTTTACATTAATTTGTGCTCACCTTGCTTTGTTTCCTGTCCAGATAAAACTGATGCTGACTTATAGCCATTGCCCAAACTGACTTAATCAGAGCAGCACTGGCGTACCATGTATGTACGGCGATCCCACTGTGGCCAAAGGTTCTCCTGGTTACAGAAGCCCTGGGAACATAAACAGAAAGCAAGGTTGCTGCACGATTTTCCCTCCTATCCCAAGGGTGTATAGTGTTACCATTCACAGCAGTTTGATCATTGCAAGATGAATCCCTTCCCCTCGCCTTGAACGTTAGCAGCGTTCCCTCCTCCTCCCACTGGATTTTTGCGTTCACTTGTTCAAAAAATTCCAGTCAATCCCACGATCTTAATCAGAGCGACTAATCTACTTGAAGAAGCTTTGTTTGCAAGTTCAAAGTAAACACGGGCTACAAGCCTGCTTACACCATCTTTACACTCACTGTTAGCAAGTTGCATACGATGTTAGAGTAGCAAGTATTCCAAATTTTTGGAAGCAACCTGCTTGTGTTCCAAGAGTACGGAAGCAGGCAGTGTTCAGACTAGAATGGTTATGCCATAATAAACCAGAGCCGTACTGCTTTACTTTACCTGCGTGGGTCATGGACTTCCACAGAAAATTTCTTCTCCCTGAAGTACAGGTTCTCCAATTGCCTCCATTGGAAAATCTTGTCAAGACAAAGAATTGAGAATGAAAGCCATCTGTTATTTTACCCTTCTTAAAGACATAAACAATGCTCTCTTCAGATCTCCTGCACTCACATGTCTGCCCTTTCACAAACTCTCTGCACCTTCTCCCTCTCCTCCCTCTGCCAAATGCAGGGAGAGAGAAAAAAAATGACAGGACTGCGAACGGCTTTCAAACACTTTGGGTGTGTTTTCCTGAGGACTTTTTTTTCTCCTTAAGAAAAACAGCTAAAGAGTCCCTTCCGGGAGTCTGCTTTCCCTCTTCATTTTCCACACAATTCCTACAACACTAGTGTTTTCCTGGAGCCACAGGCTTCTTGCTGCTGAGCAGTAAGCAAAACCAGCTGTGACTCAGTGCCAGAGGACGGCTGAATATAATTTCTTAGCCTCATGAACTGGTTGGAAGTAAAAGATGGGAAGACATTTAATCATATGCCCCTTATGGGACCTAACTTCCTGCTCACTAATCTACAATAGCTCCTGACATGTACTACAGCGAGCAGCAAGCACAATAAAAGCATTAAGGGTGGAGCTTCTTCAGAAACCCTTACAATCAGCCAAAAATAAAACAATATCTATGATAACAATGCAGCAGACTGCTCAGCCTTTCTAAAATAGAGAGAAAAGAAACTCAGTCTTCCCAACTCAGTGAAGTGACAATTCCCAAGCTTTGCTTTCAACTGTTTCCTTTCACTGAATTTTTTTTTTTTTTGCTTAGTTTCTGGTCGCTGTTGAACGGACATATGCTAATGAGGGATTTTAAGCCCCCCTTAACGGCGGAGGTTCAGGAATTTCAAACATGCCAGATGTTTGTGTTGTGAGAATTTCCAGCTGAGACCACATGAGGGTTGTGTCAAAGGCGGGAGGGTCTACCATCTGTGACTCCTGGGCAGTGTCACACAGAGAGGAGACGAGCTCCAGATGCCGGCGATGAGAGCTGCTCTCGACAAATTCTGAATGGAAGCGGCAGCGCAGCGCGGCTCAGCCTCTTCCAGCATCGAGGCTGCTCTGCATTAGACTCGTAAGATAACAAGGAAGCATGGAAGACATGGAGAGCAAGCCTATCAAACTTGCTCCTTTCTTTCCACAAGTCACGTGTCGTACATTCTATCCCCAGCCAGTTAACTGAGAAAACGAAATAGAAACAGGAGAAGCTGAAAAGGGGTTTGTCGGCATCTGAAGGGAGAAGTGATACATTAATGTTTCATTCAGCAGCCGCTCTTGAGAAAGGGTCAATACTAGAAGCTTTAATCTGGGTTTATTTTTTCAGATGCTCACAGCCTGAAATGCTTTCCCAGCGTTTTTATGTTCTATTTCAGGTTCTGTATCACTTGCAGCATCAGTAAAACATTATTCTGCAATGATTCCTCTTACTCTTTTACAATGCAAAGTAAAATGGCTAAACACACATGCCTTTTCTCATGGCCGTTGCCTACCGTCTATCTGCATTTTGCGTTTCCCACAGTATTTAATCATCTCCACCTATATTTCTTCCAATGATCCCTATTTGTTCTGCTCCCGATACTCATGCGATATTCATCTAGCTGTGCTTGTGAAGGTATTAATCGACAAAGCCATTAACTCCTACACGGGCGTGCCACTACTAACAGCATTACCAGCAAAAGTCAAATGCAAGGTGAGCACCCCATCTTTAAGCAAGATTTCTACTATTTTTTATTCATTCATGGATGCCGGTGTCACTGGCTAGACCAGCATTTATCGCCCATCCCTAACACTCCCTTGTTCAGAGGGCAATTCAGAGCCAGCCACATTGCTGTGGGTCTGGAGTCACATGTAGGCCAGACCAGGTAAGGACAGCAGATTTCCTTCCCTAAAGGGCATTAGTGACCCAGATGAGTTTTTACAACAATCGACAACAGTTTCATGGTCAGCCTTGGGCTTTCAATACAAAGAACGAAGAACAAAGAAAAGTACAGCACAGGAACAGGCCGCTCGGCCCTCCTAGCCTGGGCCGATCATATCGCCCGTCAACCAGAACATTTTGCACTTCCAGGGTCCGTATCCCTCTATTCCCATCTTATTCATGTACTCGTCAAGCTGCCTCTTAAACACCACTATCGTACCTGCTTCCACCACCTCCTCTGGCAGCGAATTCTAGACACTCACTACCCTCTGCGTAAAAAAACTTGCCCCACACATCTCCTCTATAGTTTTCTCCTCTCACCTTAAATCTATGTCCCTTAGTAAGTGACTCTTCCACCCTGGGAAAAAGCTTCTGACTATCTACTCCGTCCATGCCACTCCTAATTTTGTAAACTCCTGTCAAGTTGGCCCTCAATCTCCGTCGCTCTAACGAGAACAATCCGAGTTTCTCCAACCTCTCCTCATAGCTAACAACCTCCAGACCGGACAATACCAGATTTTTATTGAATTCAAGTTCCACCATCTGCTGTGGTGGGATTCGAACCCAGGTTCCCAGAGCATTACCGTGGGTCTCTGGATGACCAGTCCAGTGACAATACCACGACATCATCACCTCCCCGTGATGCCCATGACCTCTCAAAAGCTGTCTTGTTAATTAATCAAATGTTGAACGCAGCAGTCATGAAACAAGCGTGGAAACATGCCGCTGGATTTTGACAAAGGTTTGCTACATGAACATAATACCATCTTGTTTTTTTGATGTGTTGCACCAGCATCTCAACTTTCACTGTAGATTTCCAGTCATCCTTTTTTTTTGGTGGGGGGGCTTCTCAAAACACAGATTCAGAATCACAGGTCCCATCCTTTAAATCTGGGTTGTGCAAAAATCTCAGAAATATGCGGCTGTGACATTATCTGTTTCCTGTGCTGTTTCCCTCAGTCCCACAGCCTTGGCGAGATGTGTGCGCAGATATGTTTATTTATTCATAATAGCGTAAACACTTGTCTGACTGCACCATGAGCTACCATCAGGGAACACAGGATCGATCAGAAGATTGCTGAATGCATAAGCTGGGAAATAGTTAATATTTTATAAAGGAAAGGGAGCTCGGGGCAGACAATGAAAACCAATGAGGGAGGATATCGCTGGGGTAGCATGCTGGTAATTTTATTAAAATGGAAGGAAAAGAGATCAAGCTTTCTGAATGTTTCTGTTGCAGACAGAAACCATTCCAAGGAAAATACTGTGAAGGAGAGAGCTGCATTTAAAAATATTCCCACATTTCTCTTTGCTCAGAACCTAGTATACACGCTTGTATAAAGGACACCAGGTTGTGGTGGAGTAAAACAAGAGAGAATCTAACCATTTCCCCTTGACGACATTCAATGGCATTACCATCGCTGAATCCCCCACTATCAACATCCTGGGGGTTATCATTGAACAGAAACTGAACTGGACTAGCCGTATAAATACTGTGGCTACAAGAGCAGGTCAGAGGCTAGGAATCCTGTGACGAGTAACTCACCTCCTGATTCCCCAAAGCCTGTCCACCCAGCTGCATTGGCACAAGTCAGGAGTGTGATGGAATACTCTCCACTTGCCTGGATGAGTGCAGCTCCCACAACACTCAAGAAGCTGGACACCATCCAGGATAAAGCAGCCCACTTGATGGGCACCCCATCCACAAACATTCACTCCCTCCACCACTGTTACACAGTGGCAGCAGCGTGTACCATCTACAAGATGCACTGCAGCAAATCACCGAAGACTCCTTAGGCAACACCTTTCAAACTCATGGCCTCAGCCACCCAGAAGAACAAGGACAGTGGACACCTGGGAACACCACCACCTGGAAGTTCCCCTCTAAGTCACTCACCATCCTGACTTGGAAATATATCGCCATTCCTTTACTGTCGCTGGGTCAAAATCCTGGGATTCTCTTCCTGACAGCACTGTGGGTGTACCCACACCACGTGGACTGCAGTGGTCCAAGAAGACAGCTCACCACCCCCTTCTCAAGGGTAATGAGGGATGGGGAATAAATGCTGGGCTTGCCAGTGATGTTCTGATCCCATGAATATACAGAAAAAGTACTTGCACAGATTTTGCAACATGCATTAAGTACATTCCAACATTACACAGAAACAGGCCATTCAGCCCAACTGGGCCATGCTGGTGTTTATGCTCCACTCGAGCATCCTCCCATCCCTCTTCATCTCACCCTATCAGCTTAATCGTCTATTCCTTTCGCTCTTATGTGTATATGTACTATTCGCCTCAACTACTCCCGTTGGTAGCGAGTTCCACCTTCTTGATTCTCTGTTAAAAAGGTCCTCCTGAATTCCTGATATGTTCACAATAGACCCAGCTGGCTTCATATTTTTGCAAAATTGTTACATCTTCAGAGATTGTTTGGACCTGGCCCACTTCAACTGCTATTCGATTTCACCCAATGACAGAGAGAAGACCTTTGACAAGAATCAGAAGTTGCCTCCAACATCTCAGTTCATTTTATTCTCTAAATTAAGGAGACCTGCATTTTGCAACACAAATAATTGCAATTATTTGTACACTGAAATGATTGGAATTGTGCAATCCTTTTATTATTTTATACTTTATTTTAATGATTGTCTATAACTTTGTCATGAATTACGGTTATGTGTTTTACTTGCATCATCATCACTATTTACCGCTTGATGATGTTTCAAAAAACCGATTGTCCATCTCTCTATCTATCTCGTCCATTAGTCCTAACACTCTTCAGTCAACTGTTCAACCTTGGCTGTGTTAACTGCTCTGTACTTGATGATATTTTTCTCTGTGACTATCGACAGTCCTCTTTATTCTCCACATGTGGTCTGGTCTGTTTGTTATTCGCTTAATTCGCGACCCACCCATTCTGCACTTGATGTCACCTCTCTGTTGACTGCTCAGCATTTGTTGATCAACCTCATTTGCTCTCTTGGTGCAGTTCAGTCTTTTTGGTCTTTGAAAGAAGGACTTGCATTTATATAACGGCTTCTACGATACAGGATGCCCCAAAGCTTTATGTCCAATTTCGTGTAGGCACTGCTGTAGTGTAGGGTACATGACAGTTAACTAGCCCAAAGCAAGCTCCCTCAAATGGCAATGGGACAATGACCAGATACTCTGCTTTGGGGTTGTTGATTGAGGGATAAATATTGGACAGGACACCAGGGAGAACTCCCCTGCTTTTCTCTGAAATAGTTCTTTAATGCCCACAATGGTTCAATGTCTCATTCAAAAGACAGCATCCCCAACAGTGCAGTGTTCCCTCAGTATTTCACTGGGGTGTCAGCCTCCATACTCACACTCAGGTTTCTGAAGCAGGGTTGAACCCACAACCTTCAAAGTTAGGATGGAAATGCTACAAACTGAGCTATGGTTGACACTTGGCCAGAACATGGCCCTTTCTGCTCTGTCGCGGTGCTTGCAGAGCAGTGGGAAACACTCGGATACCTTTGGCACAGCGAATTCTCCACATCTACTCAGAACATCAGGGGAGCAGCTCACAGCTGCAAAGTCTAAAAAGAAATAATCAGGCCTGCACTATTTAGCTGAGTGGCTTCCGGCTCTAACCTTTATATCAGAATCAAGCCTTAGTGAATAAAAACATGTGTTCCAAATCATGTATGATGTAATGAATGTCTCAGTGTGCTTAAAAACATACATAGCAACCAACAAAACAGATGTGAGTAAATACTGCTGTCTGTAATGCAAATGCAGAGCAATACCAAGAATTACACTGCTAATATTTCCAAGGAATATCATTTTTAAATAGACTCAGAAGTGGAATCTTCATATGACAGATGGATAAGGAAAAAGGTAATATTCAAAATTGTTTTCATTCATCTTCTGCTGTGTCAGTGGGTAAATTAACCTTTTTATTTGCTCGTGGGAAGTGGGCATCGCTGGGTAGGCCAGCATTTATTACCCATCCCTAATTGCCCTTGAGAAGGTGGTGGTGAGCTGCCTCCTTGAACCGCTGCAGTCCATGTGGTGTAGGTACACCCACAGTGTTGTTAGGGAGGGAGTTCAGGATTTTGATCCAGTGACAGTGAAGGAACGGCGATATATTTCCAAGTCAGGACGGTGAGTGACTTGGAGGGAAACTTCCAGCTGGTGGTGTTCCCATCTGCCTGCTGCCCCTTGTCCGCCTAGGTGGTAGGGGCTGCGGGTTTGGAAGGGGTTGTTGAAAGAAGCTTGGCGAGTTGCTACAGTGCATCTTGTAGATGGTACACACTGCTGCCACTGCACGTCGGTGATGGAGGGAGTGAATGTTTAAGGTAGTGGATAGGGGTGCCAATTAAGTGGACTGCTTTGTCCTGAACGGTGTTAGGACATAGGAACATAGGAGCCTAGGAACAGGAGTAGGCCATTTGGCCTGTCAAGTCTGCTCTGCCATTCAATTAGATCATGGCTGATCATCTACCTCAATGCCGCTTACCTGTACTATCTCCGTATCCCTTGATGTCAATAGTCTCTAGAAATCTATCGCTTTCTGTCTTGAACATGCTCAATGATTGAGTTTCCAAAGATTCACCACCCTCTGAGTGAAGAAATTCCTTCTCATCACAGTCTTAAATGGCCTACTCCTTATCCTGAGGCTATGTCCCTGGTTTTAGACTCATCAGCAAGGGGAAACATCTTACCTACATCCATCCTGTGGCACCCTGTAAGAAACTTGTAAGTTTCAATGAGGTCACTGCTCATTCTTCAAAACCCTAGGCAATACAGAACCAGCCTTCTCAATCTCTCCTCGTACGACAATCCCTCAATCCCAGGGATTAAGCTGGTGAACCTCTGTTGCACTCCCTCTATGGCAACTCTATCCCTCCTTAGATAAGGAGATTAAAACTGTACACAACAGTCCAGGTGCGGTCTCACCAAGGCCCTATATAACTGCAGCAAGACATCTTTACTCCTGTACTCAAATCCCCTTGTAATGAAGGGCAAATACCATTTGCCTTTCTCATTGTTTGCTGCACCTGCATGTTAGCTTTTAGTGACTCATGGACAAGGACACCCAGGTCCCTTTGGACACCCACACTTCCCAACCTCTCACCATTTAAGAAATATTCTGCCTTTCTGTTTTTTCTACCAAAGTGAATAACTTCAGTCTTATTCACATTATATTCCACCTGCCGTGTTCTAGCCCATTCACTTAACCTGTCCACATCCTCTTTAAGCCTCCTTATAAATTGCATTCCCACCCAGTTTGCTGCTATCAGCAAATTTGGAAATATTAACAATGGATCCCCGCATCCAAATCATGTTGAGCTTCTTGAGTGTTGCTGGGTGCCAAAGGGTGTGGTGCTGAACTGAGTAGGTCCCAGGTTTGATTCTTTGACCATTAGTTGATATAACTTGGGGCAATGACTCGAGTTGATGGGTTGCACTCTACCTGGGCCAAGGTAAGGCCACGGTCCATACTGCTGACCCAACATGTTGGAAAGTGTAGCTAATTGGGAGAAGCGACCATCAATTGATGCTCCTGTTGTTGAATAGCTCATTGCCAGCCTTCTATGTGAGGAATGGCCACTGGGACAAGGATATGCGAAGGCTGGAGCTTAAGGAACGGGTATCGCTGTAAATACAGGTTCTGTCGCACGCTCAATCTATTTGAACCACGCTTCCTGTTGTTAAATAAGCACCAATGATGATCTGCTGCTTAATGAATTGTGCTCAAAGAAAAGGCCAGGGATAGTAAATACAGAGAAACATCTTCTCACATTGCAGACATGACGAGTTGATTAACCAGCACAAATGATTAATGACCACGATAGGTTAATTCAGTAGTTCAATATGCTTGTGCATATTGCAGGTGCTGTACTCTCAAAGCAACTCACTCCAAGCAGAGCTTGGTGACATTAGGTGAAAAGGCAAGGATTTTATTTCATAATTTTATGCAAATGTAAGTAGACAGATGCATCCTTCATTAAAATACTAACTGTATGCAAATTGCATGAATGACAGGTTTTTGCCAGCATATATTCCACAGGCCGGTTTTCCTGTCTGAATTTCAGGAATGAGGGATGAATTCACCGCTGTGGTGTATGTAGCAGAAGATTAAGGATGTTTGCTGGCTGAGTCGTTGTTGTATATTTTGTGACTGTTCTTTTTCCTAATGTTAACTAACATCAGACTGTGAATATAAATGGTTTCAAAATGATTGTGAAGGATGGAAACATTTCCTGAAAAAAAATAGCCTGTGCCAACCTCACCTCAAAGTTATCAAAGGTGTCATCAAACAGTTGTGGTGAGGCACAAGAAAGGAAGAAGACAAGGACATTGAGCCTCTCCAACCTGTTCTCAGCTGTGGCTCAGCTGTTAGCACTCTAAGTTTAAAGTCAGGAGGATGTGGGTTCATAGTCCCACCCCAGGAATTGAGCATGAAAGTTAAGGCAATACTCCAGTGCAGAATGGAGGGAGTGCTGCACTGATGAACATGTTGCTGTTCTGGTAAAATGCTTGCTGAAGTCCCATCTGCTTTTCTCTACTGGATGTAGAAGGTCCTGTGGCACTTTTGTGAAGAACAGCAAGGGAGTTATCCCTGGTGTCCTGGTCAATATTTATTCCTCAATCTTCATCACTGGATTAACAGGTCATTATCACATTGCTGCTTGTGGGAGCTTGCTGTGCGCAAATTGGCTGCTGCATTTCCTACACAAGAGACAGCACTTTAAAAGTGTTTAATTGGCTATAACAATGATTAGGGATTTCCTGTGGTCATGAAAGGCGCTATATAAATGCAAGTCTCTCTTTCCTTTTATTGCTTTCAATAATAATTGACAGAAAGGGTAACAGAACAGGTAAAGATAAACCCATAGCAGTCCAAATAACTGACAGTAAAAATTCTAGCATCGCCCTATACAGAGCGGTGGAAAACATTCCTAACTCTCAGTATTCTGTAAAGCTGGATACATAACAAGCTGCCAACCAGGCTCATCTGCACCTCCCCCTCCTCCTCCTCCATCAAGCAATTCAATCCCCCAGTGCAAATGTCCTCAGTCCTTAAGAAGTGAGATCCCTTCCTGTTTGCTGATCACATGTCACAGTGCACAACCCAGCCTCACTTTCTTCAGGAACCAGGCCCACTAATGGATTCAAGATGTTCCCTTGGCAGCAGCACTGGTTCCTCAGGGACACTACACTGCACATGGTTTCAAAATGATTCTCCTAATTTTAGTCACAGATTCCAAGTTGAATTTAGAACCACTGCTCTCTCTATAGAGCAAAATTCCACTGACAGCCCTTTGGAGGCTTCTAAGTTTTTAACAAAGTAAATGCTTCCAAACTAGAAGGTTCTAGTTGTAAACGTTCAATTTTTGAATAGGATAACTCCTGCCGTTCGAATCCACAAATATTGCAGGGTGGAACCCCACCCCCCCCCCCACTGCTGTCCAGCCTAAAGAGAGGGGGTTTCCTCAGTGGATATGACCTCTTCCAACCAGCTCCAACAGCACAGCACTTGCCCTCATCAGTTATGATCAACAGCGAGATCCTGGAGAATGTGGATCGTTTTCCGTATCTTGGGAGCCCTCTCTCGACAAAGGCAGACATAGGTGGCAAAAGTCATCAACGCCTCTGATGTGCTGGCTCAGCCTTTGATCAACTTAGGAAAAGAATGTTTTAGGACGAGGAGCTCAAACCCGAGACTAAGATCCTGGTTTACCAGGCAGCTGCGACCCCTATGGTCCAATATGCTTCGGAGCCTTGCACAACATACTGGAGATGTACCACCAACAGGTGTCTTTTCAAGATCCTCCAAATCCCATGACACAAAAGCAGCATCCAATAGCAGCATCCTCTCCCGAGCCAACTTGCCCAGCGCTGAGACGCTAGTCACTCAAAAGCAGCTCCGCTGGGCAGGACATGAAGTTCGTATGCCTGACTCCGGACTCCCAAGGCAACTGTTTGGAACTCGGGCATGGCAGGACATGCCCAGAACGTTAGTGAAAGTGGTTTAGGGATGTCCTTAAAGCATCCCAAAAGAGGCAAACATCCCTGCTGACTCATGGGAGACCCTGGCTTGTGGACCGGCCTCCATGGGAAAGGTTTATTCGGGGAGGCACCGAGCACATCAAGAGACTTTTGTCTGGAACGTGCAGAGGCAAAGCTGAGGCATCAGAGGGAGTGTGTACTAACTTGTAAACAACCCACCTATCCAACCCCTGCCCCACATGTGACAGAGTCTGCAGATCATGCCTTGGATTTATCAGCCGTCTCAGAATCCGGAGCGGAAACAAGTCACCTTCGATCCCAATGGACTACCTAAGAAGAAGGTGAATGGAAGCTGGCAAATAATCATAACAGTCCCCTTGGTCCTCATATAAGGCCAATCATTAAGACCATTAAGACATTTTCTACCACCACCTTACTTTGCCTTTGTCTCCGCTCATCTGCTGTTGAAACTCTCATTCACGCCTTTGTAACTTCTAGACGTGACGATTACAATGCACTCATGGCCGGCCTCCCACATTCCACCCTCTGTAAACTTTAACTCATTTCAAACTTTACTGCCTCTGCCTTAACTCGCACCAAGTCCCCTTCATCTGTACCCCCGTACTCACTGACCTACATTGGCTCCTGATTACGCAATGTCTTGATCTTAAAATTCTCATCCTTGTTTTCAAGTCTTGCCATGGTCTCTCTCTGTGATGGGGGAAGATGGTGGCTTAGTGACAATGTCATTGGACTAGGAATCCAGAGATCCAGGCTAATGCTCTGGGGACATGGGTTCAAATTTTTTTTTAATCCGTTTATGGGCTGTGGGCTTTGCTGGTTAGGCCAGCATTTATTGCCCATCTCTAATTGCCCTTGAGAAGGTGGTGGTGAGCTGCCTTCTTGAACCGCTGCAGTCCATGTGGTGCAGGTACACCCACAGTGCTGTTAGGGACTGAGTTCCGGATTTAGACCCGGTGACAGTGAAGGAATGGTGATATATTTCCAAGTCAGGGTGGTGAGTGACTTAGAGGGTGTAATAATTGTGGTTTTGTTAAATGTTGGACTGTACCTTCAAAAATTGTTCCGTGATTAAATCACATGATCTGTGCAAACCAATATGTTAACAGCAGTGGCTACCTCCACAGTCAGTGTAGAGATAGAGATGGAGTTGAAAGCACATGTGTAGTTGCTGCTGGCTTTATTGTAAATAAACCCAATGTTTCCACTTAGAAAGTTGTCTGCAGATCAACTCTATTACAAACAGGAGACAAGGCCACAGTACAACACAGGGAAACTTCCAGCTGGTGGAATTTAAATACAATTAATAAATCTGGAATATAAAGATAGGTTCAGTAATGGTGACCATGAAACTATCACTGGTTGTTGTAAAAACCCATCTGGTTCACTGATGTCCTTTAGGGAAGGAAATCTACCATCTTTACCTGGTCTGGCCTATGTGTGATTCCAGACCCACAGCCATGTGGTTGACTTTAACTGCCCTCTGAAATAGTCTACCAAGCCACTCAGTTCAAGGGCAATGCTAGATGGGCAACAAATGCTGGCCTAGCAGGTGATGCTCAATCCTGTGGATAAAAAAAACTCCTCCAGTCTTACAATGCTTCACGATACCTGCACTCAAATAATTCTGGCCCCTTCAGCATCCTTGATTTTAATCACTCGTGGCTGTGTCTTCAGCTGCCGGGGTCCTAAGCATTGGAATTCCCTCCCTAAACCTCTGTCTCTCTACGTTTCCTTACTCCTTTACAACGCTGCTTAAATGCTTAAAACCTAGCTCATTGATCATGCTGTTAGTCATCCGTCTTAATATTGTCTTATTGGGCTCAGTGTTAAATTTTGCTTTATAAGGCTTCTGTGAGTGCTGTGCAGCGTTTTATTGTGTTAAAGATGCTATATGAATACAAATTATTGTTACAGGGATACCCCTAAGCACTGGAATAAAACTAAGCACAGCAAAATTAACAAAGTGAATTTTTTTTGATTTGCCAGGCCAATTTACTTCAGACTGACGCTAGGACTCTGTAATCATTTTTCCATCTTCATACTCTTCTGATGGATAATTAAGAAGGTGGATCATTGGGAGTGACTCCAATTGACCCTCCTAATTAAGCCACCTAGTTACAAAATAATGCTTATGAATGAACACCTCAAGGCGCAGTTTAAAAATAAGGGGTCGCCCATTGAAGATGAAAATGAGAAGGAATTTCTTCTCTCAGAGGGTTGATTGTCTGAATTTGCTTACTTAGTGAGCAGTGGAGGCTGGGTCATTGAATATATTGAAGGCTGAGTTAGACAGATTTTTGATTGACAAGGGAGTCAAAGGTTATGGGGGAGAGGCAGGAAAGTGGCATTAAGATCAAAACCAGGTCAGCCATGATCTTATCAGATGGCGGAGTAGGCTTGAGGGGCCGAATGGCTGACTCCTGCTCCTATTTCTTAGGATCTTATCTTACCCACTAGGGATGGAGAATGAATTTGGCATTGTGTGCAATACCCACAGCTTGAAGGCAAAACAAAAATAACAACTCTCGATGTTGTCACAGTCTCTGCTGATGGGAATGGCAAGTCTATGAGGGCGTGGAGCGTTGTGTGACAGACATGTGTAGCCGGGGAGCCAGAATCTGGTGCTACCAGTGGCCATTTATCCTTCCTGTCTGCAGTGTTTTGTCTCCAAACGGTCGAACGAAAAACCGCCACTCCAGTGGGCCCCGGAGGTAGTCTAATGCAACTGGGACAGAATGCAATTGGCCGAATCCATCTCCCCTTCTAAATACTGTTGAAGCTCGGTGAATTCAAAATTTCAAAACTGTGACTGTTAGGTACTGGTTGGGTAAGGGTATGAAGGGGTATGGAAGCCAGGCAGGTAAACGGAGTTAAGTTACTTATCAGCTATGTTCTGATTGAATAGCGGAACAAGTTTGAGGGGCTGAATGGCCTCCGCCTGTTCCATAGGAACTGTAGCAGAATCCTGGAAGGGTGCAGCACATGCAATATCTGAAGCAGAATGCAACACAGAATAATCAGGGAATAATGCAGCTGTTGCAGGCCCCTTGACCGAGAAAACGGTTTCCAATTTAGATTCACTGAGGTGAAAGTAACATTATCATCGTCTGGAAGTGTCTGGCAAACCAAAGAGGAGCAGAAGGCATGTGGATCCCTTTAAGATCTGGATCACAGTTCAGGTATTTCCACATCATGACCAGAATTTTTCACTGAGCGATGGGGGCGCGCCCAACCCACTCGCGTGTAGAATAGCGCATGACGACCTCAGGTGAGCGTCCCGACCTCATTGCGGAATTGTGCAACATTTCAGTCGGCGGGTGCTTGCCAAACATTGGAAGCACACCCGCCGACAATTAAGAGGGCTGCTAAGCCCATTAACGGCGCAATTAAACCGGGGATTTTCTCTGCCCATCCAACATTACGGTTGGCGGGCGGGTGAATCGGCCAGGCGGCCTTTGCATTTTTCAGGAAACCTCATCCAAGGGCAGGATAAGGTTTCCGTTATTAAATTAAAAAAAAAATCTACGCACAGAATTTTTAGAATGTCTACGCTCAGGTGTCGGCTAGTGTTGCGCCGGCATTTTGTTTTGGTATTTTAAAATTTTTATTTATGGCTTTTGGATTCTTCAGCTCCCCGAAGCAGCTCTCTGCCTTCAGGGAGCTTTCATTTCGCCCTCCCCTGCGCCCACGCTGCCTTCAGCGCTCGTCCTCCTCCCGCCCCCTACCCAGGGCAGCGCTGATCATACCAACCTAAAAATCCGGCCCCATGTCTATTATGATTTACTCAAGAGGTTCAAAGCTGCTGTGGCAACATGCACTTTTATATGCACGTCATAGTCTACACCTAGGAATAGAATCTCTCCAGCTCTTATTACATAATACTGGCACATGTTGGAAGGATTTACAGGTTGATATTCAATCCTGTCTGGCCATGAAGTGCTGGAGTGGGATTTGAATTTGAAACTTCTGGGTTCAGAGGCAGGGATGCTACCCAGTGCACCACAAGACCACCTCTCTCTACATCACGTAGACCTGAGCTATACGATATAGATTGCTGACAGGCAACAGCTACAGCTACAACCAAACCTTTTTGGCCACAGGCACTAACTTTCGTAGAAAACACCTTACAAAAACACACACGATACGGGTAAATGTACTTCATTCTGTGTATATTCACTTCACAAACAGCTACCAACATTCAGTGACCAAGTAAATGCATAACTGATCAAAAAAACTCACACGCATTACTTTTCATATTACTGTTTTACCAAACACACAAAAAATGAACACATTCATATGTCGTGCACAAGAACATAAGGAATAGGAGCTGGAGCAGGCCATTCAGCCCTTCGAGCCTTCTCTGCAATTCAATAAGATCATGGCTGATCTCCTACCTCCACTGCACCTTCCCACCTTCTCCCCATATCATGCAAACATACGAATTAGGAGCAGGACTAGGCCACTCAGCCCCTCGAGCCTGCTCCGCCATTTAATAAGATCGTGGCTGATCTGAATGTAACCTCAACCTCATTCCTGCCTACCCCTCATAACCCTTCATCCCCTGGCTTATCAAGGATCTATCTAGCTCTGCCTTGAAGATATTCAAGGACTCTGCCTCAATCACCTTTTTTGAGGAAGGGAATCCCAAAGTCTCACAACTCTCCGGGAGAAAATTGTTGTTCCTCCTCCCTGACCTGGATGGACGACCCCTTATTTTGAAACTGTGACCTTTATCCCTTAATTCCCTTAGTATCAAAATCTGTCAATCCCTGCCTTGAATATATTCAATGACTGAGCATTCACTGCTTTCTGTGGTAGAGAACTTCAAAGATGCACAATGATTTGAGTGAAGGAATCTCTCCTCATCTCAGTCCTAAATGGCCAACTCCCTATTCTGAGATTATATTCTAGATTCCTCAGTCAGGTGAAACATTCTTTCAGCATCTACTCCATCAAGGCCCCTAAGAATTTCATATGTGAGCACTGCAATCACATGCCCAACTTTGGTGCCTATTACTCATTTTTTATTTGCTATTATGTTAGCCACATCTGGAGTTCTGATCAGCCACATGTGGCTGGTAACTTATTAAACAGCAATGAAATAAAAGTAGGGAGTTTCCCATATGTTCCAGTAATTATAATCCCATTTTCGGAACTTTGCTCCAGTTAGTCGAATGACTCAACAAGAACAAAACGAAGATCGATGTGCTTCGTTGGAAACAAATCTTGATATGTTCAAGTGATGACACTACAGTGATTTAGCAAAACATTCCTGGTAGATTTGTCACCACACACATCTGTACCACTCAAGATAAAAACACCTCCTGTGTTAAAGTAAGCAAGGTCAAACAACACCACCACATCCTGACCACAAACACGTCAGAAACTATAGGAAATGCATTAGGATCTCCGACTTATTTCTGGCATATTACATAGCGTGTGTAAAGTTTCGTCAAATATTTCTGCAGCAGGTCAAAGTCAGTGATACAAATAAAAATCGACCTGCTAACCAAATCTTACATGCGCTACTAACACGCTTTAATAAAAAATACTAACGCTATTCTGCTCTGATTTACAACCATCTATTGTTCCAGATAGCAACAAGTATTTATGGCCAAAACAAACCATTGCGCAATAAGGTGTACATGTTATACCCACCAGTCCAGACACTGGACTTGCTTTGGCACTTGCACTACCTACAGTAACTTTCAGCACACATTTTGATCTACAAGCTGTACTGAGTTCTCCATATCTGATCATAGAACCATAGAAAAGTTACGGTGCAGAAAGAGGCCATTCAGCCCATCATGTCTGTGCCAGCCAAAAATAGAAAAAGGAAACTAGCCGCTCATTTTAATCCCCATTTTCCAGCACCTGGTCCATAGCCTTGCAGGTTACAGCACTTCAGATGCAGGTCCAGGTACCTTTTTAAATGAGTTGAGCATTTCAGCCTCAACCACCAACTTGGCAGTGAATTCCAGATGCCCACCACCCTCTGGGTGAAACAGTTTTTCCTCATGTCCCCTCTATTCTTTCTACCAATCACCTTTAATCTATGGCCCTCTGGTAATTGACCCCTCAGCTCAGGGGAACAAGTCTTTCCTGTCTACCATATCTAGCCCCCTCATAAATTTGTACCCCTCAATTAGGTCACCCCTCAGTCTCCTCTGTTCTAAGGAAAACAACCCCTGCCTATCCAATCTCTCCTCATGGCTGCAATTTACAAGCCCTGGCAACATTATTGTAAATCTCCTCTGCACTCCCTCCAGAACAATTATGTCCTTCCTGTAATGTGATGACTAGAACTGCACACAAAATTCCAGCTGTGGCCTAACCAGTGTTTTATACAGTTCCTTCATTACATCCCTGCTTTTGTATTTAATACCTCGTCCAATAAAGGAAAACATTCCATACGCTTTCTTGACCACCAGGTCCACCTGTCCTGCCACTTTCAAGGACCTGTGGACATGCACTCCAAGGTCTCTCACTTCCTCAACCCCTCTCAATAACTTCCTGTTTATTGAGGATTCCTTATCTTCGTTTGCCCTCCCCAAATGCATTACCTCACACTTTTCCAGACTGAATTCCACTTGCCATTTCTCCGGCCACTCAGCCAAACCATTGATATAATTCTGGAAAAACTCAGCAGGTCTGACAGCATCTGCAGAGAGGAATACAGTTGACATTTCCAGTCCGTATGACTCTTCATCAGAACTGCTGTTTTTGGTTTTGTTTCAGATTTCCAGCACCACAGTATTTTGCTTTTATGATCTAATTCTGGAGTTCACAGCTACCCTCTTCACTATCAACTATGCGGCCAATTTTTGTGTCATCTGCAAATTTCCCAATCATGCCTCCCACATTTAAGTCTAAATCATTAATATATACAACAAACAGCAAGGGCCCCAACACTGAGCCCTGTGGAATACCATTGGAAACTGTTTTCCATTCGCAAAAGCATTCATCAACCATCACCCTTTGTTTCCTGTCACTGAGCCAATTTTGGATCCAACCTGCCTCCTTCCCCTGTATCCTGAGATCTCACTTTCTTCACCAGTCTGCCATGTGGGGCCTTGTCAGATGTCTTACTGAAATCCCTGTAGACAACATCCACTGCACTACCCTCATCAATCCTCCTTGTTACTTTCTCAAAAAATTCTATTATGTTTGTAAGACATGGTCTTCCCCTAACAAAACCATGTTGACTATCCTTGATCAATCGGTGCCTTTCTAAGCGACAGTTTACCCTGTCTCTCAGAATTGTTTTCAATAATTTGCCTACCAATGAAGTCAGACTCGCACTCTTTTTAAATAATAGTACACTGTTCAGGGACCTCCAGTCCTTTGGGACCTCGCCTGTATCTAGTGAGGACTGGAAATTGATCCTCAGAGCATCCGCTATTTCCTCCCTGGGTTCCTTCAACAGCCTGGGATACAATCCATCCAATCCTGGTGATTTATCCACCTTCAAGGATGCCAGTCCCTCCAGTACTTCCTCTCTCATTATGCTTACTGTATCTAACGTTTCACACTCCTCTTCTTTAACTAGAATGTCTGCATCACCCTCTCCTTAGTGAAGACAGAGACAAAGTACTCATTGAGAACCCTGCCCACATCTTCAGCATCAACACACAAGTTACCATGTACATCTCTGATAGGCCCTACCTTTTCTTTAGTTATTTGCTTGCTCTTAAAGTACTGGTAAAACATCTTAGGGTTTTTTTTGATTTTACCTGCCAACATTTTTTCATGTCCTCTCTTTGCTTTCCCAATTTCCATTTTTGCTTCACCCCTGTACTTTCTATACTCTAGGCTTTCTACAGTATTAAATCTTTTGTGACTGTCATAAGCTTTCTTTTTCTGCTTTATCTTATCCTGTATGCTTCTGGATAACCAGGGGGCTCTAGATTTGGCCCTTTTTTCTCTGTGGGGACATGTCTACACTGTGCCCATAGAATCTCGCCTTTGAATGCCTCCCACTGATTTGACACAGTTTTTCCTTCTAACAGCTGTACCCAGTCCACTCTCACCAGCTCACCTCTCAGCTTTGCAAAATTTGTCTTCCCCCAATTTAGAACTTTTACTCCTGTTCTAGCTATCTCCTTTTCCATAATGACGCTAAATCTAACTATATTATCGTCACCATCTCCAAAGTGGTCCCCCACTTGCCCAGTTTCATTTCCTAAGTCGAAATCTAGAGTTGCTCCCTTTCTCGTTGGGATTGTTGCATTCTGGCTAAAAAAAGTTCCCTTGAACGCAGTTCAAGAATTATGCGCCCTCTGTGTCTTTCATACTGTTCACACCTTCCAAACCTACAACTGCTACCACCTAGAAGAACAAGGGCAGCGGACACACTGGAACACCACCCCCTGAAGGTTCCTCTTCCAGCCACAAACCTGACAACCCGACTTGGAAATATATCGCCGTTCCTTCACTGTCGCTGGGTCAAAAACCTGGAATTCCCTCTCTAACAGCACTGTGGGTGTATCTTCAACACATGGACTGCAGCGGTTCAAGAAGGCAGCTCACCACCACCTTCTCAAGGACAATTAGAGATGGGCAGTAAATGCTGGACTAGCCAGTGACACCCACATCCCCCTGAACAAATTTTTAAAAAGTCTTAGGTTTCATCTGACTTCCGTCAACATGGTGTGAACTCTCAGGGGAGAGAAAATCAACAGTGACATCTCTGCAGATCCACTCATTTAAGAAAAAGTCACTGCATTCACAATTTAAATAATTTACATAATTAAATTCGTCATGTTCATTAGACAAGTGAATTTGCATGTTATTATTAATATACATAATGACAAAGCACGGCTCTACAATTTATAGCAACATATGAGCTTTTCCTCTTACCTTTCTGGGCTTCACTTTATCGTGGTAATCATACTGAAAAATTCCTTTGTAACTCAGTCCCAGCCACCAGGGGATCCCTTGTTTGTCCTACAAGATAAAGCACGACACTTCAGCACTCAACATAACTTATCTTTTAAAACAAGAGTAAGCCACTAAATCCTAGAAAAACTAGGGGAAGACAGAGTCCATTGCACCAAATGGAGTTAAGTAGGTATATGGGGTGAAACTGCTAACTACTCCAGATTGTTCAGGCAAAGCAGTGAAATAGTGAAACAAAAACAGAGATACCTGGAAAAACTCAGCAGGTCTGGCAGCATCGGCGGAGAAGAACAAAGTTAAGTGAGACAGCGAACTTCACCGCATCCGCAAGTTTCAAATTAGGACATTTTTTTTTAGATTAATTCTCCTAAAAGACTTATGGTTTTTCTCAATAATAGAATAGCAGAAAAGGCGAGAAATACTCAGCAGGTCAGGCAGCATCTGTGGGGAGAGAAACGGGGTTAACAGGCGGAATATTCCTGTTCCGTCGGCAGGATGAAGCCTGGCGAATGGAGGGAAACTTAATTTGGCATGAGGCCAAAAAAGCAGTCTCCTGATAGTGGGATGGACGTCAGGAATTCAGTTCTTGTGACGTTAAAGGCCAGCTTCCCAGCGAACAATGTCGGGAAGACCTTTTGCACGTGCTAACATGTCATGCATGCTCACATTAAAGGGCAACCTCGCTGGAGTTAGGCTCCCTCTCCAAATTAGTGAGAAATTAGAACGTTCACTTTTACCGTTGCACATCAATGCCATGCACTTGGTGAATTTGACTTCCTCCATGATTAACGGTGAGTTGCTGCTGCATTGTTCTCTTTGGGTGGGGGGGGAGGGGAGGGGGTCGTCTGTAAATGCCAACCTGTGCTTGAGACTGGAGACTGGGTGGTGACAGTGCATGTTGGGTGGAGGATGACCAAGGAAGAGGGGGGAAGGCTGGCCGCGCAAAGGTGGAAGGGCTGATGCAGGCTGTCCGGGTGCCCTCCAAATATGGCACCTGGACCTTTGACCTCATGAGGTAACGGCGGGTACGGTCATTTCCTGCCCACCCCCTCCGGGAGAATCGGTGAGCTCCTTGTGGGTGATCTGAATGGTACAGGATCGCGTATGGGTCAGTCATCTCGAGCCGAAACTGCTCCCACTTCAAACACCTGCCACCGAGCTTAGACTCCAGAACGGACGACCCAGGCAACACTTCAGGCCTGTGAGCTTCCTGCAGAGCTGGGAAAGTGAGAAATGGTTTTGAGCAGGTGAAAGGGGGGCGGTGGGGTGGGGTGGGGGGGGGGGGGGGGGGTGTGGTGGGGGGAAGTGAAGATCCGATTGGGTGGAAGACAGTGGGGGTTAAATGACAAAAGAGTTGTGATCGGGGCCCAGGAGTGGTAATGGGACAAGTAAAGATATGACAGAGAAGGTGTGAATGCCAGAACGATGAATACAAAGAAAGAGAGCGAGGCGATGGGGGGGGATTTACCCCTCGTCAGGCCGATGGGCCCGAGTTCGGGTGCGGCAGCGCAAGTCTCCGCCTCCCACGATTGGGCCCGGACCGCGATTTCACGCTGGCTGGCCAATTAACGGGCGGTCAGCATGAAACGCACACGCTGATGACCTCAGTACTGCCGGGGGCGTGGAGGGGGGGGTGCGGGAGGAGCGCGAGCGCTGAAGTCTGCGCTTGCGCAGGGGGTGCGCTCACTGAGGGCACAGAGCTGCCTCTAGGAGCTGAAGATTTTTAACCTGAAAAATGAAGATTTCAAAAGTAAGGAAAACATGTCCCCACGTTTGACTCTGCCACATGAACAGGGTCATGTGGAAAATGAGCTTTAAAATTTTTTAAAACAAAAACAGAATTACCTGGAAAAACTCAGCAGGTCTGGCTGGTTTTTTTTATTTTAGTCACTGTCTGAAACCTCTTCCTGCCTGCGTCTATGTGTTTGACTGTGTGTCTTAACTGGATTAAAGACAGCTAGTCTGGGTGCTTTGATGTCTAGTAGTTTTGAGATGTTAATTAAGTAAACATAAGGAGGAGAAGGTAAAGTGTAAATCTGTATTCATTGACTAAACCATTCAAAAAAAAATGGGTAAAATCCTGTACCTAGCTAGGAGACACCAAGCAATGTGTTTATATTACTAATAAAATTAATGAAATGAAAATGTTATTGTTAGAAGATGTGACATCAAAAGCCTAGTGATACCATGGAAAATTTATATTCAAAGGAAAAGCTAGGTATAAACAGAAAGGAGTTTGTGTGTGAGAGAGTCAGAGGCATTTAAGATCTAACCAGCCTGTAAGCCTAAAACTGCGTCTGCAAAGGAACCAAACTGCAAGGAACCTCATTTTGAATTCATAAGGTCAAATGTGCTTTGCCTGAAGACTGTTTAAAGTCTATGGGTTATTGTTTTCTTGGTAAAGATTTACCTGGGAGTGATTAATTTGGGGATTTGTTTAAAAGTTATTATGGTAGTAATTTATAGACATATGTATGTGTTTAATTTATTGATAAGTTAATAAATGCTTAATTTAGTTTTATATAAAAACCCTCTTGAGGCTTGGTGGTCTTACTCCTGAGTTCAGAGCTGTATCTCAAATGTACCAGTTGAAAATATAGGTTATGACAGTTGTTCAAGTTTCCCTCCGGAGTTTAAACAATTCAGCCTTTACCAAATGCTGTGTCATAACATTGGTCAAAGAGTTTGCAAGGCGAGCCATAAAGGAGTAAATAGAGCTCGAGAGAGGCGGAGAGTTATAGTGAGGGAATTCCAGCAGTTGATTCAGAATTGTGGCAGCATCTGCACATCCCATCAAACGAGTCCCTCCCCACGTTCAGCTCCGCCAGGGTTTCAACAACTTGCAGCAAGCCATGGCATCATCAAGAGAGAGGTCACAATAAGATAGGCAAGAGTGTCATTGGAAAATGGATCATGTCTAAAAAAGGATGAGAAAACCTGGATTTATCAGGTGGGTTTGGTTGGTGGAAGGGGCCACGACAGGAAATGAACTCCCCCACCCTCAGCATCAGGGGGAAGGTGTGGGAAGTGGTTACTCAGTAGCTGAGGGGGCACCAATCGATGTAAAAGACTTGCCAGGTGTGGTCTAAGAACAATTCAGTGAAGAAAGACCAAAAAGGCTGCAGCTCATCAGTAAACCAGGCTAGTAACTTGTGGTGAATTCACATGTGAGCAGTTGATACCAACCAAGCTGAGAGTCTCAGAACGTCACTTAAAATACCACTGGAATTCCAGAGACTGAGAGAGTCAGCACGGACAAAAACAAAAACAGAATTACCTGGAAAAACTCAGCAGGTCTGGCAGCATCAGCGGAGAAGAAAAGAGTTGACGTTTCGAGTCCTCATGACCCTTCGACAGAACTTGAGTTCGAGTCCAAGAAAGAGTTGAAATATAAGCTGGTTTAAGGTGTGTGTGTGGGGGGCGGAAAGAGAGAGAGAGAGAGAGGTGGGGGGGGGTGTGGTTGTAGGGACAAACAAGCAGTGATAGAAGCAGATCGTCAAAAGATGTCAACAACAATGGTACAGAAGAACACATAGGTGTTAAAGTTGGTGATATTATCTAAACGAATGTGCTAATTAAGAATGGATGGTGGGGCACTCAAGGTATAGCTCTAGTGGGGGTGTTTTTTGTTTTTTTTTAAAAATAATGGAAATAGGTGGGAAAAGGAAAATCTTTATAATTTATTGGAAAAAAAAGGAAGGGGGAAACAGAAAGGGGGTGGGGATGGGGGAGGGAGCTCATGACCTAAAGTTGTTGAATTCAATATTCAGTCCGGAAGGCTGTAAAGTGCCTAGTCGGAAGATGAGGTGTTGTTCCTCCAGTTTGCGTTGGGCTTCACTGGAACAATGCAGCAAGCCAAGGACAGACATGTGGGCAAGACAGCAGGGTGGAGTATTAAAATGGCAAGCGACAGGGAGGTTTGGGTCTTTCTTGCAGACAGACTGCAGGTGGTCTGCAAAGCGGTCGCCCAGTTTACGTTTGGTCTCTTCAATGTAGAGGAGACCACATTGGGAGCAACGAATGCAGTAGACTAAGTTGGGGGAAATGCAAGTGAAATGCTGCTTCACTTGAAAGGAGTGTTTGGGTCCTTGGACGGTGAGGAGAGAGGAAGTGAAGGGGCAGGTGTTGCATCTTTTGCGTGGGCATGGGGTGGTGCCATAGGAGGGGGTTGAGGAGTAGGGGGTGATGGAGGAGTGGACCAGGGTGTCCCGGAGGGAGCGATCCCTACGGAATGCCGATAGGGGGGGTGAAGGGAAGATGTGTTTGGTGGTGGCATCATGCTGGAGTTGGCGGAAATGGCGGAGGATGATCCTTTGAATGTGGAGGCTGGTGAGGTCATAAGTGAGGACAATGGGGACCCTATCATGTTTCTGGGAGGGAGGAGAAGGCGTGAGGGCGGATGCGTGGGAGATGGGCCGGACACGGTTGAGGGCCCTGTCAACGGCCATGGGTGGAAAACCTCGGTTAAGGAAGAAGGAGGACATGTCAGAGGAGCTGTTTCCGGTAATCTTCATCTCAGTGTAGATTCTCTCAATATGCAACAAGGATATAATTCCTACTAATTCCACATTTTTGTTACCTGCACTGCAGCAACTCACCAAGGTTTATTCAACAGCACCTTCCAAACCCGCAAACTCTACCACCTAGAAGGACAAGGGCAGCAGACACATGGGAACACCACCACCTGGAAGCTCCCCCTAAGCCACACACCATCTGGATTCGGAACTATATCACCGTTCCTTCACCGTCGCTGGGTCAAAATCCTGGAATTCCCTCCCTACCAGCACTGTGGATGTACCTACACCACATGGACAGCGGTGGTTCAAGAAGGCAGCTCACCACCACTTTCTCCAGGGGAAATTAGGGATGGGCAACAAGTGCTGGTCTTAATGGCGATGTCTGCATCCCAAAAGCAAATGAAAAAGAGATACAGTATTGGTCATCTTATTTAAAAAAGGATATAAATGCATTGGATGCAGTTCAGAGAAGGTTTACCAGGTTAATACCTGGAATGGGTTGCCTTATGAGGAAAGGTTGGACAGACTAGGCTTGTATCCACTGGAGTTTAGAAGAGTAAGAGGCGACTTGATTGAAACATATAAGATCCTGAGGGGTCTTGACAGGGTGGATATGGAAAGGACGTTGCCTCTTGTAGAAAAATCTAGAATTAGGGGTCACTGTTTAAAAGGAAGGGGTCGCTCATTTAAAACAGAGATGAGGTGAAATTTTTTTATTCAGAGGATTGTGAGTCTTTGGAACTCTCTTCCTGAAAAGGTGGTGGAAGCAGAGACTTTGAATGCTTTTAAGGCCGAGGTGGACGGATTCTTGGTAAGCAAGGGGTTGATAGGTTATTGGCGGTAGGCAGGATGCAGATTTCAGATCAGCCATGATCTTATTAAAAGGTGCAGCAGGCTTGAGGGGCTGAATGGTCTACTTCTGCTCCTTGTTCATAGTTCCCAATGATTCTCTAATGAGAAGGTGTTATAAAAATGCAAGTTTTTCTTTCTAATACTTTTCAAGCTACTGGGTTAATATTTTATGAGTGATAATGAGTCAGCAGTGACATACATGGCACTGAAAATAGCACTCACTGAGGTACATTAGTAATATAAGAGTACACGGTTACCATTAAAAAATAACATGAAGTACTATGAGCATTATGAAGAGAGTAATTTGAACCTGAAAGCAGATGAGTGCAAATGTCGACGAACACTATGGAAATCTGCCAGTAACAAGAGAAATTTAAACAGGCACTGATATTATTGACAAGTTCCACATTGAAGACGGCCATACAATTAACATAGTTAGGGGGGAAGGAAATGGGTGTATTTGTAATCTGAAACCCATTGAAAGGAGGAAGAAGTCTGGCACTGCAGCGGACAATCTAACAATCTTCTTCATTCATTTAACACCAACATATAAATGAACTTTATCAAAGTAGTGTGAAAGCTGGAGGTGGGAACTCTGTGACCTCAACCCTGAGGTCAACGTGGAGTGCAGCTATGCCAAAGCATTTATCATCCTCAGCTGTCTGAGTAAGTCAATGATGCTCAGTAATAGCGTGTAAGGAGCTCCAAGTAATTGCCTTGTGGATACTGTCAAGTCAAACCAACCACAAACAGGCCCCCTAAGTGTTCTAAGTCCCAGTGAATCCTGGCCAACGGAATAACAGAAGCAGATAATTCATCTAATTATCCAACAAAAAGGACCCACCCTTCCACGGAAGATGTGTAAGTGGTGAGCAATATATCAGCACTGATATTTCCAGAGAAAAATAGAACAGATATAAATATCTAAGAGTTTTACCTCTTAAAATCTCAATGTCTTTCACTGAACATGAGTTAAAAACTTTCAAGCAGCAACAACTTGTGTTAACATCAGTCAAAAAGTAACGTGAGACAAAGAGGTGGGGGGGGAGGGATATTGGGAGGAACGGCTGAGAGTTTGGTCAAGTAGGATACGTTCTCAAGTGGTTCTTAAAAGAGAAGAGAAAGATTGCGAGGTAAAGAAGTTCAGGGTGGAAGTTCACAGCTTCAGCTCAAGATGGCTGAAGGCACTAGTGCAAATGGTGGAACAAAGGAATTGGGAAATTAACAAGAGACCCGAGTTGGAGGAATAGAGAGTGATAGGGCTGGAGAGTGTAACAGAGATAAGGAGGGGTGAAACCAGTTTGCAATTGTCCGCTCCCCCTGTCAATGGCGGGCCAACTTCCACACCACCGCACACCGGGAACATCATTTACTACATCTGCATATAATTAAAAGCTCCGCTCACTGGAATCATCCCCCCAAGTTGGACCACCCCGGGACATCAGTGGGAAAACACAATGGCCCAGAACATGTCTTGACAGGTGTGACATGCAGAGGTTAGGATGCTTGGTTAGGGCCTCGCTCAGATCGTGGACATCCGAGGAGCAGAAGATGCTGGAGCCTTACAGCTACCGGACTCTGGAGGAACACGGGCGTCACGCACTTGATGGATCCTCATGGACATGGGTCCACCACGAAGCAACTCATGGAGGATGGAAGGTCACCGTTGATGTCTGGGGTCTGCTCTGGGACGTAAGGGTCTTGGCCATGGGCTGCTACAGATGATCGGTGAGGGGGTGGAGAGGAAGGTCTAGGTTTGACAGGGAGAGGGAGGTGTTGAAGGGTGGGTGGTGAGGTTGGGAGGCGGGGAACAAAGGTGTTGGGGGAGTGAGGTTGGGAGTGGGGGAAGGAAGGTGTCGGGGGGGGAGGATGCGAGGGTGGCGGAGGGAGTATGGGGGAGGAGGGTGGAACGGGGAGGAATGTGGCAACTGGGGAGGTAGTTGAAAGGGGGAGTAAGGGGGTTCAGAGGGGGGAAGGAGTTTGGAGGGGGGCAGGACTTTGGTGGGGGGGGGGGGGGAAGGAATTTGGGGTGGCAGGACTTTCGGGGGAGGAAGGAGATGGTGGGTGGTGGGGACAGGAGTCCGGGGGAAGGGAGAAGTCTGGATGCAGGAGGAAGTAAGGATGGAGAAAGAGTAAGGGTGAGGAAGGAGTATGTTGAGGAGGGAGTAAGGGTGGGGGCAATGTCCAGGTGAACGTGCAAGGGAGGGGTCTGTGGAGTCGATGATGGCCTCCTGGGAACTGCGGGTAGGCGTGGTAGGAGGGAATGGTGTGGATGAGAGAGGGCAGAGTGAACTGGTAGGGTGGGAGCTTGAGGGGGCAATGCTTGTAGTAGAAGGGACAGCGAGGGTGGTTGGTGGGTACTCGGAGGCAGACAAGGACCCTCGGGGTGGGAAGGTGGAGGTCATGGAGGTCAATGTGGATGGGGGTGGGATTCTCAGGAAGGCAGGGAACGTGCGCGTTCACCTGGACATCCCGGAAAGGCAAAGGACCTGGAAGGCGATGCTCGGCGAGGTCAACAGTGAAGGGGGAAAGGAGATGGGAGACTGGGGGAAGAGAAAGGAGGGTGGAGCTGAGAACATACTTTACAACAGGCGTGCTTCTGAAATGGAATGTGAGCGGAGCCTCGTGTTGGACAAGTGCGGGTGCTGCATGGGAGTGTGGTCAGTGGGTGGGCAGAGACGCAGGTCGGCTCAGGTGGACAATTGATAGTCAACCCCAGCAGCAGGCAGCATTGAAAATGCTCAGTGAGATGAAGGTGATGGAGGAAGGATTCACGTGCGTGGGAGAGTGCTTGCACGAGGCCACACACACACACTTCTCCCTCCACCCTCCAGAGTCACTCCAGTTCCTGCTGTGTGCAGATGGACTGGCAGTTGTGGGGGTGTTGGGGGTGGAGGATGCAGGGGGAGGATTCACGGAGCCTGTAAATGAAGCTGAAAGACAACATTACACATTAGTCAGTGAAAGTGAATATACTTTCAGATTATAAAGTGACAAAATGTGTTCACCTGTGCAACCACTTGTGATTAAAAATTCTTAACTTTTCTAGGCCGACCACTTTTCCTAGGTGCTGCCCTGACATCTGCAGCAGGGGTGGAGACAGCCTGTGCAATGGTTGGCCCTGTTGCCTCTTTTGACTTCAGCATGGGTCCTCTGGAGAGCCGAGGCCTTGAGGGCCCTGGCTGGCTTTGGCTGTCCTCCTGTGGGCCAGCTGCTCCCTCTGCAGTGACAGAGGACGAGGTTGAGGGGGTGACACACAAAGGGGACTCGGAGGGAATGAACAACCTCTGAGATTCCTGAGTGGATGACCCAGGGGTGTCCAGCTGCCGCTCCTCCTCCCTTCAGGTGCCTGAGGGACCCGGCCAGGCTCCTTGAGGGAAAGGAGCAACGAGGTGCCCTGTTTCCCTCTCGCGTTGCCACTGCAGGAACTCACCCATGGCTACCACAATGGGGTGCAGGTTTGCACGCATCTCCATGTTCTGCTGGACCACGGTCTCCATGGCTTCTGTCATCCTTCCCATGGAGACCTCCATACGCGCACAGGTGGGCTCCTCCAACAAGTGCCATTCTACTGAGGGCTTTCAACAGCTCTGCGTGATGTTCCCATGCCTTCTGCTGACTCTCCAGGATGAGTTGGAAGGCCGAATCCAGAGGCTCATCACCTGACTTGGACCTCACAGATGCCTCTTCCCCAGCAGTCTTCCCAGTGCCAGGGAGCTCGGCTGAATCTGCCTCCTCCTGCTGTGGGCATGTATCTGTGTGGTGACCATCAGATTGTGAACCAGAGCCTGCTCTAGATCTACCTCCCACTGAGGTGTGTGTCTTTGCGCTGGTGCAGGGTGTGGGTAAGCGCTGTCACGGGTCTTCCAGGCTGCTTATTTCCAGCTCTTCAATGGAGGAGGTGTCCTCTTGGCTGGAGGTGAGGACCTGGATGGAGCTGAGGGACTGACTGGCTGAGGGTGTCGGTCACTTGGCAGAGCTCCCTGTGAACCAAAGTAGAGATAATTAGTGCATGGCAGCAGAGTCAAAAGCAGGAGAGAGAGCACTCACAGTTGCGTTGAGAGAGGGATGATGTGGTGCAGGATCCTCGTAGGGTTGTTCGCCACTGACCTCATCGTCACCACAGGCACAGTTCACATCCTCACCAGTCAGCATGATGGCACAATCCTCAAAGTGAGTGAGGGGCCTAATGTGGGCCACTCCACCCCTGGTCTGGGATCTCTCCCTGCTGATGTGAGCCAGCTTCTCCTGTATGAAAACAGATGGAGAGAGTGTGAGCAGGACACATGGTACTGCGTGGAATGTTTGTGTGGTTAGTGGAGCCATGGATGGGATGAGGACGTGAGTTCCAGAGGGTATGAGTCTGATGGAGATGTGAGGGTGTGTGTGAGAGTTGGTGGTGTTGTCCCTTGGGGTGTGAGATCCCTGTGGACGTGTGATGGGTTTGTGAGTGTGTGAGTTGAGAATGATGAGAAGAGTAACTTACCCTGGAGGAATGAATGAGAGCATTCATCCTCTTCCTGCGCTGGGTGGCTGTCCTCTTTTGAAGGGTGTTGGTGCTGACCACCGCTGCCTTCGCCTCCCATGCTGGATTGGTGACCTTGGTTCCTGGCCTTCACCCAGCATGCGGGCAGAGGACTTCCCAGTGGGGCCTCCACTGTGTCCAGTAGGCGTCACTAAATCTGGGAGCAGCCTGTTTCCTCCCTTTGGCAGCCGTCAGTTCCCAGCAGCTTCTCATCCCTTGAAGAGTTCTAGCTCTGTGCAGGGGCGGCCTTTAAATATGGCACCCGGTTTACCGAAGGCCTGAGGTGACAGCGAGCAGGCGAATCAGAGGCCACCCCACCAGCGACCCAACGTATTTCCCGGGAATGCATAATTAATAAGGCGCGAATGGGATGATACGGTGTGAAAAGCCATTTTGGCCGCACTTGGTGCAAATCTGGGACAAGTCCACCCTAGGATGAGGATTTTACCTTGGAAGGTGTTGAGGAACTGGAAGCCAATTCGGGTCAGTGATCACAGCCGTGATTCTCTGTGTTATGAACCCGGCGGGGGGGGGGGGGGGCGGTGGAATGTCATTTTAAAGTGAAGCAGAAACAGAAACTAGTTTACCTTTACTGCATAATAGTGCACCCCATAGGTCGGAAGAGATTCTGCAATGCTCATGTAACTGGGAAAAGAGCAGAAATAAAAAGAATGTTAGGAACGACTTTGAATCTTTTTCTCGTTGTGCTCTCGAAACATTGGAATACTTAGACGGTGAATTTGTCAAACCCATAAAATAATACAGGCAACAGGAGGGATGTGTATACAAGAATAAACCAAAGAGGAAACATTTGAAATAGGCAAATTAGCAACACTTACAGAGATTAAACATCTTAGAACAGTTGTCAAAAGATTACATTGCTAAAAATATAAATCACTTTCCCATTTACCATAAAAGGACCAAAGTCGTAAACTTAGAATTCACGGCTGGTGGTGGTTATCACACAGACACCCAAAGTCGTTGAATCAGATTCTCTCATTGTTTTAGTGGAGGTGTTAATCTGTTTATTTAGAACAGTTTAAGATTCCACTAAAATGGGGGAAGAGAAGGAATTTGATGGAAGTTTGTAGTTTGCTAGAGAACATTGTAGATAATAGTTTCTAGTTTATCATTTTTCAACAGATCGGTAAGGCACAGTGCCAAAGATTTATCCTTTGAATTCATGACTTACTTCACAATAGCTTGTCCCCTTGTTTGTCCACTGACCTTCTTATGATGTTCGATCACTCTGTCCTCACTGAAAAGCATCAGACAACGATCATTTTTAAAACTGCCTTTATAAAAATATTGTAAAATGAAGTAAGACCAGGCCCAAATAGTCTGTTCCACCATCAACAAGATTCTGGCAGATCCTCTACCCATTCCCACACTATCCCCATATCTCTTAATTCCCATGGTGCCCAAAAATCTATCAACTTCTCTCTTGAATATACCCAATGACTGAACATCACTGCTCATTGGGATAGAGGATTCCAGAGACCCACAACCCTTTGAGTGAAGAAATTTCTCCTCGTCTCAGTCCTAAATGGCCGGCACCTTGTTCTGTGACTGTGATGCCGTGACCCCAGGAAAAATATTTTGTCAGCGTCGATCCTGTCAAACTCTTCGAGAATTAGTGGTCTGGTAATACAGAACTTGAGTATTGCCGAAAAAAGAGACATGTCAAAGATTTTGGTCTTACACTCATCCACAATTGTTGTTTTCCCCTTATGTTGGTATTCTCACTAGGTGTCCTGATGAGTGCAAGATGAAAAGCTTTGACGTGTCTCTTTTTTCTGCAATACTCTTCAGGAATTGTATATGTTTTAATTAGATCACCTCTCATTCTTCTAAACTCCAGGGAATATAGGCTTGTCCATCCAATCTCTTGAGATCCTCTCATCCCAATAACTAGTATGGTGAGCCTTTGTTGCACTCTCTCTAAGGCAACTACGTCCTTCCTCAGGTAAGGACACCAAAACTGCACACACTCCAGGCATGGTCTCGCCAGTGCTCTGTATAATTGTAAGTCACTGTCTGTCTAAAATGTGTCAGAAAAGAACAGCATGGGGATCCAGTCTTTTAATTACCTCTTGGGGCAGATACTATAGAATTTATTGGAATGTGTTGGAGCGGTTGAAACTCTTCATCCGTAAGAGACAGTGGAAAGAGAGCATGGGGAGAAAATGGTGAATGAGACTGTGACAAAGGAAGAGAGTGATATCAGAGACAGAGGGAGAAATAGAGCAACTAACAAAGTGAGAAAGTATGAAAAAGCAGGAAAGAAACAGAGGAACAGATGGAAAGGAAAACAAAGGCAGGAAAAGAAAGAGTCACCTGGCTTAGAAGCATCCTAAGGAAGGCCTTTTGGTCCATTGTACCTGTGCTGGCTCATTGTTAGAGTGATCAAAAACTAATCCCACTATCCTGCTCTCTCACACACATAGCCGTGTATTTTTCTCAGCTTCAAGCATTCTTTCATATTTTCCTGAAAAGGATTCAATGGTGTCTGCCTCAAATAGTCCCCGTAACAGAACAATCTGTGCTCCAAAACCATCTGTGCCTGGAGATCTGTCAGCCCCTTCACCATCCTGTTAAATTGATGAATCCGCATCACTCAAAGGGAATTGTCCTTCCCTTTCACCCCATTAAAACTCTATTAAACTTCCTTTTAGCCTTCTACGCTCCATTGCTTATCAGTCAAGTATCTAAAATATTCTCCCAACTACTGTTTCCCATCTGCAGTACCACCTTGATGAATCAACACTGTGTCTGGCTTCAATAACCCTTCCATAAAAGGGCACCCATAACTCAAAAATATCTCCGAGTGTGGACTAAGCAATATTTTGCGTAAATTCACCATTAATTCTTTATTCTTGCATTCTATAAAACAAAAATCTATTGGCTCTTCTATGGCTCTCTCAATTCCATTCAGGATTTCGTACTTAAATCCCTAAGTCTCTCTACTCATTCATATCCTGTCTGTCCATTCGCTAACCAATCAATTTTTCTAAATAGGAAATAGGAGCAAGAAGTAGGCCATTCGGCCCTTTGCAGGACAATATTTACAGTCCTCCTGATTATTTACCAAAATGCCATATAAATACCGTGGGCTGAATTCTCTGTGCTCGCCGGCGTCGGTTGTGCTTTGTGGCGAGAGCGGACAATATGGTGACAAGGTCACAAATCAGTTTCAAAATGTCATGAAACCAGGTGGCGATGTCCGCTCAGCCTGTCGATGGTGGGCTGCATTTCCCACCATCGGATGTTGGGAAGCTCATTGTAATACATCTGTATATTAGTATAAGGCTAGCCTGCTGGACTCACCCCCCCCACCATGCTGGATCGTCCGCCCACATTGACGTGATTGCGCGCTGACAGGTTTCACAACTGCACATAAGTGACGTGCATTTGGCGAGCTGCACTTTGCTCGGGACTTCGAGGTTTGCCTACCTTGCTTCAGGTAGCACTCACAGTCATCAGCGCCAGGCTCCGAGTACAGCACTTTTAGCGGGGGGAGGGAGTGTCAAGGGCAGGTCTTTATCTCCCAGACCAGCCATAAGGCGGGGGAGGGTTGGTATAGCTACAGGGTTAGGTCTTGCTTGGGGAAGGGGGAGAAGTGGCCTCAGGCAAGGGAAGAGGCTGCAGGATGAGGGCTGTACTGAGGAATGGGGGCATCCCAGGGTGTGTGCGGTGGGGGAAGGCGGGGGGGGCACAAGTTGATCTGTGCAAGTGGCCTCGAGATGATGAGGGCTGAGGAGGGCAGTCTCCAGAGGAGATGAGGCCAGATGGAGATGTGAGGGTGTGTGTGTGAGAATGGATGGTGATGTCCCTTGAGCTGGCAGTGAGTGAGATGCTAGTGGATGTGTAATGGGCTTGAGTGTGTGAGTTTAGAGTGATGAGATGGTTGCCAAACCCTGGCTGCACAGATGAGATCATTCATCCTCTGTCTGCATTGGATGGCCAACCTCTTCTGTGCAGCATTGGCATTGACCACCACTGCCATCATCTACCAAGCCGGAGTGGTAATGTTGCTGCCCATTCTGCAGCCAGAGAGTGGGTAGAGGACATCGTGGCGGTCCTCCACAGCATCCAAAAGGCGCTCGAGGGATGCGTCACAAAACCTGAGGGCTGCAGTCTTCTTGCCTTTCATGGCCATGTCTTCTTTGCTGCAGTCCTGGGCTGGGACCACTGAGAGGTGTTGTGCGGCTGTACTTTAAATATGGCGCTTGGCGTGATGAAGTGGTGATGTGACGGCCTGGTGGGTGAGCAGGAGCCCACCCACCAAGGAAATAGCGTGTTTCCTGGGAATGCATAATTAATGTGGTGGGGTTTGGGACGAAACGACATGAGAAGCCACCATTGCAGTCGGCGGGTAAAATATTGTTTTACCTGCCCGCTACCACACTTAGTGCAAATCTGGGGCGATTCCACCTTGTGACTCAAAAGCAGATCAGAGACTGGAAATTCTGCAGTGAGCAACTCACCTCCTCACTCCCCAAATCCTGACCACCATCTACAAGGCACAAATCAGGAGTGTGATGGAATACTCCTCACTTGCCTGGATGAGTGCAGCTCCCACACTCAAGAAGCTTGACACCATCCAGGACAAAGCAGCCCCATGTGATCAGCACCCCATCCACCAACTTCAACATTCACTCCCTCCACCACCACAGTAGCAGCAGTGTGTGTACCATCTATCTACAAGATGCACTGCAGGAATTCACCAAGGCTCCTTTGACAGCACCTTCCAAACCCACGACCACTACCATCTTGAAGGACTAGGGCAGCAGACACATGGGAACACCACTGCCTGCAAGTTCCCCTCCAAGTCACACACACCATCCTGACTTGGAACTATATTGCTGTTCCTTCAGTGTTGCTGGGGTACACCTAAACCACGTAGACTGCAGGGGGTCAAGGAGGCAGCTCACCACCACCTTCTCAAGGGCAATTAGGGATGGGCAATAAATGCCGGCCCAGACAACGAAGCCCACATCTTGAGACTGTATCAATAAGAAAAATTACCACTGTTGTGTTGTTATCAGGTTTTGAGATTGTCTAATCTCTACCCAAGCTCATAGACATATATTCTGGACTGACTCCTGCGGCACACTATTTCCAATCCTCCTACTCCCTGTTAAACACTCTTTCACCGTAACTCCTTGATCTCTCTCCAATTTCGTATCAATGCGACTGCATTTTCACAAGCACAGGATTAATGTAGGGACCTTGATTGCATGTAATACATTTTAATTTTCCAGTAGTAGGGTTTGCCGTACTGTTCTTTACAATTGAAAACTGAAAGGTTCCGCTTTTACCACTTGGCTGCTGCGTAAAGCATTCATGAGAAAAAAGTCCTTGGGCTGCTTTGAAGAAACTAAAACAAAACAAACATTCCATTGGGTCTCCAGCATCTTGGTTTTTAATAGCTCGTGAAAGATTTCCCTCTCAAATATCGGGTCTGTAACCGAAGACACAAGAGGCCAGGCTTCTTTTCCACAGAGACATGAGTGACGTTACTGCAAGGGAGTCACTAATGACAGAGGCTGTAAAATACTTTAAATATCATCTCAGCTGCTCCTCCACAGTTGGGACAACAGCATCTAACAGCTGCCAATGCGCAGCCCACACTGCTGCACCTGCCGTTATCATTTATATAAGTTTACCTCCGTTGTCTTCTGAACTTAAATTTAATATAAAACAGCTCGGGAATTTATTGATGGTTCTAATCCTTGTATCTTCCTTTTCTCCCCATGCTTTTCTATTCCTCTTCCTCTAAGCGTGCCCCTGTGCAAGGCCCCATGCCTGGCCTGGCTCTCTCTGCTGTTTCTACAGCTTTGCCTCCGCAGCCATCAAAAGCTCCCTCCTCCTCAGAACATCCCTTCTCCTCTTCCCCCCTCACCTAGAATGGAACAGTGAATTTGCTACTCACTAGGTGAGTTAAAGAAACATTCCCTGATCTCCGAAAGGGTGGCAGTCGGAAGCTATCAGCTCCTCCCCTCTCTCAAGTATGGAACTGGTGAGAAGCCCCATTCCTGAATGTAGTGGGGCTTGTTGGAAAATGTCCACTGTGGATGTGGGGTGAGAGCGGGAGCAGGTTTGACTGTGTCGCCTCCTTTAGCCTGTCCATAGTTGAGTGAAGCAGAGAAAACCTGTGTGAATTAACCGTTCAAGTGGTTTAATTGCAGCGATTGTGTATTTTGCAGATAAATACGAGGCAGTGGAGTGAAAGCACTTATTTCAGCATTGCCAAAAAACTGGTCTGAGTGGAATGATGCAAAGATCTAAGCAGCCAAAGGAGAAAGTGGAAGGATTATTGCAGCAATGTTTGACAAACCTTTCCTTGCCTAGCGAGAGTCATATAGATGTCTGATGCTTTGATGCATTTCAAAGTAATTTAATTCTCCTGCATGTTTGGTAACAAATGAAGGAGGGTTTGAGAGCCTTTCTTTCATATAGACAGTTCCCCGTAAACACCTTTCCTACAGCTCTCTCTGAGAAATCGAATAGAGAATGTAGGAGAGACTTCCAGAGAGTGGCAAGAATGTGGATGTCACTACCACAGCAAGTGGCTGAGGTGAACAATATACATACAGTTAAAGGGGAGCTAGATAAACACAAGAGGTGACGTAACAGTGACTGTCCTTGACAACAAGGCAGCATTTCACCGAGTGTGGCATCAAGGAGCCCTAGCAAAACTGGAGTCAATGGGTATCTGGGGAAAACTCTCCTTTGGTTGGAATAATACCTAGCACAAAGGAAGATGGTTGTGGCTGTTGGAGGTCAATCATCTCAGTTCCAGGACATCACTGCAGGAGTTCCTCAGGGTAGTGTCCTTGACACAACCATCTTCAGCTGCTTCATCAATGACCTTCCTTCCATCATAAGGTCAGAAGTGGGGATGTTCACTGATGATTGCACAATGTTCAGCATCATTAGCAACTCCTTAGGTACTGACGCAGTCCATGTCCAAATGCAGCAAGACCTGAACAATATCCAGGCTTGGGCTGACAAGTGGCAAGTAATATTCGCACTACACAAGTGTCAGGCAATGACCATCTCCTACCAACCCATTGACATTCAATGACATTACCATGACTGAATCTACTATCAACATCCTGGAGGTTACCATTTACCAGAAACTGAACTGGACTAGCCATATAAATACTATGGCTGCAAGAGCAAGTCAGATGCTAGGAATCCTGTGGCGAGTAACTCACCTCCTGACTCCTCAAAGCCTGTCCACCGTCTACAATGCACAAGTCAGGAGTGTGATGGAATAATCCCCATTTGCCTGAATGAGTGCAGCTCCAACAACACTCAAGAAGCTTGACACCGTCCAGGACAAAGCAGCATGCTTGATTGGCACCACAAACATTCACTCCCTCCACCACTGACGCACAGTAGCAGCAATGTGTACCATCTACAAGAAGCACTGCAGGGATTCACCAAGACTCCTTCGACAACACCTTCCAAACCCAGGACCACTACCAAAAGAAGGACAAGAGCAGCAGACACATGGGAACACCACTACCTGGAAGTTCCCCTCCAAGTCACTCACCATCCTGACTTGGAAATATATCAGCTGTTCCTTCACTGTCGCTGGGTCAAAATCCTGGAACTCCCTCCCTAATAGCACTGTGGGTGTACCTACACCACATGGACTGCAGCGGTTTATGAAGGCAGCTCACCCCCACCTTCCCAAGGGCAACTAGCGATGGGTAATAAATGCTGGCATAGGCAGTGACACCCACATCCCATGAATGAATAAAAAAAAGAGGGAGAATGTAATAGACGATTCTGCCGACAGACTTAGATCATGAAGGATGGGAGGAGGCTTGAGTGAAGCATAAACACCAGCATGGAGTGGTTGGACTGAATGGCCTGTTTCTGTAATTCTTTGTAAAACCTGCTGGGGTTTGTGGAATTAAGCTGCAGAGAGAGTCAAGTGTTAAAGGATGCAGCACAGACACTGAGAAAATTGAATTACTAAGGAACAATCAAGGAACTGAAGTGGGGATGGTGATTAGATGTGCTCAGGAGCCCTTGGCAACATTCACTGCTATTAAACTGCATTTGAAAGCAATATATTCAATAAGGATTGCTTTAAATTGCGGAAGTTTCTGTGATGTGATGAATGACAGGGCTGGGAAATGGAGCAGGTCTTCAAGTTTGTTTGAGGTGATGGGTTCTCATATACTCTCTCAGGAGTAGGCATGACATCAAGTACAACTTGCTTTACGTTAAACTGAGAATAGACCTAACCCTAACCTCAGACCAACACTATATGCTGCACTGCAGGGAGTTGTCTGTACCTAAGCTGTCTTATATTTATGACCTCTCTGACTGAAATTGCTCAATTAGCGGCAACTGTGCAGAATGAGAAGAGCTTTCTCCATTGGGAAAATGATATGGGATTACTGAAAGCCAGTTCATTTCAGAGCTCTGAGCAGTGATGGGGAAGCCTTTCGCCTTTCACTCTGAGCTCCAATATTTGGACTGACTTGTGGAAAGAAAGGTCTGCTTTTCTGATCATTGTCCTGACCCCGTTATAATGTCAGCCAAGACCCCACAGCAATGCTTCCGATCGAATCCTCATCCTGCTGCTTGCACATATTCAAGAGATACAATACTCAGCCAGGTCATTAAGAACAAGCGATAACTTGATGGTTTGTTCTTTGCTCGCACTACATGGCTGAGTGACACCTTACAATACAGGAGCAAAACTACTGTTCATAATTTCTTGGGTATGAAGCAACTCAAATAAAACTCTATCCTCTTTGCCTGTTTGATGGAAATCAAGGGGAGCAATCCTTTGGCAGTCATCAATAACTTAACAATTGCTGCTTGATGTATCCTTGTCCAGCTGGCTGACGGTCACTCTAGTTCTGTCCATTCTATGATATAGAGAATTCCTACAGGCTTCTTTATTCAGCAACACAGGGCTACTTGTGTGCCAAACGCCAAAAGCAGCAAGTGATGGACAGAGCTAAGTGATCCCACAGCCAATAGATCAGATCCAAGCTCTGCAGTCCTACCACACCCAGTCATGAATGGTGGTGGACAATTAAATAACTCACTAGAGGAGGAGGTCCCACAAATATCCTCATCCTCAATGATGGGGGAGCCCAGCACATCAGTGCAAAAGATAAGACTGAAGCATTTGCTATGATCTTTGGCCAGAAGTGCCAAGTGGATGAACCACTTCGGCCTCCTCCAGAGGTCCCCAGCATCGCACATGCCAGTCTTCAGCAAATTTAATTAACTCCACATGGTGGGCCTTGATAATATTTTGGCAAAAGTGCCGAAGATTTGTGCTCCAGAGCTTGTCGCACCCCTAGCCAAGCAGTTCAAGTACAGCTACAACAAAGGCAACCATCTGGCAAAGTGAAAAATAGCCCAGGTATGTCCTGTACACAAAAAGCAGGACAAATCCAACCCAGCCAATTACTGCCCCATCAGTCTACTCTCCATCATCAGTGAAGTAATGGAAGGGGTCATCAGCAGTGTTATCAAGCGGCACTTGCTTAGCAATAACCTGCTCACTGACGCCCAGTTTGGGATCTGCTCAGCTTCTGACCTCATTACAGCCTTGATTCAAACAAAAGAGCTGAACTCGATAGGTAAAGGCAGAATTTGACCGAGTGTGGCATCAAGGGGCCCTAGAAAAACTGGAGTCAATGGGAATCAGGTGGGAAAACTCTCCGCTGGTTGGAGTCATACGAAGCACAAAGGAACATGGTTGTGGTTGATGGAGGTCAATCATCTCAGTTCCAGGGCATCACTGCAGGAGTTCCTCAGGGTAGTGTCCTCGGCCCAACCATCTTCAGCTGCTTCATCAATGACCTTCCTTCCATCATAAGGTCAGAAGTGGGGATGTTCGCTGATGATTGCACAATGTTCAGCACCATTCACAACTCCTCAATACAGAAGCAGTCCATGTACACATGCAGTAAGACCTGGACAATATGCAGGCTTGGGCTGACAAATGGCAAGTAACATTCTTAACATTGCCAGGCAATGACCATTTCCAAAAAGAGAGAATCTAACCATTACCTGTTGACAACCAATAGCACTACCATCGCTGAATGCCTCACTATCAGCACCCTGGGGGTTACATTTACCAGAAATTGAACTGGACTAGCCATATAAATACTATGGCTACAAGAGCAGGTCAGAGACTAGGAATCCTGTGACAAGTAACTCACCTCCTGACTCCCCAAAGCCTGTCCACCATCTACAAGGCACAAGTCAGGAGTGTGATGGAATACTCCCCACTTGTCTGGATGAGTGCAGCTCCCACAACACTCAAGAAGCTTGACACCATCCAGGACAAATCAGTCCACTTGATTGGCACCCCATCCACAAACATTCACTCCCTCCACTGTTGAGGCACAGTAGCAGCAGTGTGTACCATCTATAAGATGCACTGTAGAAACTCAACAAAGCTCCATTGGCAGAACATTCCAAACCCATGACCACTACCATCTAGAGGGACAAGGGCAGCAGATGATGGAAACACCACCACCTAGAAGTTCCTCTCCAAGTCACTCACCATCCTGACTTGGAAATATATCGCTGTTCCTTCACTGTCGCTGGATCAAAATCCTGGAACTCCCTTCCTAAGGGAGTGTGGGTGTACCTACACCACATGGACTGCAGCGGTTCAAGAAGGCAGCTCACCACCACCTTCTCAAGGGCAACCAGGGATGGGCAATAAATGCTGGCCCAGCCGGCGACGCCCACATCCCGTAAAATCAATAAGAAAAACACTCAAAAGCTCAACCCAGGCTAGTGAACAATGGCATTAACATATAAACAACAATCTGTGTTCGATTCAACATTTTTAACAATCAACTGAGACAGAAATTGAAGGTGAGCTGATGGAAGCCGGTGAAAGGTCTGTTAACTTCGGGTCTCAGTCTCAGAGGTTTTTCATCAGATCTGGTTCTGATGAAAAGTCATCGGCCTGAAACGTTAACTCTGTTCTGCTCTCCACGAATGCTGCCTGACCTGCTGAGTGTTTCCAACATTTACTGTGGTTATTGCATTTATATAGCACCTTTAGTGGGCAAAATGCCCCAAGGTGCTTCCCAGCTACATTATCAAACACAATTTGATGCTGAACCACATACAGAGATATGAGGTCAGAAGATGACCAAAAGCCTGGGCAAAGAGAAAGGTTTTCAGGACTGTCTTAAAGCTGGGAAGAGATGAAGGGCGGTGGACAGGTTAGAGCGAGAATTCCAGAGCTGGAAAGAGAGGAAGGGAGGTGGACAGGTTCGAGCGGGAATTCTAGAACTGGGAAGAGAGGAAGGGAGGTGGACAGGGGTTCGAGTGGGAATTCCAGGCGGTAGAAGGAATGGCTGTCAATGGTGGAGTGATAAAAATCGGTGATACTCAGGAGGTCAAGAGGAATGCAGATATCTTGGAGGGTTTTGCGGCTGGAGGAGATTACAGAGATAGGGTGGGGTGATTTGAAAACAAGGATGAGAGTTTTAAAAGCGAGGCGTTGCTGGACCAGGAGGCAATGCGGGTCAACACGCACAGGGGTAGAACAAGGGAAGCTGACCCGGGCAGCAGAAAACCTCACTTCAAACCCACTGCATCAACACGTTCTAACATGTCGAAGCACTGTGCCAAGGGGCTGAGAGGCTCTTACGGGTTGAAGTTGTTTGGGGAGGGGGTTTATGTGAGGGGCCCCAAGAGTTTTTAATCTGACTGGGGAGCAGAGATCAGAGACCATCTCGACAGTATGCTGTAGACTTATCCTCGAATAGTGTTGTCTTCACTAAAGGCTCCTTGCAAGGAGCATGGGATTGCTGAATTTCCCTTATTGAGCTCAAAATACACTCCCCACACCCAACCCACTTTTAAAAGGACATTGCTAGAAATAAGATATATAAACACACACTCACACACGCAAACTCACACATGTGCACGCAGACACACAACACACACACACACTCTCATACACACACACACACACACACACACACAATCACACACACACACACACACACGCAAGCTCACACATGCGCACGCACTCTCTCGCACGCACTAGCACACACACACACACACACACACACACACACACACGCATGCACTCTCACACATGGACACACATACGCAAGCTCACACATGCTCACGCACTCTCTCGCACGCACTCGCACATAGACACACACACACTCACAGATACACGCACGCACTCTCACACATGGACATACACACGCAAGCTCATACATGCGCATGCGCTCTCTCGCATGCACTCACACAGACACAGATGCACAACACACACATACACACAAGCTCACACATGCGCACGTACTCTCTCGCACGCACTCGCACACAGACACAGATGCACAACACACATACACACACACACACACACACACAAACACACACACACACTCTCACACACACACGCGCTTTTTGTGAGACCTTTTCATTCATGTGTGATGGAGTCAGATTATCACAGACAATGGGAGATGTCTCCTGAAGGAGAATTGAGATAGCCAGGATCAACTTGACCAGAATGAAGGCTGTGTGAACATCAAAGAAACTGAACCTGAAGCGTAGGAAAAGAATGTTGAGGTTCTACATTTTGTCATCTATGTTATATTCCACAGAGGCATGGACAACAAACAAAGGCACTATTGATAAGCTGAGTGTATTCAAGATGTGGACATACAGGAGGATGTTCCACATAATCCTACACAAAGGGAAAGACTAATGAGGAAGTGCTGGAAATGGTTGGAGAAAAGAGGAACTTAGCGCATAACATCAAAGAGAGATGGATACAACATTCTGAAGTGGACGGTAGACAGAAACAGTTCTTAGAAGAAAAGATCAATGGAAAACATAGGTGAGAAACAGAGGAGAATATGGATGACAGAGAAATGATTGGACGCAGTTAATTATGTGGAACGTGTAGGGACAGCCCAGGAGGTGGAGGTCCAGGGCGGTTAACGTTCTGAGAAGATGATGACACCAACAAACAAACAAACAGAGTCAGCCACGCTTTATCATAACAGCTCGAATCAAAAACTTACTTTAACTGCAAAGTCATTTGTAAAGGATTAAAAATATTAAATTTACATGTTTGAGAGAGTGTGTGCGCGCGTGTATTATCCTTATATTAAATTTACAATTAAGACATTTGTCTTTGTCAGCTAATGTTGGCTAAGGGTACAAAAGACTCACTGAGTGTGAACGTTGTGGACTGTAAATTTCAAAGCAGCGGTTATGTAAAAGGAAGGGCCTGTGGCTTACCAGTAAGCGAGGGATGGGTGCTCCTTCAAAGCTTGTGTTGGCAATACTGGCAGCTTCTTTAAGTCAGCCCTTGTGACTTCATTGCTGAAAGAAAAATCAAAAGGATATCAGGTTTATGCAGAAACCATGATCCTCAGTGTGAACAGGTCCAGATGGAACATTCTGAAAGCCTACATCTGTTCCTTTTTAGTAAAGGAATAGCACTTTTCCTTGGCATGTTTGAAAAATCAACGTGTCTCACTGTTGCTGTGTGGTCAGGAACTAGATTCAGCCTCACTTCCTCTGTACAAGTCCCTCGCCACCCCCCCTGCCCAGCCCACTCGAATAAAGACACTTTTTGACCCATTTGGGACGGAGGGGTGAGGAGGTGGGGGGACAAACAGTTCACTCTCCTCTACAGGGATTAAATTAAGAGTCAAATAATGGGCTTGGGTGAGGGGTGGGGGGTGGGTGGCGATGGGGAAGCACCAAACAAAGCTTTGATGGTGAGGTTCAACTCTCACATCCTGTAAGGCTCAAAGGAATCACTGACCTTATTTTAAGATTGTCCCTTAACACAAAGCTAGCTCTGTTTCAGCGATGGTGGGACCAACTTCAATGGTGATGATTTCTTTACACTCTGGGACTCTACAAAAATAGCCTCAATTTATAGAATGTCTACTTGCTGCTCGCATAACCTTAAAGCTCCCTTTTTATCTCAATAAGAGCGAGTTTGTTATGCTTTATACTTTTGAACATTTTGTTGTTTTTAATGTGCAGCCCAGGAGAGTTTAAACGTCTCACCTCCAGACATTCAACCTCTGTCTGCAGCCAGGATTGCCATGTGCCTGACGGCAGGGCAATATATTTTACACTGTACCTGCCATCAGTGAACTTTTTAACCTCGTTCATGTTACAATTTATAAGTTATCGTGACAGAGTGCAACTATGTGAGGTGAAACTTGATCAAGTTTGCTTTTGGCTGTGCTCGGTGACCCAACTAGAACACAGCAGCTTCGCGTTCTGGCAGTTGTTTTAAAGGGTATTAGTAGTGAAATGTAATACAGCCTTGTATACACACGTTGTTTTATACTTCACTGCGCAGGCTGCAAGCTAAGACTCGCCGTCCTTTCTCTGCGTGCATGAGCTATGTACCACCACTAAACCTAGGAGTTCGGGACTTGTACTGCATGGGTCATCGAGGAGTTTGAAAATGAAGTAACTCTTATCATCTAGTACCAGCAATCAGCATTTTGGCATATACCAGTGTCGGAACAAACTGTTAACAACAACAACTAGCATTTGCAGAGCAACTTTAAATCCCAAGGTGCCACATAGGAGTTTTAAGGCACTGGGCGGGATGTTACGGTCCCGCTGAAGTCAGTGGACTTTTGAACGGCTCGCTGCATTTTACAGCCCTGCCCCCGCTACGACAGGTTTGTAAATTTCGGCCCGCTGGTTGAACTTTTCACCAGTGATCTGATAACATTGCATAAACAAGAGTTCATCGGATGGAGAGGAATTGAAATGACATCACTTGTACTTTCATGGCCGTTGATGTTTCTGGGTGTTCAAAGTCATGACTTAAGGGAATGTCACAAGGACATAGGGTAGGAGTACCCTGCTCCGCCGTGCAATAAGATCATGGCTGATCTTTGATTTCAATTCTGCTTTCCTGCCTGATCCTTGTATCCCCCAAAGTTCAAAAATCCCTCGATCTCTGTCTTGAATATACTCAATGACTGAGCATTCACTGCCCTCTGGGTAGGGGATTCCAATGATTTACAAATAGTTGAGTGGAGAATTTCCTCTTTATCTCAGTTTTAAATGATCGACCCCCCCCCCCCACCCCCAACCAATCCTGAAATGATGTCCTGTTATGGTTCTAAACTCTCCAGGCAGGGGAAGAGAATCTCTCAGCATTGACCCTGTCAAGTGCCCTCAGAGGTTTATAAATTACAATGAGATCACCTCTCATTCTCCTAAACCCCAGGGAGTACAGGTCAATTCTACTCAACCTCTCAGCCCAGGGATCAATCTAGTGAATCTTCGCTGTACTGTCTCCAATGCAGGTGTATCCTTCCTTAGACAAGGGGACCAAAAAGGCAAATAGAACTCTAGGTGCGGACTCACTAAAACCCTGTTCAACTGTACAAGGCTTCCTTATTTTTGTACACCAAACCCTTTGCAGTAAAGGCCAACAGATGGTAAATGGTACCTATGGTGCCTCCACCTATCGCTGGCCTTCTATCCAGCTTCACCTGCTCCACTCCCCTTAAACAGCATAAATTTCATCACATCTTTACTTCTCTTTAGCTCTGAAGAAGCGTTATACGGACTCAAAACATTAACTCTTATTTTTTCTCTCTCCACAGATGCTGTTAGACCTGCTGAGTTTTTCCAGCATTTTCTGTCCTTGTTTCAGGTTTCCAGGATCTGCGGTATTTTGCTTTTATCGTACCATTTACCTTCCTAATTGCTTATTATACCTGCACGCTAACTTTTTGCATTCCTTGTACCAGTACATCCAAGTCTCTGAGCAGCGACATTTAGAAGCTCATGCCTTTCTATTCTTATGACCAAAGTGAATACACTTGCCCACATTATACTCCATCTGCCATCTTTATGCTCCCTCACTTAACCTGTCGCTATCTCTCTGCAGCCTCTCTGTGTCCTCCTCACAACTTACATTCCCATTTTTAGCAAACTTGGATACATTACTCTCGGTACCTTTATTTAAGTCGTTAACATAGGTTGTAAAACATGTCACACATAAAATGAAAAAAGAGTGGCCTAGAAATTGGTTCACGCATCACCCATTGTTTTGAAAAAATACTGGGGCTAAATGTTCCAAACAGCATGCATCGCGCACAGTTCATTCTGCACAGGGAGAGGTTGACATGCCAAATTGTTAAAGGGCACCCTGGAGTTGGCAAAGGCACTGCTCAAAGCCAGTGCTTAGTCCAAGGTATGACTCTATAGATATCGAGTGACCCGACAGTGAATGAGTGGGCTTTGAACTCTACGGGCGCGGCACTGCGAAATTAGAGAGGATTAAATATTAATCATAGAACTTTATCCTTTATTAAATGTAAGGAGCTGTAATCTATATATACATATATATACAGAGGTTTTGCAGGAAAACACCATTTGCCCATTTAACCTATTCTTCTGAAGTGCATCAGAGTCCCACAAATCACGGTGAGGAATTTTAGTCACAAATGCCCCTTATTACTTGAAATTCTGCAAAGTTACTACAATTCAAAGTAATTGGTTACATATGGGGCTAATATAACAGTCATTATACATGCTGTCTTGAGATGTGCCTGGGATGTGACGAGGCGCTATATAAATGCATTTCTTTCCAAGGTTGAACGGATTGGTTTCACACCTCTTCACTGCACGGCTGAGGCATATTTATCCAACATTCCTTCCCCCTTATCACCTTTTGAAAAGCTCTTTGCCAAGCTCCAGAACCTATAACGTGGTGTTGACGTGAGCTAGTGTGACTCTTGGTTTCGGATTGCCCCTCCCCTCTTCGCTTTTGTTCGGTTCGTTAAAAAAAAAAGAAAATGGTTTGCTCATCTCCCCCTTTCTCATTCTGACGAAGGATCAATTCCGGAAACTTGAACACGTCTCCTTGTGTTCCAGATGCTGCCGCAGCTGGCTGTGCATTCCCAGCACTTTCTAGGTTTATTTCGGTTTTCAACATTTCCGTCTCCTCCTTTCACCTCAGCGGAATTGTGTCCATATCCGTGATTTAGTCGTTTCTGTCCACATGACGTTGGCCCAGGTCTTGTGGTCCCAGCAGCATGAATGCTGAGAGTTTCACCACGACTGAGGGATGCTACAGCACCTCAACCACCGAAGGACCAACTTGCTGGAAGTTGTGGGCCGGGTGAATGGGCTCTGGGTGACCCAACACTGATGGTCCAATGGGACCGTTAGTTGGTAACTTGGGCTGATTGCAGCACTTGCGCCAGGTTTTATGGGGATATGTTTAGGCCGCTCCTAGGGGGCTTAGAGCCTGTGAGGGTATGCAGCCCTTTTAATCAACAGGAGAGTGAATACACTCCTGCTCCACCAGCATCCCCACTGCACCCCCAACAACCCCCTCCATCCTCCCCAACTCTGCTCCTCCACTCCTGGGACCCCTCAACTCTGCTTTCCCATCCCCGGGACCCCCGATTCTGCTCCTCCAGCCCTGTGACCGACCCCCCCCGACTCTGCTCCTTCACTCCCAGGACTCCTGACTCCGCTTCCCCACCCACCAGGACCCCCCAATTGTGCTCCCCCACCCCTGGCATCCTCTGACTCTGCTCCTCCACCCCGGGACCCCCCCGACTCTGCTCCTCCACCCGCAGGACCCCTGACTCTGCTCTGCTGGGACCCCCCAACCCTGCTCCTCCACCCCTGGGACCCCTGACACTGCTCCTCCACCCCAGGGACCACCAATTCTGCTACTTCACCCCCAGGACCCCCTGACTCTGCTCCTCAAACCCCCGGACCCTTAACTCTGCTCTTCCATCCCAGGACCCCTGATTCTGCTGCTCCACTCCTGGGACCCCTGACTGCTCCCCCCCTACCCGGGACCCCCTGACTCTGCTCCTCAAACCCCCGGACCCCTGACTCTGCTCCTCCACTCCTGGGACCCCTGATTCTGCTCCTCCACCCCCAGGACCACTGATTCTATTCCTCACACTGGAAACCCCTCTGCTTTGCCACATTGCAAACCCAGGCCAACAGGTGCAGCCTATGAAGGTTTCCTCGTCTCGTTCTAACTTCTTTCCCTGTACGGTTAGAATCTTCTGCTTTTTATTTGCTCCCACCTAGAATCACCATCAGGTGCCAAGAGTGTGACCTGTTCCCCGGCCTCTGCCATCACCCTCTCTGAAACAGCTGGATGAGCATGAAAGGGGACCCAAAGGTGACAAAAACACAGGTGGGTGGGCGGGAATTGGAAAACTCTGGCCGCTGTGTGAATGCAGAAGACCATCAAACTCAGTCTGCTTGTCCCTCTGAATGCTACGTGGACTGACACGATCCGACCAGAAGATAATAATAAAAAAAAAGATTAATCGGAATAAAATGTGGCAGGATGAAATGAACGTGACAGTTGTGCAGTGGTACGTGACAGCGCAATGGAAGCAGAAACACTGACGTTTACTGCATTCATTATGAACGGGGTAAAACCTTTTACAAAGAGTACTATTACAAGCAATAAAATTTTCACTGAAATCCTTTTGAAAGGCACCACGATAAGGAAATGCTGAAGATGTTACGACAGATTGCTAAATCCTTCTAAAACTTTGTCAAAACATGTTTGTGTCCAACAACAAGCATTATCTCCTTACAGGACTTTTTATTCACGTTTAATTCAATCCCTATTAGGGGCACAGCATTAGTTTTATATTCTGGCAACTAAAGGAAAGTTTATTGTGTTGAAATGTACAAGATAAGACTATTTTTTTGGCTGCAAAATATCCCGGTTTGTACAGTCAATTTGTGAAAGGAAATCCTCTGACGTGTACCAAGCAGCTTACAATAACTTTCCTTTTCAACCTCCTTTAAATCAGCATTTATTTTATTTATAAAATCAAAGTGGATTATAACCTGCAATATTCAAGCGAGCGACCGTGACCTTTCAAACCTGGTCTGACGAAATAATTAACTTGTGTTCTGGTTGTTTAACCACATTCCCCCTCTCGAGCTCTCGCTCACTTTCCTCAAGTCCATCAATCTGATAAAACTGGGGCCACTGAAAGCCACCCCGTGACCTCCGGGCTTTGCCAGACTGCGACAGAGCTGTCAGTGTGCCAGTGATCCCGTGTCCCAGAGGGTGAAATGCTCACACCGAAGGGTTTTGAAAAGCACCAGGGGTGAGGAGTTGTAAACCAAACAGCACCGACGAGAAGCAGCTTGGAACACATCAAGAACTGTTGGGGTGAAGGACGGGGATTTGCTTCCCACTCGCTGCTGCGCCCCACCGTCTGTTTTCATTTCAGCTTCCATGGCAACGAGCGGATATTTAATTCCTTTTCCTTGCCCCCAATTTGATCCCTCGCGGCCCCCCCCCCCCCTCCCCAAGGTGACTCATGGTGGAGAATGGCTCCATGTGGTAGCTCTCTAATAAACTCGCTGATGTGCATCATTGCACATGTGATTGTGGCCCAATGTGCGTCGGTGCACTGTTGGACTTGGGGGTGGGGGTGGGGGAGGGGTGGGTAGGGAGGAGGGTGGGGGGTGGGTGTGAGTAGGTGGATTTGGGGGGACTGGTGTGAGGGGGGGGCTTGGCATGGGGGTGGGTGGGGGTGGGTGGGTGTGGGGGATGTTGGGTTTGGGGGGTTGGGTGTGGTTGGATGGATGTGGGGGATGGGTGCGGGCGGAATTGGGTATGGGGGTGGTGGGTGTGGGTAGGTGGATGTGGGATGTGGTGTGGGGGGTATGGATGTGGGTGGGTGGGGGGGTGGGTGTGGAGGGATGGGTGTGGGGGTTGTGGTGTGGGGGGAGTGGATGTGGGTGGGTGGGTGGTGTGAGGGGTGGTGTGGGGGGTGGGTGTGAGGGGTGAGTGTGGGGGGTGGGTGTGAGGGGTGAGTGTGGGGGGTGGGTGTGAGGGGTGGGTGTGGGTGGTGGATGTGGGTGGGTGGTGTGGGGGGTGGGTACGGGGGAATTGGGTATGGGGGGGTGGGTGTGGGGGGTGTGTATGGGGGGTGGGTGTGAGAGGTGGATATGGGAGGGTGGGTGTGGGGGGAGTGGATGTGGGGGGTGGGTGTGGGGGGTGGGTGTGGGTGGGTGGGTGTGGGGGGTGGGTGTGAGGGGTGGTGTGGGGGGTGGATGTGGGGGGGGTGTGAGAGGTGGGTATGGGGGGGTGGGTGTGGGGGGTGGATGTGGGTGGGTGGTGTGGGGGGTGGGTGTGGGGGGTGGGTATGGGGGGTGGGTGTGGGGGGAGTGGATGTGGGGGGTGGGTGTGAGAGGTGGGTATGGGGGGGTGGGTGTGGGGGGAGTGGATGTGGGGGGTGGGTGTGGGTGGGTGGGTGGTGTGGGGGGTGGATGTGGGGGGTGTGGTGTGGGGGGTGGATGTGGGGGGTGCTGTCGTGATTGGCCGTGAGGGGCGATAGAACTGAACCTGACGCAGTTCCTCATCTTCCATCCTCACTTTCACTTCTGGGTTGGGGTCACGAGGAATAGCTGCCTGTGGGCAAAGCTGATATTTCCCCTCCCAAAACCTCCCCATATGGAGCCAACTGCAAACCTGATGAACGTTTTCTCTTGTCTCTGGAATTAGCTGCATTCATCAACCCAGCACAAATATTTACAGCGAAACAACTGAAATCTTTAAGACCCTGAGGGGTCCTGACAGGGTGGATGTGGAGATGATGTTTCCTCTTGTGGGTGAATCTAGAACTAGGGGGTCACTGTTTAAAAATAAGGGGTCACCCATTTGAAACAGAGATGAGGCAAAATGTTTCCTCCTGGAACTCTCTTCCTGAAAAGGTGGTGGAAGCAGAGTCTTTGAATATTTTTTAAGGCAGAGGTGGATAGATTCTTGGTAAGCAGAGGGTTGTGGGTTATCGGGGGTAGGTGGGATGCAGATTTCAGGTTACTATCAGATCAGCCACGATCTTATTTAATGGCGGAGCAGACTCGAGGGGCAAAAAGCTTCAATGCCGAAAATTAACTTGTAGGTAGGACAATGAAGATGCTGAGGGTAGGGGGAGGGGAGGGGGGAAGTACAGAGTGATTGAGGAAATGATGCTGTGATTTAGGGGACTGTAGATTGTCAGTGGATGCGCCCATCGTGTGACCTTGTGATGATAATTCTCCTCCTCCTGTATATTTTACACTCACTCATTCCTGTGCTCTCCGAAGTACTGCACGATGTTGCAGGAGCTGCTGAACATAAATAAAGACACATGTCCAGTAGCTCAACTGCTGGTAATAGGTTCATCACTTCCTATTAATGGCAATCGGCTTTATTGGAAACTAAAATATTAATGACTACCTCGAGCCGGACTGATGGGCTGTAATGAACCACAGGCTATGGTAATTGCTTAGGTATTACCAAAAATGGAACCATTGATTCAAAAAGGTGCTGTCACTGATATAATAGCGAGCGAAGGGAATGTTATATCTATAAAAAAAAACTGTAAATAAATACAAATCATTCCATATATTAACAATAAGACAGGGTATTTATTTCATTCTCTGTCCACCTGCTAACTTAGAGAAAGTTTCACTGAGAAGCAACTTGAACTTTAATTGACTAAGTTTGCACTATATCAGAAAGCATCCCCCTTAATTTTCACATGCATTCAATTAACTGATAGTAATGGAAAGGTTTTACTTATTTTAAAGTACGGAAGATGCCAAATGATACAATTTTCCAACTAGTTTAATGTATTCTGGGTTCAAATGTTTCAGATTGTTTTCAACCCACATGTGAGATTTGTCCTGAGGAATTTTGCTTTGTTTACCTTTTGAAAGCCAGCTCAGGATGGACATGAAAACCAAGCGCGGAACATGGAAGGGCCATTTGGGTCATCAAACTCACAGAGCGTGCACAATCAACCTAATCCGAAGGAAAATTCTTCTGGAAAAACTCAGCCGTCTTCAGGGAAACCTAAGCATAATTCATTCCAGAGTAGACACCTATCTTATCGGCCCATTGTCCAAGTCCTGCCCGGGCCAACCCTGAAAACAATAAGCCTTACCCCAGGAACGATACTGTCCCATGGAGTATCTCATCAGCTCGGTCTATACCTACACATGACCTCAGTTGTTCAAAGTCATATTTATCTTGCTGGCTGATTCTCTCTTGGATATCCATGGCTCTTATTTTTAAACTTATGGGACACCGGACTCTGCTGTGTTAGTAGAAACACAGAGGACTTGACCCCACCCCCCCATCTTTAATTCATAGACCATCATTTTAAACCATGGATACCATAAGCAGGTTGCACACCTCTCTCTAGCTGAACATCGGGAACACAAAATTACTTCAAATGGTTCCCTTCAGCAGTCCACTCTCAAAGATTACTTTTCTGAGAAACATGATTATAGTTTTAGTCTGTGATAGGGAGACTACACAAAAACAGGCGGTGCTGTCGATTAGTCCGTAACCACAGGGACTGCGCAGGATTGCAGGTCCGTAGACCTCCTCAACCCAACTGCTACGCAATGTATCAGCTTTTCGCAAATATTGATCAACTGGCTTTTACGAAGAGACTCTTTCTAAAAGTAAGATTGTGGTTTGAGATAAATCCTATGGGACTTAAATATTTTAAACTCAAGGATATTTCCCCTCATATAATCGCCTTTCCCATTTGAAAGGCAGGTCCCTCGCCTATTCAAATGAATTTCTATCACATCAGCCAGCCTGGGAGCTGTGATAGTGCGGATGGAAACAGAAGTTTCCTAAACAGCATGCCCACCTTTTAATCAGCAATAAGATATACATCGCACAAAGCGCCCAGAACCTCAGAACAAAGTACAAACCAATAGAGCACGACCAACTGGTACATATTCACCTCACGCTGTGATGTATAAATAAAGGATTGCTAAACCATAATCCAGATATTCCAGAAATAACTTCAAGAAATTCCTTTTGCAGCGCAGATTTATGGGTTAACCACTTAAGTTAAAATACAGAGGTTTGAACTGAGTTTGTTTGCCAATGAGTTACAAATATCACGCAGTGCAATTTCAAACGGAGCCTTCTTTATAAGCAATTGTGTCTTTCACCTTTACTCTGGAAAACAATAGTGATGCAACACTTGCAGTTAGTGAACCTTTTGTACGGATGGTTCTAACTGCTCGACCCGAAACATAAAGTTAGCTGCGTTGAATTTTCCAGAATCTAATTGTTGGAAAACCACTCAATTTTGGGATTTTTATGAATGCAGGGAACAGGATACTACTGTATTGAGTGATTAAAGCCACAGTTATAATGAGAGAGTAAACGTGGAGTTAATGATGGGGCTGCTCTCTTATACCATATGTGTTTAGTAGGAAGGCGCTGTCCATAGTTTCCAATCTCAGCAGAATAATCATCCATCTATTACATTTGACCACAGACTAAAACTCCTCATGTTTTGGTGTGGTCCAGAATGATAACTGCTTAGGTTTACAATCGACCAAGTGAGCATTGGAGAATAACTGGAATGAGACAGGACAATTTATTGGGACACTTTCCAGATAATGGTTTGAAAATACATACTACATTCTGCTTTGTCTGTACATATGTGTGTCTGTACATGCGTGTATGTGTACATGTGTGTGCCTGTACAAATGTGCGTCCATACAAATATGAGTAGATGTACATCTGTACATGCATGTATGTGTACATGTTGGTCTGTACATGTGTGTATGTGTACATGTGCATCTGTAGATGTGTGTATCTGTACATGCCTGTCTGTACATGTATGTGTACATGTGTGCACCTGTACATGTGCATCTGTACATGCATGCATATGTGACTATATATGTGTACATTTGCATCTGTACATGCATTTGTGTGTAAATGCATGCACCTGTACATGCGTGTGTGTGCATGTATGTGTGCATGTGTACATGTAAAATCCAGAGCTGAGGGACAGCTGTGGTTCCTGAGAAAACATACAACAGAATCCTCACTGCTGACACCGTATGTTTGCCACTACAAATAAAACAACAACTTGCATTTATCTAGCGCCCATAATGTAGGGTTCAGGTTATGATTAAAATGCTTGGTCAAAGAAGTAAATTTTAAGGAACATTTTAAAGGAGGTTAAGATACTCAGGGAGGGAATTCCAAAACTGAAGACGCAACTGCCAATGATAGAACAATGAAAAGTGCAGATGGGAAAGAGGTCAGAATTGGAGGAGCACAGATATATCGGAGGGTTGCAGGGCAGGGAGCAGGTTATGGAGAATGGCTGGGCAAGGCCGCAGATGGATTTCAAAACAAGGATGGGGACAATTTTAAAATCTAGGCTGTGCAGAACTGGCAGCCAAGGGTCAACGAGCGCAGGGGTGGTGGGCGAACGGGACTTTGTGTGAGTTAGGCTGTGGATGTTGGCTGAGTGCAGGTTTATGGGGAGTGCATGGTGGAAGACTAGCTAAAGGGAGCAGTGGAATAGACAGGCCTAGAGGCCACAAAGCCTTGGATAAGGGTTTCAGCAGCAGATTTTAATTCTGCTAATGCCTGGGGAACACTGACTGCAAGATCCCTACGACAGAATCAGCAAACGCCTGGGCAACACTGACAGGAGATTTCTTATGCCAAACTCTCCAGATATTGAAATGACATCGGGTTTAAGGGTCCCTATGACAGATATTCTAAGGACCCTAAAGAACAAAAAAGGCTTTTTGCGATGGATGTTCTGAGCTCGACTCAACATACCAGCTGTCAGGAGATACAGGCTGTAAGTGTCGCAAATATTCCTGCAATAACCTTGTAGCCGCTTAGCCAGTGATCAATAAGTTAGGATATGTATTCCAGGAATTCATACACAGGCCTTGATGTTTTGCTTGTTGGGTAGACTCGGCAGAGGTAATTGGGAACCCGATCGGTTCCACATCGTAATTTTACGCGGGCGGGGAGATTAAGGCCGACCCAGCGTAAGACGCGGCAGCAGCAACAGAGAGAAGGGGCGGGGACTCAAAAGCGGCCCAGGCAGCCCCCGGAAGGTCTGCCACGGAGGGAGGTAAAGTCGCCGTGATGGATCCGGCTGCTGCTGGACACGGCAGGCGGGAGGGCAGGTCAGCGGGGCAGTCATCTCCGCGTTTCTCTGACAAGAACCCCGGTGCCCTCCTGGGGGAGGGCGCAGCACGGCGAGAAATCCTTGTCCCCAGAGACGGGAGGAGGAGGAGGAGGAGGTCTACACCCCCCCACCTCACCAAAAGGGCCTTGGAGGAGGTGCATCAGCCTTGACGTGGATGCAGTGCCGGAAGTGCTTCAGTGATGAGCTGGGATGGGGAAGGGTGAGTACCGTGTTGGCATGGGTCACTTAGCGCAACAGTTAAGAGCTGCCCATCCCCACCCTTGGACCTCACAGTTCTTACAATGTGAGTGGCAAATGTCAAAGAGGCAGCATCTGGGCAAAGGGGGTCAGCCCTGGCTGCTTGGAGTGAGTGTCTTGGGGCTCCAGGGTCAGGAATCGGCTGAGCCCTGCGAGGTGTTCCTCAGGTGGGGTTGTCCAGGCTGCAATGGGGCTGCAGGTACAGGGTGGGCTACTCAATGCGGCTCTCTCATTTCAGGAGAAAACATCCCATAACAATGCCGAGAGGTTGCGGACTGGCGGAGGAGCGCCCCACCTACTCGTCTTGACCTGATACGAGCAGGAGGCTCTGGAGCTGGAGGGGCGCCATGCACCCAGACTGGGGTGAGCTTGGGGTGTCACTGGGAGGTAAGAGAGTCGTGCACTGAGGTCACAATGTCTGTAATAGCAACCATTCCACTGTTGTCTCTATATTGATGTGAGCCTTGAACCTGGAATCCCCATTGACAATGAGAAGACGAGGGCCCCCTGCTCTGGGTGCCAGGCATGCACAGTGACAGTGTAATGACTTCAACTAATGACATGTCCTTGTTCTTCCTTTCAGCCTCACCAGAAGCCTATTGGGGTGAGGGGCCTGAAACCCACCACTGACCCCAGAGGGCAGCACCCAACAGGACTCACCTGTGTCATACCCTCTTTGCCAAGCAGGCAGATCTGCGGCTAGTATGTCAGTGCACAGCGGTGAGGGCACTTCACACTCGCCTGAGGTGCAGGCGGAGACAGACAGTGCCCAGGGCGCCGGCAGTCAGAGGAATGTTGGGGACCAGGAACATGCTCAGTCAGTGGCTGATGAGGGGCCTCTGGAGTCGTCCCTGAGGCAGCAGATGTCCAGCAGGGTGTGCGGGAGGATCTGGCGGAGATACATGAGGGAACGTGTGCCAAGGTCTCCACTGTGGAGGAGTCCCATGCGGAGCATGAGCACTGTGTTGAACCTCGTGGCCAAGTGCACTGCCTCCTCCATGGAGAGAGTGGCGACTCTCATTGAGAGGCTCCTCCAGGAGCTGAATCAAGGCTTCCTGGGGATGGGCTCGGACCTACAGCCCTGGTAATGACCTCAGGCGGTCAGTGTGGGAGATGGATGAGGCACCCAGTATCCCAGCTAGGTGCCCGTCCATCAATGATGAGGGGGGAGGTCCAGAGTGACCTCACGTTGGTGCACCAGCTGCCTGTTGTCTCTGTGGGCTCCTCTTAGGATGCTCCGGCTGATGGCACCGGCTCCTCTGTCCCTCTGCCAGTGACTGTGGCATCTGATGAGGCTGCAGTGACTGGGGAGATACCAGCAGTGGCATTGGCCGCTCCCTCCCAGGTGGTACGAATCCTCCAGGGGCCTGGAGAACAACACTGAGTCCTGAACTGAAGACTCTTATTGCTGTCAAAGCAGCTCTGAAGCGAAATGGGGGTGCCCTGTTCAGCCATGCAAGCAGCAGCAAGTTATAAGCTAAAGTAGAAACTACTCACGTTCACAAGCGCACCCACCCTTCTTGTCCCGCCCGTGGAGGTTTCTGAGAATGTGGTCTGCCCACCTGCCCATTTTGCCCGTGTGAAAATCGGTCAATTGGTGTCTCAAGGGCCTTAAGTGGCCAGTTACTTAATGGCGGGCGCACCTGAGGTGCGCCCGCCATTAAGTAACTGGCCACTTAAGGGCGCGCCTCCACACGCCAATCTAAAAATTCTGCCCATAGCGTGTACGCTTAGAAGCACAAAATAAGAGCATTAGAAATAGGAGCAGGAGTAGGGCATTTGGCCCCTCGAGCCTGCTCTGCTATTCAATGAGATCACGGCTGATCTTTTACCTCGACTCCACCTTCCTGCACTATCCCCATATCCCCTAATTCTGTTAAAATCTAAATCTCTTGATGAAATCGAACACATTAGGGACCTTTTAGTGAAGCATGTTCTAATGACCTCCAAATAAAAATGTACCGAGGACTGGAAGGGGAGAAATAGGTCCAGTAGGCATGTAGGTTTATTAGAAAGGAAATTCACCTGGCTTTTACTCATTAAAGCAAGACACTTTATAAAATCTTAAATCATCGGGCCTCATGCCAGCACATTTCCTTTGTTTAAGACTAACTGACATGTGTGTCCATTGTTTACCGAGATGTGGAAATGATTAACGTCAGCTATTTAAAAACTCAGGCTCAGGGAAGTTCCACTGAGCTCTTCCCGTTCTGCTGGTAGTCATTTGCCTCAAGTGCGGGGCTTCTGCGGCACTTTTGATGAGGCAACTTCTGGCGGAGAGGGAGCAGGATTAGGATGAGGGGAATTTATCTCTCATACCGGCCAATCACCAACTTTCTAAGCTGGCTGTCAACTTCCCCAACCCACCCGTCAGCTCCGTTTGTGTTTGACCAGGTGTCACACTGAGATGGCAGGAAGAAGAAAAACAATCTAAAAGAAACTTGTTTCTCTTTCATATTCTTCTCTTTTAAGTCCTTTCTTTAAAAAAAAATGGACAAATGGCTGGACTGATAAAGTGGCCACCGCTGACCACATGAGAGCAGTCCTGGAAGTTTCTGAGCACTTTAAAAATGGAGAAAAGCTAACACATCAAATGCCTGGAACGTAACACTCCTTGCATTGTATAAAAATTCCAGCCAAGCCAACACAAAGAATAGTAGACAAGATGTCTGCACCAGCCAGCTATGGACAAAGGCAGAGCTATTTGTGACTCCTCATCTCCAACGTTGTGCTAATGGCTCCATGGTTACCTGCTTAAAATACAATGGGTTTTAACAAGAGCCCTCATTAGCTGAATATCTTGACTCAAAACCATCCTGTCACATGACCGAGACTTGTGCTGTTTGAATTGCTAGAATTAAAATGCTTTTGGGTTTTATCTTCAGTCTGTTGCTTAACATCCGACTGGCAGGCCACACAGAAGCAGGTTCTGGCCAGACCGGACAACTGGCTCCCATTCAACCTGACTTTGCTGGGAAGATTTTGTACAATTGCCTACAGCACCATTTGCTACACCTCAGACACTAAAGCAGTCCATGTCCAAATGCAGCAAGACCTGGACAATATCCAGGCTTGGGCTGACAAGTGGCAAGTAACATTCATGCCACACAAGTGTCAGGCAATGACCATCTCCAACAAGAGAGAATCCAACCATTTCCCCTTGACATTCAATGGCATTACCATCACTGAATCCCCATCAACATCCTGGGGGTAAACATTGACCAGAAACTGAACTGGACTAGCTGTATAAATACTGTGGCTACAAGAGCAGGTCAGAGACTGGTAATCCTGCGACAAGTAACCCACCTCCTGACTCCCCAAAGCCTGTCCACCATCTACAAGGCACAAATCAGGAGTATGATGGAATACTCCCCACTTGCCTGGATGAGTGCAGCTCCAACAACACTCAAGAAGCTTGACACCATCCAGGACTAAGCAGCCCACTTGATTGGCACCCCTTCCACAAACATTGGGCAGCATTTTCCAGTTGGCGAGCAGGGAGGGGGCCCACTCGCCTACGCATAAAATGACGCGGGGTGAAGTTGGGCATGCATCCTGACATCACCCCGCGTCATTTAGATTCTCAATTCGGCGGGCGTGCAGCCTGAAGCAGCAGCGCAGCCACCGACCTGTCAACGGCCTATTAAGGCCATTGAAAAAGTAATTAAAATGATTAATGGACCAGCCCATCCAACCTTAAGGTTGACGAGCAGGCGAGGACCCCAGGCAGCCTTCAGAAAATACATGAAAACTCATCCAAGGGCGGGATGAGGTTTCATGAGGGATTTAAAATTTGTGTTACATTTGTAATTGACATGTCCTGGCTCATGTGACAGTATCACATGAGGGGACATGTCAATAAAACTTTTCTCATCCTTCATTATCTTTTTAAAAGTAACACTGATCACCCTGAGCACACTCCTGGCTCAGGTAATCCCCACCCCCCAGCCCACACAGGGAGTGCATGGCGTTTCCTGGCACACCTCACGCTGGGCGAGCCTGAATTGGCCCACCGGCGTAAAATGGCGGCGCAACCCCGGCCACAGCCGCTGATCGGGAACCCGCCCATCCGCCCCCGATCCCGCACAACCCCCCCCTCACCACCGACGGGGTGATAATGCTGTCCTTTCACTCCCTCCACCACCGACGCACAGTGGCAGCAGTGTGTACCATCTACAAGATGCACTGCAGGAATTCATCAAGGCTCCTTAGACAGCACCTTCCAAATCCACGACCATATAGAAGGACAAGGTCAGCAGATAGGTGGGAACACCACCACCACCTGGAAGTTCCCCTCCAAGTCACCCCCCATCCTGGCTGGAAAAACCAAATGCAAACTGGGTGACCGCTTTGTGGAACACCTTCGGTCTGTCCGCAAGCATGACCCAGACCTCCCTGTCGCTTGCCATTTCAACACTCCACCCTGCTCTCGTGCCCACATGTCCATCCTTGACCTGCTGCAATGTTCCAGTGAAGCTTAACATAACTTAGAGGAACAGCACCTCATCTTCTGACTAGGTACTTTACAGCCTTCTGGACTGAATATTGAGTTCAACAACTTCAAACCATGAACTCTCTCCTCCATCCCCGCCCCTTTTTGATCCCTTTTTTCTATATTAATTTTTATTTTTTAATTTTAATTTTTTAATTTTGATTTCTTTCTTCCATTTATTTTCATTATTATTATTTCTTAAATTTATTTCCATTTTTATTCATTGTTTTATCTCTAGTTTTTCGCCTATTTTAGATCTTTTTTCCTACCACCGTCCCCACCGACCCCAGCCCCACTAGGGCCAGCTATCACTTTCGAAAGTCCTTAGTCTGGTCCTGCCATTATCACATCCTGCTTTCTACTCTTAATGTCACCATTAGCATCTCCTTTAGCCAGTATCACCACTATTAACAACCCTTTGATCGTTTGTCTATGACATCTTTTGCAATCTCTCCTTTGCCTCCACCTATCACTGGCCTTCTATCCAGCTTCACCTGTTCCACCCCCTTAAACAGTACATATTTCAACACATTTCTACTTCCCTCTATCTCTGAAGAAGAGTTGTACGGACTCGAAATGTTAACTCTGTCTTTCACGCCACAGATGCTGTCAGACCTGCTGAGTTTTTCCAGCATTTTTTGTTTTTGTTTCGGTCTTAAATGGCCTGGCCCTTTATTCTGAGACTGTGTCACCTGGTTCTAGACTCAACAGCCAGGGGAAACACCCTATCTACATCTATTCTGTCACACTCTGTAAGAATTATATAAGTTTCAATGAGATCACCTCTCATTCTTTGAAACTCTAGAGAATACAGGCCCAGTTTCTTCAATCTTTCCTCACACCACAAACTTGGAATCCCAAGAATCAGTCTGGTGAACTTTCGTTGCACTCCCTCTATGGCAAGTATATCCTTCCTTAGATATGGAGACCAAAACTGAACACAATACTCCAGGTGCGGTCTCACCAAAGCTCTATAGAATTTGAGCAAAACATCTTTACTGCTGTACTCAAATCCCCCTGTAATGAAGGCCAGCATACCATTTGCTTTCCTAATTGATTGCTGTAGCTGCATGTTAGCTTTTAGTAACTCATGCACAAGGACACCCAGGTCCTTTTGGACATCAACACTTCCCAACCTCTCACCATTTAAGAAATACTCTGACTTTCTGTTTACCTACCAAAGTGGATAACTTTACACTTATTCACATTATATTCCATTTGCCATGTTCTTGCCCACTCATTTAGCCTATGCAAGTCTGCTTGAAGCCTTCTTACATCCTCCTCACAACTTACATTCTAATTAACTAATCCTCATCCATGCCAGTATATTTCCCCCAATCCCATGAGCTCTAATTTTGCTTACTAACCTCCTACGTGGGACCTTATCTAAAGTCTTTTGAAAATCCAAATATGCCACATCCACTGGTTCTCCCTTATCTATTCTGCTTGTTACGTCTTCAAAAAACTCCAATAGGTTTGTCAAACATGATTTCGCTTTCATAAATCCATGTTGACTCTGCCCAATCTTACCATTATTTTCTAAATGCCGTGTTATCACAACCTTTAGAATAGATTCTAGCATTTTCCTTGCTACCAATGTCAGGCTAACAGGTCTGTAGTTCTCTGTTTTCTCTCTCCCTCTATTCTTAAATAGCGGGGTTACATTTGCTATCCTCCAATCTGCAGATACAGTTCCAGAGATGATCACCAATGCATCCACTATCTCTACAGCCACCTCTTTCAACACTCTGTGATGTAGATCATCAGATACAGGGGATTTATCAACTTTCAGTTCCATTAATTTCTCCAGCACTACTTTTATACCAATACTAATTTCTTACAGATCCTCAATCTCACTAGGCCTTTGGCTCCCCAATATTTCTTTATATCTTCTTCTGTGAAGACAGACACAAAGTATTTGTTTAGTTTCTCTGCCATTTCCTTATTCCTTACTATAAATCATCCATTCTCTGCCTGTAATGGGCCCAGATGTGTCCAGTAGCATTTATCTGAAATCCTCAGGGTGATTGTATTTTGGATTTCAGATGATTTTGGTTTTCAGATACTGCATTTGGGAATAAGCCTACCTACATTACAATAGCCTAAACCTAGGCTATCCTAGGCTAGGTTTAAAGTAAATAAAATGACTAGAAAAGTAAGATGTATCACTCAGTAATATAAGTACAGGGTATCTGTAATAAGTTCCCACCTGTGGTGGCACCTGTAATTCTGTTTGTAGGAGAGGGTTCAGAGTGTCAAAGTGCAGGCAAACAACTAGACTTCCCATGCTAAAGATGGGGTGCGGCCCATGAGTTGGTGTCGGCTTTGGTCTGGGGCGTCCCGCACTAAAGGGTTTGGGTGCCTCCGCGAGGTTCGTGTTGGCTTGGGTCGTGTCAAGTCAGGGACTTCCTGCGCTTTAGGTCGATGAGGTTCAAGAAAAGTGCAGTTTTTGGATGTGTTCGCTTATCGGATTTACGGAGAAAGGATACTCAAACTGGACTAACCTTTTCCTTTTTACACACCTAAAGGAACTTTTACAGTGTGTTTTTATGTTCCTCACTAGCTTAATTTCATATTCTATTTTCTCCTTCTTTATCAATTTCTTGGTTCTCATCTGTTGACTTTTAAAATGCTCCCAAACCTCAGGCTTACTACTTTTTTGGCAACTTTATATGCCTCTTCCTCTGCTCTGGTAGAATCCTTAACTTCTTCAGTTCGCCATAGTTGGATCACTTTTCAGGTTGGGGTTTTGTGCCTCAAAGGAACCTAAACTTGCTGTAAACCACGTAATAATTCTTTACATGCTGGCCATTGCCTGTCTACTGACATTCCTTTTAATGTAGTTCCTCATACCTTTGCAGTTTCCTCTGCTTTGATTAAAGACCCTAGTTTTAGATTGAACGACATCACTTTAAAACAATGTAAAATTCTATCATATTGTGGTCACTCTTCCCTAAAGGCTCCTTTACGAAGAGATTAATTAGCCCTCTCATTGCACAATACCAGATCTAAAATAGCCCATTTTCTAGCTGGTTCCTCAACAAACTGTTCTAGAAAACTACCTCGTGTACATTCCAGGAATTTGTCCTCCACTGCATGAGTGCTAATTAGATTTATCCCATCCATTTGTAGACTGAAGTCCCCTATAACTACTGTATTACCCTTGTTACATGCACCTCCAATTTCCTGCTTTATACCACTACTATCTAGTGGCCTATAAACAACTACTACCAAAGTTTGCTGCCCCTTGCTGTTTCTTAGCTCCACCTAAACTGATTCTACATCTTGACCTTCCAATCTAAGGTTGTCTCTCACTAACGTACTGATCTTGACATAGATGTACTGAGCATTTCTGCTGCTGACCTCCTGAGGATACACCACAGGATAGGGACTGAGCCTAGGGACCTGCCTGTTAGAATGGCTCACTCACTCCTATACTCAGAAACACAGCAAAACAGGAGCTCCAGAAATCTGACAGAATAAGTCTCTCTGCAGAGTGACTGACAATAAATTTGGATCGGAACAAACCCCTTGCAATCTTTTGCCAGGCATGCATTTTAGTAATTTAGTGATAAACCATCAAAATCCCAAATGAATAAACAAAATTTCCATAAATAAACAAATTAATTGAAAGTACTGGACTACTGTAGTTGGCCTGAAAGCCTAAGATTGGCTTCAAACAAATATCGCAGTGGGGATAAACTAAATGGCATGGCGGTGCATTTAATAAATGCTCTTGGCAGTAATCTTTCTTTCTGTTTAAGTTACTGGTTCCACGCATTCTTCCTGTTCACATTGTGAATTTTGCGCCGTTTACAAGCTACATTCCAGTTTTTAATTAAAATTAGGACTTGTTTTATGCGGTTGCTTGAGGAGCTCTTCGCTTGAAGTACCTCCTATTTGCAAACAATTTGCCAAGCAGCTAAAGGGCTTCTGCACTTTCTGTCTCAAGCCTCTGTAATTTATTCACTGTGACTCAACTTTACATTCTATTACAAGTCCATCAAAATGCAAACTAAGCTGAAGCCAAGCCAAAACGTTTAACTTTCTTTGTTCTCATGCCATGTAGTGTAGGGATTGATTTTGTTGCGGCGGGGTAGAGGCTTTGCAGTTAGAAGAGCAATTATGTATTAAAACATGTCCAAGCTATTGGACACAGGCTGCAGGAGTAAGGTTTCTGTGTATTAAACAAACCCCCTTCATATTGCTGTGATTTGCATTCCTGGCATTTGATACAGATCAATCAGGAAATTCTTTTAGATTATATTCCAAATGTTGTGTGGTAGCTTGCGTTCCATTCACCAAAGTTCCTGTTCTTTGCATTGCTGCCATCTTCTCCTAACTGACTCATGCTGGTTAAGTGGTTCCATGTTTGCCATTCTCCTGATCATCAGCAAGTCACCATTCTTCTGCGGGAAGTCCGCCCCTTGAGTGTTGGCAGGGTATTTGACTGTGGGCGTGTGAGACCCAAGCTTAATTTGGCCCATGCCCAATTTCACAGTGTGAGCTGCGGCTCAGTGGGTGACACTCTTACCTCTAAGGTTGTGGGTTCAAAACTCACTCCAGGACTTGAGCACAAAAAAAAAATCAGGATTGACACTCCAGTGCTGTACTGAGGGACTGCCGCACTGCCGGAGGTGCTGCCTTTCAGATGATTTGAAAAATCAGTCGGCTATTATTTTGAGGAGGAGCAGGGGAGTTATCCCAGGTGTCCTGGGGCCAAGATATGTCCCTCAATCAACATCAGAAAAACAAATGAGCTGGTCATTACCTCATGTTTGTAGGAGCTTGCTGTGGACAAATTGACTGCTGTGATTCCTAGCTCACAACAGTGACACTACAAGAGTACTTCACTGGCTGTAAAACGTTTTGGAGTGTCCTGTGGTCATGAAAGTGCCATGTGAATGCAAGTCTTTTGTTTTTTTTAGCACATATCTACTTTTCCAGTAAGGTCACCCGGACACCATTAGCAGCAGCCTTTTGCACTTCCTTCCTGACTCTCGGGTAGCTCTCCTCCTGCCAGGCAAAGTGAAACAGCAGGGATTAAACCCCCCACCTCCCTGGTCGACAGCCTCAGCTTGATGCTGGGCCTTGTGGTCACTAGCTGAGCCACTGGGGAAAATGTAAAACAGTTGTTTGAGATGAGTCACGGTGTGGTCTGCTGAAAAATTATTTAAGACAAATGAGCATTCGTTTATAGCATCTGAAATCAGTTTAGCAGCAAGTGGGGCAGTAAGTCAGTAAAATGGATCTGCCATACTGAGCACAAGGACCAGACAAGTCAAACAAACATTTTGTATTCTTGAGTATTTATTGCTTTGGAGAATTCTTAATGTGAAAAAGGCATTAAATGCTATCTGGGCATACTGATGGCTACCACGGTGCAGAGTAATGTTATGATACATTATCACTTCATCAGCTTTTAATGCGCTAAGAAATGCAGAATGCCATTCACATTGTATCTGATCTCTAAATTGGAACCACTAGCCCAGAATGACACTAAAGCAACAGTTATACTCTAAGCGATCTGTGTGTCTCCTCGAAACCGGTTAAAACACGAATTGCTAAACTTCCTGAACAAACACAAACACTAGGCACAAACACAACGGAGGTCAAAGGCATCTTGATAGAGAAGCTGCTATCCTTTGATGTAGCTCTGACCAAACACTGCACCACAGCAGCTGGAGAATTTAAACTCAGTTCGTTAATAAATCCGGAATAAAAAGCTAGCATCAGTAATGGTGACCGTGACGCTCCCGGATTGTGGTTGAAAACCCGTCTGGTTCACTAATGTCCACGAGGGAAGGAAATCTGTTGGTTTTACCCAACCTGGTAAATGTGTGACTGCAGACCCACAGCCATGTGGCTGACTCTCAACTACCCCTTAAATTGGCCTTGCAAGCAACTCAACTGAGGGCAATTAGGGACGGACAAAGAATGCTGGCCTTGCCAGTGGCAACTACATCCTCTGAATTAATTTAAAAAAAAACAAATAACAGGAATACCAAATCCCAAAGAGAGCAATGATTTATACTACATGAGAAAAGGGTGCTGCTTGGTTGGAAAGTCGTCTCTGATTGGTGGAGGCGCTGCCATGGTGAATGCGCTAGGGAGCAGCTAACTGCCAAGTTTTGTTTAAATTCAAAAATAAAAACAGAAAATGCTGGAAAAACTCAGCAGGTCTGGCAGCATCTGTGGAGGGAGAAAGAGAGTTAACATTTCAGAGTCTGCATGACTCTCCTTCGGAGCTAAAGCGAAATAGAAATATGATGGATTTTATACTGTTTAAGAGGTGATGGAGCAGCTGGAGTAAAATTGAAGCTCGGGGATAGGTGGGGGCTAAGGAGAAATTTGACAAAGATGTCATGGACACAGGACGAAGACAGTGTTAATGGTAGTGTTAAAGACTAAAGAAGCTGCTGACAATGGCATAAAGATAAGATAGCAGGTTGTGTTAATAGCAGAACAGGGGTTAGCACTCTGTGAAAGCAACACATAAAAACAAGTGACAGATGGCCCTGTGTGGGGGTGGGGGGAAGCTGGGGATAGAGGATAAAAAAAAATACTTGGAGTAAAAAAGGGGTGAAGATGAGGGAGAGAGTACTCTCTTTGCCCCTTTACTTCCTCCTTCCTCATCATCCAAGATCCCAAACACTCCTTTCAGGTGAAGCAACACTTCACTTGCACCTCCTTTAATTGAGTCTACTGCATTCGCTGCTCCCAATGCGGTCTCCTTTACATTGGAGAGACCAAACGCAGACTGGGTGACCGCTTTGCGGAACACTTTCGGTCTGTCCACAAGCATGACCCAGACCTCCCTGTCTCTTGCCATTTCAACACTCCACCCTGCTCTCATGCCCACATGCCTGTCCTTGGCCTGCTGCAATGTTCCAGTGAAGCTCAACGCAAACTGGAGGAACAGCACCTCATCTTCCGACTAGGCACTTTACAGCCTCCTGGACTTAACATTGAGTTCAACGACTTCAGACCATGAACTCTCTCCTCCATCCTTACCCCTTTTTAATCAATTTTGATATATTTATTTAAAAAAAATTTTTAAATCCTTTTTCCCCAAGTGGCAGCCATTGCTCACGCGATATAAATTTTTGTTCTCTTTGAGATTTGGTATTCTTGCGACTCTGTTCTGATGAGTGCAGGAGGAAAGCCTTTGACAGCATGTCTCTTTTTCAGCAATACTTAAGTCCTGTACTATCAAGCGACTATTTGTTGAAAATGTGTGTACTAACAGGGAGACAATAAAACTCGTTGTTACATTTATAGACACTGAATTCTCACAGACGTGGAAAAATCATCCCCTGTGTTTTTGGAGCCTTGTTGACCTTTAGCAGTAAAAAGCTTCCAAAAACCAAAATTTTCTTGAAGAGTCGGAGACAACATGAAGAAGGTCTGCATTTGCCCATTTGAGTCAGAGTCATTTACAGCACAGTCAGATGTCATTCAGCCCATTGAGCCCATGTTGTCCCTCTGCAGAGCAAACTCATCAGCCACGTTCCCTGTAGCCCTGCAAGCTTATTTCCCTCGAAAGCTCATCCAATTTTCTCTTGAGATCATTAATCAACTCTGCTTCCACAATTCTTGCAGGCTGCGAGTTCCAGGTCATTATCACTCGCTGTGTAAAAAACAGTTCTTCCTTACATCCCCTCTGTACCTCCTGCCCAAAATCTTAAATCTGTGTCCCCCAGTCCATCTACTGTCAGCCAATGGGAGCAGTTTTCCCTTGTCTACCTTATCTAAACCTGTCATAATCTTGTACCCCTCTATCAAATCTTCCTTAATCTGCTTTGCTCCAAGGAGAACAACACCAGCTTCTCCAACCTAACCTTGTAGCTACAATCCCTCATCCCTGGAACCATTCTGCTAAATTTCCTTTGTGTTCTTTCAAGGACTTTCATTTCTTTCCTAAACTATGGTGAGCAGAACTCGATGCAATACTCTGCTTGTGGCTTAGCCAGAGCTTTATAAAGGTTCAGCATAATTTCCCTGCTTTTGGATTTCTGAACCTCAAATCTCACATGCTTTGCCAACCACTCCCTCAATGTGTCCTGCTCCCTTCAAAGGTCCAAGCACATGAGCCACAAAGGTCCCTGCACACTTTTTAGGACTGTGACATGAAGTCCATATTGCCTCTCCCTATCCCTTCTCCTAAAATGCACCACCTCACACAGCTCTGTATTAAATTCCATTAGTCATTCATCTAGCCATTCTGCCAGCCTATCTATGTCCTGTTGCATTCGATTGGTATAATCCTCACCGTTTACCACACCTCCAAGTTTGGTATCATCGACAAATTTTGAAATTTTCCTCTGTATTCTAATACCCAAGTCATTCACAGATACCTAAAAAAAAACCCCAGTGGTCCTAGCGCTAGTTCCCCTAGTGACCCTTGGGGAACACCACAGTCTACCATCTTCCAGTCTGAAAAATAACCATGCATTAAGACTTGCTGATTTCTGCCCACCCATTCAATGGGTCTCAGTTTTGTTAAGCAACCTTTATGAGGTGCTCTGTCAAGTCAGAGTTTCTGAGAGAGTCCCAGAAAACATGGGCAAGGTATTTCCAGGCTCTCTGTGACACTAGCAAATAATGACAATACAGCAAAGGTACAGAGGTAGTGGACACATCTCAAACCTTAACAAAAGATGACAACTCTATTACAACCACTTAATTTCAGCAGCCAACATTAATAGAAAGCAACAATCTACATATTTTCTCACAAAAAGCTGCATAAACTCGCTGGCTGGAGATAGCTGGTGGAAGGGCACACAGTTTATTTAGCAAATGGTCACAAACAAACCCTCACAGCGTCTACCACGGATCACATGCAAAAACAGTTTGTCCAAACTTACCTTGAATAATCTCCCTTCGCTTCCTGCAAGAAATGAAAAGAGTAGATCGTTCATTAGTTGTTTTTATGAACATGGAAAGTTTCAATGCAACTCCTGCGGGATCACAACAGTCCCCTCACTTGCCTCTCCCCCTTGGGTTTCTTGCTGTATTTACTTAGTGTTGTTGACCAAATCCCCAGCATTTAGTGCTCTGGTATTTATATTAGAACAAGGAGTGCTTGCAGCCCCAACCCTCTGGTACAATGTATTCAACATCCAGCTGTTTATTCCATGGTCAATGGTTGTGATTGCAACATCACTAAAGCATAATGGTATCTCTTTTCTTAATGATACTTGCAACAGAACAAAACCACAGAGTTAGAAGATTTTAACATGAAAGATGCATTTAAATAGGTTGCATATTTACTAAGATTGAACATTGTTCATTGTATTGCATTACTCTAGCTATTTTGGTGCGGTAAGAATTGACCTCAGATTTTATATGATTTCCCAAACAATCTTTAGGCTGGAATTCATGTCCAGGAAGTTTGAAGTTCTTCTGCAGGACTGAAGGCAGGGTGATGACACTGCGTTGGTAGGCAGTGGGATTCAGGGCTACATTTCGTTAGCGGCAGACAATGGAGTAGGTGCTGCCGGGGCTGCGGTCACTATTGAAGAATCAATCAGAGGGCCAGCAGCTCAGCAACCTCAGCCACACCTTCGGGAGCAGTGGTCATTAGTGGATGATAGTGCCCCTTTGACAGCACCTTCTAAACTCGTGGCCTCTACCATCTAGAAGGACAAGGGCAGCAGACACGTGGGAACACCACCACCTGGAATTTCCCCCCCAAGCCACTCACCATCCTGACTTGGAAATATATCGGCCGTTCCGTCACTGTCACTGGGTCAAAATCCTGGAACTCCCTCCCTAACAGCACTCTGGGTGTACCTACACCACATGGACTGCAGAGGTTCAAGAAGGCAGCTCACCACCACCTTCTCAAGGGCAATTATGGATGGGCAATAAATGCTGGCTTAGCCAGTGACCGTGAAGGAATGGCGATATATTTCCACATCAGGATGGTGAATGGCTTCGAGGGGAACTTCCAGGTGGTGGTGTTCACATGTCTCTGCTGCCCTTGTTCTTCTACACAGCCGGGTAGATGCCAGTGTTGTGGCTGTACTGGAACAGCTTGGCCAGGGGAGGCGGCAAGTTCTGGAGCACAAGTCTTCAGTACTATTACCGGAATATTGTCAGGGCCCATAGCCTTTGCAGTATCCAGTGCCTTCAGCCGTTTCTTGATATCATGTGGACGAATCGAATTGGCTGAAGACTGACATCTGTGATGGTGGCGACCTCTGGAGGGTGACAGGGGAATGGGACTTGGTGCGAGTTAATATGTGGGCAGAAGTGTTGGATGACTTCAAGTTCATGGAGGGTAGAATGTGGGAGACCAGCCAACAGTGTGTTGGAATAGGTGAGTCTTGAGGTAAGAAAGGTATCGATGAGGGTTTCAGCAGCGGAAGAGCTGAGACAGGAGCAAAGTCGCACAATGTTAGGGATGGTGCGAAAACAAGAAAAACAATGCATCACAGAAATGAATCTGGCACCAAGGTCAAGGACAGACTGGCTTAATCTCAGGCTGTCGCCTGGGAGAGGGATGAACTCGGTGGCTAGGGAATGGAGTTTGGAGTGGGACCTGAAACCAACAGACTCAGTCTTCCCAAAATGTAATTGGAGGAAATTTCTGCTTGCCCAGTAATGAATGTCGGATAAGCAGTCTGATAATTTAGCAACAGCGGAGGAGTCGAGAGAGGTGGTGGTGAGGTGGTGAGCTGGGTGTCCTCAGTGTAAATGTGAAAACTGACGAGCCAGGATTTTTAGGATGGTGGGGGATAGATTCGGTGGGGAACACATCGTCAACGACACTATCTGCCCTGCAGCAATTTTTCGCTTTAACAAGTGTTAACTGGCTGTAGGTGGGACTTCCACTCCCCTCTCTAGAGGAAGTCCCGGCTGAGACAACTATCGGCCAATCTGATTGGCTGGCGGCTCCTTAGTCCCTGCAGTGCCAGGAGCTGCGGTGCAAGTGGTCCCCAGAGACTAAGTCCTGGGATTCCAGGGAGAGATGAGTTTTGGGGGTCTCAGGGCAGGGAGGGTAGGGGAGGCCTGAGGGGGTGAAGGGTGGGGTGTTGACAGTGGGCGAGTAGGGTGTCAGGGGAGAGGCCGTGAGTGGGGGGAGGGCGGTCCTGTGGTTATCCGACCTTAAGCGGGTGGGTGACCCCGAAGTTATATGAGAGCTTCTGGTGGAGGCAGCTCCTCCCCACCACTGTCAACCCAAGGCTGAACCCCATTATTTTTGGGCTCTCCCTTACCTGGGGACTCCTCCCACCAGCCTAGAAATTGAGGCTGGGTGGGAAATGGCCCTTCAGTGGTCAATGATTGTCCACTTAAGGGTCTCAATTGGGGCAAGGGCTGGCAGTGCACCTGAGGCCTCACCTGCCGCAGTGTAAAATAATTGAGAGGGCGAGAACCCAGCGGGAATCCCAATCGTCCTGTTTCACACTCCCTCCTGCCTAAAAACCCACTGGCCGGGGTTGGGGGTGGGGGGTGCTGGTTAAAATTCAGGTCATGGTTTACGTTCAGATGATAAAATTAAAGGTGATAAAGTTAAAAGAAAATATAAATCAAAATGGCTGATGTGCAGATTCTGGGGAAAGATTTTCCTAAGGTTTCAGGAACACGAGTCGGCTGTTATGACGGAGCGTATGGTGTGGGTGAGTTGGTCATTGGGAAATTCCATGACACTGAAACTTCCTCCTTTGTTCCTCAGTGGGGAGGTGGGAAAGGAGTTTTGGAAAATATTCTGCTGTGCCTGATACCTTTCATGCTTTTTATCATTCTGCGCAGCCCTTGTTTCCTGTGAAACAGCCGTTCAGATTAACCAATTAGACCTTTCGCCTCCAGTCGACACCATCACTGAAAAAGATCTTTCTGAATTTGTACTGCAGCGATGTTTTTACAGTCAGTGTTTTACTCTCCATTCTTTAAGTCCCTCGTGGTCTATGTCTATCTGAGACTGTGCGAGCAGCCAACTGCCTCTGATTGTATCACAGGGTCATGACCAGCACAGAAAAACACTCCGCCTGCAGCTTTATTGTAAGAAATCAGCGACTGCTTTTGGCCACCAGACTTTCCCATTGGTTGGGGAAAGATAAGTACAAAGCTGTATGTGAAAATCATCAGCACTCATTGACTTCCACAGAGGGACTGATCTGCTGGATCTGGCAGAACCCATAAAACATGGCAGTCTCTCGCCTGATTTTAACTCCCAGTTGGACTTTGGTGGGAACTATTTGGTGTTAATTAACCACTCGGCCACCACTGGCAGAGTGAGGCCACGCCAACTGTAACCACCTGAGCCTTGTTACCATGCCGCTGGGTGAAGTGCACAGGAAATGGTTGAGTGAGGTCCAATGGCCATCAAGGACATGTGGGGACTAGGAAAGATGTAGTTGTGGGGGGGGTGGGGTTGGGGTTTGAGGCCTAACCTTTCCCGTGTGGGGCTTGGAGACCTGTGGGAGAAATTTCCCGTCGGCATGTGGGGGGGTGGGACCTGCACACCGATGAGTAAAATGACGAGCGAGTGTCCCGATGTCACCGCGCGCCATTCCGATCTTCCGTTTGGTGGGTGCGTGCCCGCTGAACCATCATAAGCCTGTTAAGGCCATTTAAACACCAATTTAAATAATTAACAGGGCTGCCCGTAAGGTTGGCAGGGGGAGGGGTCAGGCAAAGAGCCCAAGCGGCCTTTGCATTTTTCATGAAAGCTCATCCACGGGTTGGATGAGGTCTCATGAAGGTTTTCTTAAATTAATAAATATTCTTTTAGACATTTCATAAACACGTCTCAGCTCATGTGACACCGAGGGGGGGTGGGGGGGGGGGTGGCATGTGTAAATGATTTTTTTAACGTTCTTTATTTTAAACTTTAAATCTGAACTTAACCTCCCTGAGGCACAGGGCTGCCTCGGGGAGATTTTTGTGCTCTTTCGCAGGCCCCGACTCTTCCTCCAATCACCCTCCAACCCCCACCCCTCGCCCGCACAGGGGGTGCTCAGCGCTTCTGGGCGCGCGTCGCGCTGGGCGGGCCTTAATTGGCTCGTCCATGTAAAATGGCGGCGCGTAGCCGATCGCAGGCGGCGATTGGCTGCCTGCTCCCGTCCAGTCCGCCCGACAGGTCGAAGATTCGACCCCTAGTCCTGCTTCTCCTGGTCCAGATCCAAAGCTCACCAGGAATGGCCTCTTCGGATGGGAGCTTACAGGGCAGCCTGGCTGGGGTTGCCTCGCCCAGCCCAGGCTGGGTGTAAAGTTGTGGCGCGGGCCTAGTGACTTGACCAGGCGCCAACCTGCACATTTAAAGAAGGACGCGGCAGGTTTTGGGTGGGCAGTTCGGCCAACAGTCTGGTTAACGTCGGCAACCATCAGATCCAAGTGGTGCTGAGTCACCTGGTGGAATCTAACCGCTTAGCAAGCCTGGTTTCGACCGGGAGGCAGGACAGTAATGCTCACATTATTGCCGAGTGAGGTGGTGGCTCTGAGTGGGATGTGCAAACCAGATTTCCTAAGCATCGGTGGACACCACGCGTGAATCTGCTTTGAATTAACCACTAAAAACCGATCGAGGCTGGTCTTTGGCAGACTCCGGAGTGAAAAGGACGCAGGTTTGTTTCATAGTTGAACTAGTTGGGTTCAATTCAACGACAACCACTTGGATTTATGTCATGCCTTTACGGTGGTAAAACATCACAAAGTGCTTCCCAGCAGCATCAACAAGCAAAATGTGACACCCAGCCACATGAGGAGACTTTTGGGTAAGTGGCCAGAAGTCTGGTCAAAGAGGCAGGCTTTAAAGGAGGATGAAGAAAGAGAGGCAGAGGCGGAGAGGTTTAGGGAGGGTATTCCAGAGCTCAGGGCCCAGGTAGCTGAAGGCATGGCTGCCAATGGTGGAGCGATTAAAATTGGGGATGTGCAAAAGGCCGGAATTGGAGGGGTGCAGGAATTTTACTTTAAACCTATTCATTCATGGGATGTGGGCATCGTTGACAAGGCCAGTATTTGTTGCCCATCCCTAATTGCCCTTGAACTGAGTGGCTTGCACAGTTATTTCAGGCAGCAGTTAAGAGTCAACCACATTGCTGTGGGCCTGGAGTCACATGTAGGCCAGACCAGGTAAGAACAGCAGATTTCCTTCCCCAAAGGGACATAAGTGACCCAGATGGGTTTTTACAACAATCAACAATAGTTTCACGGTCACCATTACTGAGATCAGCTTTCAATTCCAGATTTTATTAATTGAATTTTAAATTCTACCAGCTGCCCTGGTGGGATTTGAACCCATGTCCCCAGAGCATTAACCTGGGCCTCGGGATTACTATTTCAGTGACGTTACCACTATGTCACGTTCTCCCCCTGCATCTTTGTGGGCCGGAAGAGATGACAGAAATAGGGAGGGATAAGGCCACGGAGGGATTTGAATATAAGGATGAGAATTTTAAAATTGAGATGTTGCTATAGGCCAGGAGCCAAAGTGGGTCACTGAGCACAAGGATAGGGGTAAATGGAACTCGGTGCAAGTTAAGGCACTCTACAGGTCCAGAAGATATGCTGAATATGTGAACTGCTCTGGTCAGGCTACATTTGCAGTCCTGCAACTAATTCAGACATCCATAGCAGAAGAGGTATGGCGGAGGACAATTAACGAGGCTGACCCCTATCGACAGAAGAATGGGCTTTAAGCAACAACTAGATAAGCTGGCTCCAGTGGCTCGAAAACAATGTCTTAAGGGTCGATCTTTCGTCATATGAGATAAGTAATAAAGTAAACCTGAAACAATACTTCCAGCAATAGCTAAGCAGCAAGACAAAGGGGAAAAGGATTGTGAAGCACAAGTTTATATTAAAGGCCTTTGAGTATTTCTTTAGACAGAGGAGATTAACATGGAATGGTTACCAGGGAGAGTGGGTGAGGTCAGGATACTGGTTCATTTAAGAATGGGAAGGCCAGAATGGGAAGGCAGTAGAGCCGGTTTCTTGCAGGGCGATATCGAAGGGGTTTGAAATATTTTCTTAATTCTGGAGTCAGCTCTGTATTGTACCCACTATCAGGGTCTCAGCATCCAAAAATCAAGGAGAAAGAGGGAACAAGTAATTAATTGCAGCCTTTAAGATCCTGAGGGGTCTTGACAGGGTGGATGTGGAAAGGATGTTTCCTCTTGTGGGAGAATCTAGAACCAGGGGTCATTGTTTAAAAATAAAGGGGGTCGCTCATTTAAGGCAGAGATGAGAAGAAATCTTTCTCTCAGAGGGTAGCGAGTCTTTGGAACTCTCTTCCTGAAAAGGCAGTGGAAGCAGAGTCTTTGAATATTTTTAAGGCCGAGGTGGATAGATTCATGATTAACAAGGGGGTGAAAGGTTATCAGGGGTGGGCAGGAATGTGGAGTTGAGATTACATTCAGATCAGCCATGATCGTATTGAAGAGGAAGGGCCAAGTGGCCTACTCCTGCTCCTATTTCACACGTATGTTCCTATGTAAGTAGACGGTTTATACAGCAAGATGCCTTTTTCAGCACAATGCTTAACACAGCAGCAGAATGCAACTCGACATTCTCACACACACACAGTAGCTGCAGGAACTTTGACCCCCTTTTACAGGAATAAATGTTCATCTTCCAGCGACAGATGTGAGAAATGGAAATCTGCCCCCACAATACCGTAAGTTATTTCAAATGTATGTTGTTTGAGAAGCCCAGAACCTAAAGAGCTATTGTCAAGAACCTAAGCTGATTCAGTCCTTACATCCGAGCAGATACCTTAACATTTCTGCTTGTTAACACATGTAAAATCATAAATTCAAAGATATACTTGTGGACGTTTCCTGTTAATGTTTAATGAGTGTCAGCAATTGCAGCAAATTAAAGTTTGAGGGCTTGACTATTCATTGCTGAAAGTTACTCCATGAACCAATTCCCTTCTTTGTTTGGAATTGAATTGTTCTAATTACATTGATGTAAAGCTGTAGATATTAATCACAAATTACAACAGATTATCCACTCTTCTCCCCCTCTAACAGATCAGTGAAGAGAATCATTTGTTGTGCTCACTTGATACTAACAATTCCAGAACAAATGCTTTCCCCTGCTGGATCCATAAACCCTACTCTAATTAATTGAAACAGGTTAACAATGAGATTGGGGCAGGTTGTGTTTGCTGAGATTTTCTTCGTCAGCCAGAGTGTCGGTAAATCCAAGGAGAGGCTCCACGAGGCTTCGCAACCCTTTCATTCACTGGGATAAAGCAACAAAAGCAAAACGGGTGCAAAAGAGGAGAGAGGAAATCAAACTGGAAAATGCAAAACCCAGTTCATCAATGCTTAGTGCACTGTCTTTGTGCAAGTGAATGGGAGCTGCCACAGAGACATTGCAATTGATGACTGAGTGAAGGGTGAGCGCAACTGTTCTGATGCAATTTTGTGAACTTACGCCATTCTACTCCAAAAGGCTCCACAGTTAGTTTCAAGCACTGAGTGCGGACTTAATGACAGAAAACACTCCACTGATACACTCAATGTTACTTATGTCCAACAATCAACTTTTGATTTTAATAATCCCAAAAGCACCAGCAGAGAGGCTTTCTGATTCACCATTTTTTAACGTATCGTTCACAGCATCCGAACACTTTGCAAATTTTGCATGCCAGGCATAGACAAAGGCCAAACTTCAATGTTCTTACCTGCAGTATATATGCAGCCAATTCAAAAATAGCCTCAGTGTCAACTTCAATCAGTTCCTGTGAGAGAAATTAACAAGCAAAGTTAAAATTCAAAGAGTGAAACAAAAAGACCAGCTTGCTTGTTGCACTTGCTGCTTAATGGAGCAGGTTTCACAAACCCTCCCCCTTTCAGGATTGCCTTGCTTCAAAGAAACTTTTCTCTCAGAATAAAAGGGCCTCAGCTGTGAAAACCGATAGTGCAACAACTGACGCAAGGAACCGAGTGAAACTCTACCTCATTTCAGAGGGCCTGCTTTTCACTCAGACAATCTGTTAAAAATCCATTCGTAAAAAGACAACTCCCGGATTATAAAACTTCACGGGCTCGTCCGACAAAACTTTGCCAGCCAACAAAACGAGGCCGCGGGAGTCACCCTCATTCCTCCAAGAGAGGGTTCTGCACATGGAATTGTCCTCTACAAAAGAGCAGGCAGCAATTCAAGAGCGCTCATGTGTACATATTGTGACTAAAGCACTAATTCCTGGATGCAGGAACCAGACCCATCCCACAGCCAACTCTGCAGTGTCAGCCTCACAGAGGACTTTAGGGAAAAGTCATCCTATTTGTAATCTCCTGGCTTGCTGCTTTTAGCCCTGTATCTGTGGCCAGTCAGCTGCATACGAAATGCCAGTGTTCTCGGGCACAGCAAGACTCATAAGGTTCCCACGTGCTCTGGCCAAGCCGGGTTATTCACCTCTCACTGACCCCACCCACCCCAAAGCTGGCCCCTGTCATTATCGCAGGCTGAGATATAAAGGACAAGGCAAAGGATTGTTCTTTCATCGCTCTGATTTAATTAACAACCACTCCAGGCGCTTTTCCCTTTAAACAGAGAAGCTCGGCACAGCAGAGGGTCAATAACTCTGGACAGGCCAGACTAAGGCTGGGTGGGTGAGAACACGCTACCATCTTGACCACTTACTCAGTGAAAAATTAACCAAAGGGACAGTCAATTGAAGGCTTGTTTTCCTCTTGTGATAATGATTGAAATGGTCAGTTGTCTGGACGATAAAGGTTATTGGACACTTCCTATTGTTGCTGCATTGTTTAGCACAGTAACATTATCAAAATAGTCACCCACACTTTAACGGACATTGTAGCTTGTGTCAGTAAAACAGTGACACAAAACGATGTCCTTTAGCTGTCTGTTCACTTTCTGATTTCTGACAGACATGATGCGCTGGCAAATCGTTAGTATTTAACAGCGAGCTTGCAAACTCCGTCGGTGCAGCAACGTGAGACACAGCCAGGACAGCAACAAAAACATCTTCTGTTTACAAAGCCATTGTTAGTGTCGGTAAACGTCCCCAAAGCGCTTCACAGGGGGTGCCGACACCCTACTGAGGAAGTCGTTCTCTCCAATGTAACACAACAGTGCTGCTAGCTTGTCAGCCTTTTCTGTCAAAGGGTATGTGATATCCCCTCGGGATGGTATTCTGCATCAACCCTCGCCAGCCATGAGGGGAAGACTCCAGTTCTGTTGAAGGGTCACGAGGACTCGAAACGTCAAATCTTTTCTTCTCCGCCGATGCTGCCAGACCTGCTGAGTTTTTCCAGGTAATTCTGTTTTTGTTTTGGATCTTCAGCATCCGCAGTTTTTTTGTTTTTATTTATATATGAGGGGAAGACTCGCAGCCAGAAAAAAAAGTCATGACATTCAAATGCCTGCAAGTGTAGGTGGGTGACTGCCCTCTCCTTAGAGGAAGATACTCTTGCTGTTGCCACTGTGCTGCTACCTGGAGGAGCTGAGTAGGTGGATTGATTCAAACCTGCAAACCCCCCACTCCAGCTCATGTTGAGTTCACCCAGCAGGGTAAATGGAGAGTTAATTTTGAGGCTGCCTGTTCCCAGCCTTGTTAACCGGGAGTAATGAAGGTTATCGAATAGCAGGGAGACAGAAAGGTAAAACCTAAGAATACACCCATAGTCAAGACTAGATGTTACAAAGATAACAAAAAGACAAAACTAAAGGCTCTGTACCTGAATGTGTGTGGCATTCATAACAAAGTAAATTAATTGATAGTGCACATTGAAGTAAATAAATATGATCTGATAGCCATCAGGGAGATGTGGCTGCAGGATGACAAGGATTGAGTCCTGGATATTGAGGGGTAAATGACATTCAAGAAGAATAGGAAGCTAGGTAAAGGTGGCGGGGTAGCGCTGTTAATCAAGGATGGCATTGGTGCAATAGTTAGAGATGACCTTGGTTCAGGAGATCAGGATGTGGAATCAGTTTGGGTGGAGATGAGGAATATTAGGAGAAAGAAGTCACTAGTGGGAATGGTCTACAGACCCCTAACAGTAACCACAATGTAGGACAATGTATACAAGAATAAATATTGGGTGCCTGGGATAAAGGGACAGCAATAATTATGTGTGATTTTAATCTATGTCTAAACTGGAAAAATCAGACTGGCAGTAGTAGCCTGGATGAGGAGTTCATAGAATGCTTTTGAGATAGTTTCTGAGAGCAACACGTTCTGGAACCAACCAGAGAACGGGTTATCAGACTTGGTATCGTGTAATGTGACAGGAGTAATTAATGATCTCAGAGTAAAGGCACCTCTAGGTAGCAATGGTCACAGTATGACTGAATTTTATATCCAGTTTGAAAGGGAGAAGAGTGGGTCTGAGACTAGTATTTTAAGCTGAAATTATGGCAATTATGTGGGCATGAAAGCTGAGCTAGCTGAGGTGAACTGGGATACTAGGCTAGGGAACAGGTCAATAGAAAAGCAGCAGCAGACATTTAAGTGGATATTTCAGAATGCGCAGAATAAGTATATTCCTGCTATAAAGAAAAATTCTAAGGGGAGGACCCACCATCCATGGTTAACTAAAAAAGTTAAGAAAAGCATCAAACTTAAGGAAAAAGCATATAACTGCGCAAAATGAGTGGCAGGACCGAATATAAAGAACAGCAGAGAATGACTAAAAGGTTAATCAGGAGAAAGAAATTAGCGTATGAGAGGAAGCTAGCTAGAAATCTAAAAACTTATAGCAAGAATTTCTACAGGTATTTAAAAAGGAAAAGAGTGAGTAAAGTGAGTGTTGGTCCTCTAGAGAGTGAGAATGGGGAGTTAATAGTACATAATAAGGAAATGGCAGATGAAATGAACAAATATTTTGCTTCGGTATTCTCTCTATAAGATACAAAAAATACTCCAGTAATAGCTGTAAATCAGGAGGTGGAAGGGAGAGGGGAACTTGGTGAAATTACAATCACCAGGGAAGCGGTACTGAGCAAACTGATTTAGCTGCGGGCTGACAAATCTCCGGGCCTTGATGGACTTCATCCTAGGGTCTTAAACGAGGTGGCTAATGAAGTAATAGATGTGTTGGTGTTAGTTTTTCAAAAATTGCTAAATTCTGGAAAGATTCCATCAGACTGGAAACTAGCAAATATAACCCCTCTATTCAAGAAGGGAGGGAGGCATAAAACAGGAAACTATGGGCCAGTAAGCTTGAAATCTGTTGTGGGAAAGGTGTTAGAATTGACCATTAAGGAGGTTATAGCTGGAGAAACTCAAGATAATTGGGAAGAGGCAGCACAGTTTTGTGAAAGGGAAATCGTCTTCAACCAATTTATTGGAGTTCTTTGAAGGAGCAACATGCACCGTGGATAAAGGGGAACCGGTAGACGTGCTGTACTTGGATTTCCAGAAGGCATTTGATTTGGTGCCACATCAAAGGGTATTGCGGAAAATAAAAGCTCACAGGGCAGAAATGTTAGGTTGGTGAATGGGCACGTACCCAATCCGATTGGGTGTGAAATTGGGTGGGGTGACGTCGGGCAAGTGTCCCAATGTCCTCCCATGCTCGCGTGACATTTTAGTCGGTCGGCGCGCGTGAAAGTCGGAAGCACATTTGCCGGCGATTGAGGCCAAATATGGGGATTAAAGCTGCAATTGTCTCTAATTTTAAGTTGCCCTACGGTTGGTCAATTGATGAATCGGCCGAGTGGCCTTTCCATTTCTCTTTAAACGTCATCCACGGGCAGGATGAGGTTTCCGTGATGAAATAAAATATAAACAGATTTCTGTGCACAGCCTTTTGAGCAGCTAAATTTTCAGGTGATGTATAACGATGCAGTTTCTGAAATGTTCACTTTTGATTTTTCAGGTCTTGCAGCTCCCCGAGGCAGCTCTCTGCCTTCAGGGAGCTTTCATTCAGCGCTCGCCCTCGCCCGCGCCCGCACCCATGTCAGCGCCCATCCTCTTCCTGCCCCCCACCCTGGCAGCGCTGAACATTTCAGCGCACGTTTCATGCTGGCCAATCGCGTCCACCCGCTGACCTAAAATTTCTGCCCATGGGGTAGGGGGTAATGTATTAGCATGGGTAGATGATTGGCTGGCTGACAGAAAACAGAGAGTATGCATAAATGGGTCTTTTTCTGATTGGCAAGATGTGACAAGTAGAGTCCCGCAGGGGTCTGTGCTGGAGCCTCAACTTTTTACAATTTATATCAATCACTCAGATGAGGGGAGTGAAGACATGGTAGTTAAATTTGCAGATAAGACAAAGATAGGTAGGAAAGTATGTTGCGAAGAGGACATATGGAGATTGCAGACAGATATGGATAGGTTGAGTGTGTGGGCAAAAATCTGGCAGATGGAATATAATGTAGGAAAATGTGAAGTTGTTCCCTTCGGAAGGAAGAATAAAAAGCAGAGTATTAATCAAACAGAGAACAGCTGCAGAATTCCGAGGTGCAGAGGGATCTAAGTGTTCTAGCACAAGTTACAAAATGTTAGTATGCAGGTACAGCAAGTAATTAAGAATGCTAATAGAATGTTATCCTTTATTATGAGAGGAATTGAACATAAAAGTAAGGACATTATGCTGCAGTTACACATGGCATTGATGAGACCACATCTCGAATATTGTGTGCAGTTTTGGTCTCCTTATTTAAGGAAGGATATAAGTGTGTTGATGGCGGTTCAGTGGAGGTTTCCGAGATTGCTACCTGGATTGAGTGGGTTGTCTTATGAAGAAAGGTTAGACAGAAAGGGGTCGTTTCCACTGGAGTTTAGAAGAGTGAGAGGTGACTTAATTGAAGTATACAAGATCCTGAACGGTATTGACAAGGTGGATGTGGAGAGGATGTTTCCTCTTGTGGGTGAATCCAGTACTAGGGGTCAATGTTTTAAAATTATGGGTCACCCTTTTAGGAGAGAGAGATGGGGAGAATTTTTTTCTCTCAGAGGATTGTACAACTTTGGAACTCTCTGCCTCAGAAGGTGGAAGAGGCAGGATCATTGAATATTTTTAAAGCAGACGTAGATAGATTCTTGCTAGGCAAGGGAATCAAATGTTATCGGTGATAGATGGGAATGTGGAATTCAAACTACAAACAGATCAGCCATAGAGTCATAGAGCTCTACAGCACAGGACAAAGCCCTTTGGCCCATTGAGTCTGCACCAGTCAAACAAGTACCTAACTACTCTAATCCCATTTTCCAGCACTAGACCCATAGCCTTGTATGTCAAGGCATTGCAAGTGCACATCCAGATACTTCTTAAATGTTATGAGGGTTTCAGCCTCTACCACCCTTTCGGGCAGTGAGTTCCAGATTCCCACCATCCTCTGGGTGAAAAATTCTTCCCCATATCCCCTCTAAACCTCCTGCCTCTTACCTTAAATCCAGGCCCCCTGGTTATTGATCCATCCACCAAGGGGAAAAGTTCCTTCCTGTCTACCTATCTATGCCCCTCATCATTTTATACACCTCAATCATGTCCCCCCTCAATCTCCTCTGCCCCAAGGAAAATAACCCCAGTCTATCCAATCTCTCCTCATAACTAAAACTCTCCAGCCCAGGCAACATCTTGGTAAATCTCCTCTGCACTCTCTCTAGTGCAATCACATCCTTCCTATGATGCGGATTCCAGAACTGCACACAATACTCTAGATGTGGCCTAACCAGCGTTTTATACAGTTCCAGCATAACCTCCCTGCTCTTGTATTCTATGTCTCGGCTAATAAAGGCAAGTATCCCATATGCCGTCTTAACCACCACCTACCTGTCCCACTACCTTAAGGGACCAGTGGACATGCACACCAAGGTTCCTCTGATCCTCGGTACTTCCCAGGGTCCTACTATTCACCGTGTATTCCCGTGCCTTGTTTGTCCTGCCCAAGTACACCACTTCATACTGATCCGAATTAAATTCCATTTGCCACTGATCAGCCCATCTGACCAGCCCATCCAAATCCTCCTGTAATCTAAGGCTATCCTCCTCACTATTTACCACCCCACCAATTTTTGTGTCATCTGCAAACTTACTGATCAACCCTCCTACATTTAAGTCTAAATCGTTTATATATACAACAAACAGCAAGGGACTCAAAACCGATCCCTGTGGAACCCCACTGGACACAGGCATCCAGTCACAAAAACACCCCATTGACCATCACTCTCTGCTTCCTGCCACTCAGCCAATTCTAGATCCAATTTGCCAAATTGCCTCGGATCCCATGGGCTCTTACCTTTGTTATCAGTCTCCCATGCGGGACCTTATTAAAAGCCTTGCTGAAGTCCAAGTAGACTACGTCAAATGCATTGCCCTCATCTACATAACTGGTCACTTCTTCGAAAAATTCAATCAAATTGGTCAGACATGACCTCCCCTTAACAAAACCATGACTGTCCTTGATCAATCCCTGCCTCTCCAAGTGTAGATTAGTTCTGTCCCTCAGAATTGCTTCCAATAGTTTCCTCACCACTGAGGTTAGACTGACTGGCCTGTAGTTCCCTGGTTTACCCCTTCCTTCCTTCTTGAATAACGGTACCACATTGGCTGTTCTCCAGTCCTTTGGCACCTTTCCTGTGGCCAGAGGGGCATTGAAAATTATTGCCAGCACCCCAGCTATCACTCAACAGCCTCGGATACATTTAATCCGGGCCATGATCTTATTGAATGGCAGGGCAGGCTCGAGGGGCCGAATGGCCTGCTTCTGCTCCTAGTTCGTATGTTCGTAACACCATAGTGCCCATGCTGTGACCCACATTCCTGTCCCATGAGACATCATATCGGAATTGTAACAATATTTGCAACGATTTTTCAAACAGAGCAGTTTGAAAACTATCTCTGGTAGTTGCATGCCCAGTGTTTTAAACCTATTACTAGTTGGCCCAGATCACTATTCATGTCTCAGCACTCTTAGAATGAACAAGTTACCCTGTAGATTGCAATATACTGGGCCAAAGAGTTAAATACCTCTCATTTACACTCCTAAGTATCCACTGTCTAATAGGCCAACGCTCTATGATATTGCACTGACTTCAAAGTGATTCAAACTGTGCCAACTTACACCAGTCAAACTGTAGCAAGGAGACAGGCCCACAAAACTTTGACTACAATAGAATTAAAGCAGGATGTAAATTTTAACAAGTTCCTAAGCACTTTACTGGATTGTTAGTGAATTATTTAAACATCATTTTCAATCATTTTCATAATCAGCGGGGAGCTAAGAGGATAATTGTCTTATCAACAACGTTAATGTTTAACTGGCATTTGAGAGCTGAAGGCTGAACCCTGTTAGTATCTGTACACAGACTTTACTCTCCCTGGCTGGAGAATGATGTAACTCATGTCAGCCAGCCAACTGAACTCAGTAAGTACCAGAACAAAAACAAAAATACCTGGAAAAACTCAGCAGGTCTGACAGCATCTGCGGAGAGGAACACAGTTAACGTTTCGAGTCCGAATGACCCTTCAACAGAACTAAGGAAAAATAGAAAAGAGGTGATATATAAGCTGGTTTAAGGGGGGGAGGGGGGAGGTAGAGCTGGATAGAGGGCCAGTGATAGGTGGAGATAACCAAAAGATTTCATAAGCAAAATGATAAAGAGGTGTTGAAGGTGGTGATATTATCTAAGGAACGTGCTAATAGGTGACATTAAGGGTAGAAAGCAGGACAAGCAAGGTACAGATAGCCCTAGTGGGGTGGAATGGGGGGAAGGGATCAAAATAGGTTAAAAAGTAGAGATAAAACAATGGATGGAAATACATTTAAAAATAATGGAAATAGGTGGGAAAAGAAAAATTTATATAAATTATTGGAAAAAACAAAAAGGAGGGGGAAAAAACAGGGGGATGGAGGAGAGAGTTCATGATCTAAAGTTGTTGAACTCAATATTAAGTCCGGAAGGCTGTAAAGTGCCTAGTCGGAAGATGAGGTGCTGTTCCTCCAGTTTGCTTTGAGCTTATTTTTGCTTTTGATTTCCAGCATCCGCAGTTTTTTGCTTTTATCTCAGTAAGTACCAGCTCAGCTTGTATACTTTTTAAAAAAGCAAACTGCTTTATTTGTTGAGGAATAAAAAGAATGCACAACCAGAAATGTGGAGGGAGGCAATTTCAGTCCAGTTTCTGTAGTTTCAGTGGCTAGGGTTTTCAGATTTATTCTGGTGCATTTTTGTGGTCATCAAGTTTAGGGATGACACTGCGAGGAACAGAACAAACACTTTCCACCCCATAGAGAAATATTGTTTCTGTCACAGTGAAAATCAGCTTCAACATATCAGAGAATAGCACAGCATGGAAAGTGGCCATTTGGCCCATTAAGTCTATACTGGCACTCTTTCAAAGTTTGGTGTAACATTATAAACGAATCTAAAGTGACATTATCAATGAATCTGTGTGGACACCCTGTTCAGCATTTATGACAACATTGTAGATGCTTTTAACGAGAAGTGTTTATGATTTTGTTAGAAATGCCAAACCAAGGAGATTTTCACATTTTCAAAGTTGCTACACCAAACAACCAGAGGGATTTTCTCAGGCCACCTATAAGCATTTGCAGGCCAGGCACTGTAATAATTAGACAGAGAACAACCCCCTCTGCAGGCGGAGAAGATGTGCCAAAGCTGTGAATGTGAGGTATCAGCACTTTCCAAACCCACGACCTCTACAACCTAGAAGGACAAGGGCAGCAGACACATGGGAACACCGCCACCTGCAAGTTCCCTTCCAAGCCACACACCATCCTGACTTAGAAATATATCGGCCGTTCCTTCACTGTTGCTGGGTCAAAATCCTGGAACTCCCTCCCAAACAACGCTGTGGGTGTACCTACATCATGTGGACTGCAGCAGCTCAAGAAGGCAGCTCAGCACCACCACCTCAAGGGCGATTAGGGATGGGCAATAAATGATGGCCTAGTCAGTGAAGCCCACATCCCATGAATGAATAAAAAATAACCAATTAATCTCACTCCCTGCCCTTTTCCTATAGTCCTGCAAACTTTTCCTTGAAACATATTTATCTAATTCTCTTTTGCAAGTTACTATTGAATCTGCTTCCCTTTCATGTAGTGCATTCTAGGTCATACCAACAAACTGTATAAAATAAATTCTCCTCATCTTACCTCTGGTTCTTTTGCTAACTATCTTAAATCAGTGTCCTCTGCTTTACCACCCTCCTGCCAGTGGAAAGCTACTCCCTATTTATAGCATTGAAACCCATCAATTTTGAACACATCTATTAAATCTCTCCTTAACCTTCTCTGCTTTAATGAGAATAACCTCAGCTTCTCCAGTCTCTCCACATAACTGAAGACTTTCCCCCACCCCATCCCAGTGCGATTTTAGTAAATCTCTGCACATCGAGTAAATCAGTTCACCCTTGCTTGCCAAAATCATTCTCAGCGGTCCCCTTGGAAAACACGCTCACTGAGTCGCCTCAAATTTTGCAGCGTGGGCAGATCTGAAACAGGGTGCAACATCTGGAGGTTCCTGGCACATGTTTCTCTGGGAGGAAACCAAAGCTTTGGATCAGCAGGCCAAACAGAGCACAAGCCTGGCTCTGGGAAATACACAGGAGGTTTCCATCAATTTTCTAAGAGACCCCTCCTTTTCTGTTGGCTGATGTTGGCTGTTATTTCAGACTGATTAAAAATAAATCCCCGTTTGTGTTTACCAGTGCTAAAACTTCCAGCTGCGTCCAGCATTTAGCAGTATGTAGCTCCATGATGTCCAAAACAGGGATAAAGTCTCCTGTCACATTACATGATTAAATGACAATGATGCAAAAGGGCTCCAAGTTTATAATTTTAAAAGCTCTGCAATAATAGATTTCTGCCAGTTCTCCCTGATGCAGCTGCCCAGTCTCACTACACTGCATATCCTAAAGAAATGAATGGAAATAAAGGACAAACTTGGATTTCGACAGCATTTTCAATGAATTAAAGATGTTCCGAAGTCCTTCACAGCCAATGAAGCACTTTTGAAATGTGGTCACAGCTGTAATGTAGGAAACCAATTTTTAAAATGATTTTTAATTCATTCATGGGCTAGGCCAGTGTTTATTTCCCATCCCTAATTGCCCTTGAGAAGGTGGTGGTGAGCTGCCTTCTTGAGCCGCTGCAGTCCATGTGGTGTAGGTACACCCACAGTGCTGTTAGCGAGGGAGTTCCAGGATTTTGACCCAGCGACAGTGAAGGAACGGCAATATATTTCCAAGTCAGGATGGTGAGTTGCTTGGAGGGGAACTTGCAGGTGATGGTGTTCCCATCTGTCTGCTGCCCTTGTCCTTTTTGGTAGTAGAGGCTACGAGTTTGGACGGTGTGCTTGGGGGAGTTTTGGGTGAGTTGCTGCAATGCATCTTGTAGATGGTACACACTGCTGCCACTGTTTAAGGTGGTGGATGGGTGCTGATCAAACAGGCTGCTTTATCCTGGATGGTGTTGAGCTTCTTGAGTGTTGTGGGAGCTGTACTCATCCAGGCAAGTGGAGAGTATTCCATCACACCCCTGACTTGTGCCTTGGAGATAGTGGACAGGCTTTGGGGAGTCAGGAGGTGAGTTACTCGCCGCATAATTCCCAATCCCTGACTTGAGACTCTTGTAGCTGCAGGATTTGTTTGGCAGGTCAAGTTCAGCTTCTGGTCAATGATGGCAGGTTCAGTGATGGTAATGCCATGGGACATCAAGGGAAGATGGTTGGACTTTCTCTTGTTGGAGATGGTCATTGTCACATTCGTGTGGTGCAAATGTTACTTGCCACATATCAGCTTAAGCCTGAAAGCTAGGTCTTGCTGCTTATTAAAATATATTCATTCAGGGGATATGGGCTTCGCTGGCTAGGCCAGCATTTATTGCCCATCCCTAGTTGCCCTTGAGAAGGTGGTGTTGAGCTGCCTTCTTGAGCTGCTGCAGTCCATGTGGTGTAGGTACATCCACAGTGCTGGTAGGAAGAGTTCCAAAATTTTGACGCAGTGACAGTGAAGGAACGGTGATATACTTCCAAGTCAGGGTGGTGTGTGACTTGGAGGGGAACTTCCAGGTGGTGGTGTTCCCATCTATCTGCTGCCCTTGTCCTTCTAGGTGGTAGTGGTCTTGGGTTTGGAAGGCACTGTCGAAGGAGCTTTGGTAAATCCCTGCAGTGCATCTTGTAGATGGTACACACTGCTGCTACTGTGCATCAGCGGTGGAAGGAGTGAATGTTTGTGGATGTGATGCCAATCAAGCAGGGCTGCTTTGTCCTGGGTGGTGTCGAGCTTCTTGAGTGTTGTTGGAGCTGCACTCATCCAGGCAAGTGGGAAGTATTCCATCACACTCCTGATTTGTGCCTTGTAGATGGTGGACAGGCTTTGGGGAGTCAGGAGGTGAGTTACTCATCGCACGAATCCTAGCCTCTGATCTGCTCTTGTAGCCACAGTATTTATATGGCTAGTCCAGTTCAGTTTCTGGCCAATGGTAATCCCCAGGATGTTGATAGTGGGGGATTCAGTGATGGTAATGCCATTGAACCAACGGGCAATGGTTGGATTTACTGGAGATGGTCATTGCCTGACACTAGTGTGGCACGAATGTTACTTGCCACATGTCAACCCAAACCTGGATATTGTCCAGGTCTTGCTGCATTTGGACATGGACTGCTTCAGTATCTGAGGAGTTGTGAATGGTGCTGAACATTGTGCAATCATCAGCAAACATCCCCACGTATGACCTTATGATAGAAGGAAGGTCATTGATGAAGCTGCTGAAGATGGTTGGGCCGAGGACACCACCCTGAGGAACTCCTGCAGTGATGTCCTGGAGCTGAGATGACTGACCTCCAACAACCACAACCATCTTCCTTTGTGCAAGGGATGACTCCAACCAGTGCAGAGTTTTCCCCTTGATTCCCATTGACTCCAGTTTTGCTTGGGCTCTTCGTGCCACACTCTGTCAAAGGCTGCCTTGATGTCAAGGGCAGTCACTCTCACCTCACCATCTGAGCATAGCAGGCTCCCATAAACAGCAATGTGGCAATGAACAGATAAACTGTTCTTATGATGATGTTGATTGAGAGATAAATAATTCACCAGGACAGTGAGGAACGCTCCCCGGCTCTTTCTCCTTCCATCGGCGCTGTTCCATTCATCTGAGAGGGCAAATGTTTACTCCGTTTAACGTCTCATAAGAAGGCTGGCAGCACTGGCACATTGGGTAAATGCACTGCCAGCCCCTGTCCTGTGGTACCTCTCAATGAACTATTGCTCTCAGGAGAGGAGATAAAATTGAGAGGAGAGGAAGATGTTCATCATGTGATAACTGAGAAATAAAGCAGCATCTGGAGAGTTACAGTTTATCCACTCCTTAGCTCCCACCTATCCCTGACCTTCTATTTCGCTTCACCTGCTCCACCCCCTCCTGAACAGAACAAAATCCATCATGTTTCTACTTGTCTTTAGCTCTGAAGAAGGCTCGAAACGTTAAGACTGTTTCTCTCTCCAGAGATGCTGCCAGATCTGCTGAGTTTTTCCAGCATTTTCTGTTTCCGGAGAGCTGCAGTTAATCTCTGAATATTGAGGTACATTCTCAATCAGCCAGAAGAATGATTTTTCTTTTGGAAGCACACATTGGAAAAAGGCACTCAATGTGGAAAAAGGACATGAGGATTTGATTTCAGCAGCAACATTGTATGGGCTGATGAAGTGTAGCTGAGCGCTCTGCTTGATATTAAAGCGAAGCTGGTTTGTTGAATAAAGGTCACTTTGGTCTTCAGGATTGTAACTAAGTTATTCACATTTCTTTCACTGCCTCCAGCTGTCCCCTTTTACGCTGACTGCTGAGTCTAGACTGTTCAATGGGCGCGATTTTAATACTGGCATCAACTACTCTTTTTACACAAGTTATCACTGATTGAGTAATCTAGGCTCAGGGGGTCAATAAGAAATGAATGGAGGATGTCCAATTGAGGGATTGATCAACATTAAATTATAGAATGGTTACAACACAGAAGGAGGCCACTTGGCCCATCGAGCCGGTGCCAGCTCTCTGCAAGAGCAAATCAGCTCGTCCCGCTTTCCCACCCTTTCTCCATAGCCCAGTAACTTTTCCCCCTCTGGCACTTATCCAACTCCCTTTCAAAAGCCAACATTGAATCTACCTCCACCACACCCTTAGGCATTTCGTTCCAGATCCTAACCACTTGCAGTGTGGAAATGATCTTCTTCACGCTGCCATTGGCTCTTTTGCCAATCACCTTAAATCTGTGTGCTCTGGTTCTTGATCCTTCCACCAATGGGACCAGTTTCTCCCTTACTATCTTGTCCAGACCCCTCATAAATTTGAATACCTCGATCAAATCTCCTCTCAATCTTCTCTTCTCCAAGGAAAACAGTCCCAACTTCTCCAATCTATCCACATAACTGAAGTCTCTCATCCCTGGAACCATTCAGATAAATCTAGAACCATTCTTGTAAAGTAGTCAGTGTCAGCTTGTTGCTTCTCATCAAGTTACTTCTGTGTCTGTTTGGAATGTTAAATCCAGGATCAGAATGGGGGTGGGATAAGGGAAAGGCGAGGAGTGGGATCGGAGTGAAAGGGGGAAAGGCAGTGAGTGGGATCATGACCTGAGTTTTGCGGATGGTGATCAGTGACAAGCTCAGGAACCAATTCATTCACCTCAGCAGATGCAGAGATAAGTGGAGGGAATGGACGCCTGTCCAAGAAATTGATCTGTAGGCGAGATTTCCAGACACTCCAGCCACAGACCAGACATAAAAAACAACAGAGTGGCCCTCACAGGAAATAGGAGCAGGAGTAGACCACTCGGCCCATCGTGTCGGCTCTGCCGTTCAATACGATCATGGCTGATCTTGGGCTCCAACTCCATTTTTCCACCCGCTCCCCATATCCCTTAATTCCCTAAGAGGCCAAAAATCAGTCTATCCCAGCCTTAAGTGTATTCAACAATGGAGCATCCACAGCCCCTCTGGGGTAGAGAACTCCAAAGATTCACAACCCTTTGAGTGAAGCAATTTCTCCTCATCTTGGTCCTAAATGATCAGCCCCTTACCCTGAGACTGTGCCCTCCCGAGCTGTAGATTTAGATTAGGGAGGAGGGAACAATTGGTGTTTAGCTTCATTTTTGAACATACCTCTTTCATTTGGAAGCTCAGATTATTTCTGCAGCCCAACAGTGTTCACAGGGAACAATGGATACCTGGGAGAGTTTATCAGGTAGTAGTCTAATCCAAGAGCTCAGATATCCCAAAATCACCATCTAATCCCGCGAGATTAGATTAGTAGTTTGAAATGACCCCAGGGGATTATTAAAACATGAAAGTGAATTGCACTGTGAACTCTAGGTGGTGGTGGTGGTGGTGGTGGTGGTGGTGGTGGTGGGGCGGGGGTTGGGGGGGGGGAGGTGGAATTTCATTTCACTTTGGGTCAAGGTTTATTTGATAGTGGCTGTCAATGCAAAGGGCATTCTGGGTATGAACGCTTGCTCATTTCCATTTTGACTATTAAAAACCATTGTAAAATTGTCATTGCAAGCTTTGGAGACAAGAGTTTTTTGTTCATTCCCACACTTGAGATCTCTTTTCCCTGCAATGTTTTTCTAGTTTTGTGTCTTCTCCTTGAGGCACTGATTCATTCTGGGAGGCCGTTCAGCGAAAGCCTCGCCTGTGAGCTTTCTTTCAAGTGCCTGGTGAGTCCTGGTCAGCACTCGTGACTGTGTGAGGTTCACACTGCATTCTGTTGTGACCCAACCTGCACCTGGGCGGAGGGGGGCGGTTTATGTGGGGGGGTTGGAGGTGGTCAATTACAACCTGGCTCACCAGGTGACAGGAGATAAAGCAGCAAATGGAGCTCAATCCGGCAAATAAAAAGGTGATACATCTGGGGAAGGCTAACAAGGCAAAGCAATAGTCAGTACATGGTAGAGTGCTGAGAGTGCCCAAGAACTGAGGGATCTTCGAGTTCATATCCAGGATAGGTGGATAATGCGGTTAAGAAGGCATCCAGAATACTTCATTAGCCGAGACGTGGAGTATAAGAGCGGGGGGGGGGGTGCAGTTAACCCAGAACTGTATAAAACACAAGTTAGATCACAGCTAGAGTACTGTGTACAGATCTGGTCACCACATTACAGGAAGGATGAGATCTCACTAGAGACGGTCCAGAGGAGATTGACGAGGATGGGGAATTTTATCAATGAGGAAAGACTGGACAGGCTGGGGTTGTTTCCTTTAGAACAGAGGAGGCTGAGGGGAGATTTAATTGAGGGGTCCAGGTAGAGTGGATAGGAAGGACCTATTTTATTTCCCTTTGCAAAGGGGGAGAGGGGCAGAGGGGCGGGGCATAGGTTTATAGCAATTGGTAAGGAGGATTAGAGGTGAGGTGAGGAGATTCTTTTTCACCTAGAGAACAGGAAGGATCTGGGAACTCACTGCCTGAAAGGGTGATAGAGGCAGATCCCCTCACTGCATTTAAAACACTCTTGGGTAGTCACCTGAAGTGCTGTAACCTCCAGAGCTACAAACCAAGAGCTGGAAAGTGGGGTTAGACTGGATAGCTTGGTTTCAGCTGCACTGGCAGGATGGGCCGAATGGCCGCCTCCTGTGCCATAAATTTTCTATGGTTTCTTTCTTCTATGAATTCCCCAGAAGCCCCTGCGCTCTTACAAGGACCACTCTGAGCCAGTCACTACTGGGTAATCAACGACCATCTGTGGGTGACCATCTAATTCCTCCTTCGCAGCAGAGCGGCATTAAGTGACAGGGCTAGGTCAGATCAGGAAACTGCGCGATGTGGGAAACTGGGACTGTGCCTGCTCTCGATAGCACAAACGGTTAATGCTCAGAAATGTTATGCCTATTGTGGTGCTCTGGACACAAGTTTCTGAAATGCTGCATTCTCAGAGTGTTACTGCAATGTGAGTGGAGGCACTGTGTGTGTTCCTGTCTAACCAGTGGGCGTTGTGACAGATAGCTGGCATGGTTATTGAATATCCATGTCTCTAACTATACCTTTGACCCATTCTAGCCTCCAGCAGCTCCACTCCAATAATGCTCTTTAATCCCAACCCAATCAAAAGGTCACCCCTTCTGCACCAGAGTGACATTTGTTTATTTACCCCCTCCTGAGCAAGAGTGGCATTTTTCTGTTATTCTGCCTATAGGCAATATGAGCTGTGTTCAGAATGTGTCCAAAATCATTTCACATGGAATCCTTGCAGCCAGCAGAGAGAACGAAGGGTACAAACCCAGTTTCCTGAGATGAATGTTGGCGTACAAACTCAGTAGGAACCTGATCCTTCCTTCTCTTTATGCTGAATCTTACTCTAAGACGCACTTTCCAATCCAAGCAGAACGGCTTCCAGCTCTCTGACGCTTTGCAACTGGAAACCAGGAAATGTGGAAGCCTGTTTCAGATGACTCGATGGGCTGAACAGCCTCCTCCTGTGTCTCTACAACCCTGTGATATTTATTCATGTAGCACAATAGGAGGCCATTCAGCCCATTGAGTGCAAGCTCTCCGCACAGCAATCCAGTCAGTCTCATTCCCCCATTCAATCCCTGTAGCCCTGCAGGTTATTGCTCCTTCAAGGTCCAATCCAATTTCCTTTTGAAATAATTTCCACCGCCTTCGAGTTCCAGGTCATTAACAGTCATGTAACAGTAAAAAGGTTCCTCCTCACACCCCCCCCCCGCCAACACCGCCCCCCGCCATGTATCTCTTACCCAAAATCTTAAATCTCCAACCCCGAGTCCTTCTACCATCAGCTGATGGGAAGTTTTTCTTCGTCTATCTTATCTAAGCCTATCATACTCTTGTACGTCTCTATCAAATCTTCCGCCAATCTCCCTTGCTTCAGGCAGAACAGTCCCAGCCTTTCCAACCAAACCAGCCATCAACCTGATGACTGTGCCTGGCAACAGGAGGATGCCGTGTGCATGGAGTGAGGTCTTCCTACACTGTGGTGCAGAGTGCAGGAAAACCAAAGCTTTGTGCTATGCCTGACCTTGGTAAATTGCTACAACAGATTGGATTTTGGCTTTTCGGCAGGGTAAGATATATTCCTGACTATTCTATGATTAGAATTAAATCACCTCATTTATTGCTTTCATTTGATACAAGTGTGTCACTTTCCCGAGCTTCCCATTCTTCTCCAGTTGATTGAATATTCCATTGAGTTCTCAGCCTCATCATCCTGATCTCAGAACTCACAGAGCCATCCATCACTCTGACTCAATAATTCCCAGACCTCGAAACCCTGCAACTGCCACACTCTGCCTGCTGTAAGCCCCAGCTGGCTGAAACCTAACCATGAAACGACTCTTCAAAAATTCATTCACAGGACATCCAAATCACTGGTAAGGTCAGCATTTATAGCCCACCTCTAACCGCCCATGTGAAGGTGGTGGTGAGTACCCTTCTTGAATACAACTGAGTGGCTTGCTAGGTCATTTCAGAGGGCAGTTATGAAGCAACCACATTGCTGTGGGTCTGGAGTCACATGTAGGCCAGACCAGGTAAGAACAGCAGATTTTCTTCCCTGAAGGACATTTGTGAGTCAGATGGGTTTTTAAAACAACCTAGTGGTTTCATGGTCATTATTATGGAGACTGGCGTTTCATTCCAGATTTACTTAATTAATTGAATTTAAATTCCCGAGCACCGTGGTGGGATTTGAACTCATGTCTCCAGATCATTAGTCTAGTAATGACTAACATAATCGCTATTTAACATAACCGCTATGCTACTGTACTTCATACTTCTCTTGTAGTCTTTCCACGTTCTGTAGGTTTTCCAGGATTGATCTTCATTGGACTTGGTCAGCATTCTAACAGAGAGATTGTCACAAACTTTGGTGCTGGGGACACATTCTTACCTTGTAGATACAAGACTTTGCATTTAGAAAGAAAAGTTCAATGGTGGCGTTGTCCTTCAAATAAGCAATGCTTTCGATGTAGAACCTGCAAAAGAATTAAGAGCTCAGTATAAACATAATGAAGAAATGATCTCCTCTTCCTTCAGAAACTCTCATTAAACCTTTCATATTGTACTTTGCATTTCTCGATTCTCTAACATTGAATCAGACTGCTTTTAAAGAGTGAGGTCAGACTAACGAACTGAGTGACTTACATTCAGCTTTTGATTAAAAAGATCTCAACACAACCAGAAATAACTCAAAAACAGAGGAGTTGACTGAGGACATCTAAAGCTGGTGATGATCCCAATTTGGGTTGTACTTTGTTGAAAAATAAATGAGTAATTCCAACTGTAGACACAATTCTTGTTTAATCCCAGTTTAACTGATAGTTGCGCGTTTGTCAATATCACGTATATCTCTGAGGACTAAGGATTGTGAAACTCAACAAGCCCATCGCCTTTCGCACAGCAGAATTTAAACCTTTTATTTAAGCTAAGAGCAATTCAATGTCATTGTGACCTAACTCGCTACTTAGCAACTCGAAGGGGAATTTTTTTTGGTAATATCATAATGGAAAACACATCTGATAGGGGCGGTACACTCTTATATTGGATGCAACAGAAGTTTTGCTGGATGGTTACATCTGAAAGGTGATTCTTCCACCTGTCTGACCTGGGGTTTCTGCCTTCATTACCGAGCAGCAGATCTCCTCTGACCTTGCTCCCAATCATTTGGGGGAAGCCTGTTTTTATAAGGATAAGGGGCTAGCCTTATACAATGAACTCACAATCACTATTCCACTGGCACTGACTCTGTAAGGGTATTGGCCAACATTCCTCCCTTAAGCAGAACCATCACAAAGAGACCGTCTGGTCATTGGCCTGTGGGAGTTCGTTCTGTGCAAATTGACAGCTGCCTTTACACATAATACAAAATTGTTGAAACTTCAGAGATAGGCCGTTGGATGGAAAGCATTTCAGCATTTCACAGCCTGAAAGAGTGATAAGTTGCTGTAAAAATGCAAGCTAATCCCTTCAAAGCTACAAGTCTAATTGCTAGAAATAGGCACACTGCAAGGTTAATTCTAGGCTAATTTTCGTTGCCCACATGCACCACTGGCTTTTCCTCCTTCCTTTGATGGATGCGAGGTGGTGATTCATTGGTGTTTTAAACAAAGAAAAAGAAAGGCTTGCATTTATATAGCACCTTTCATAACCACTGGGCATCCCAAAGGGCTTTACAGTCAATGAAATACTTTTGAAGTTGTAGTTACTGACTAATGTAGGAATGTGGCAGGCAATTTGCGCACAGCAAGCTCCCACAAACAGCAATGTGATAATGACCAGATAATCTATTTTTGTGATGTTAATTGAAGGGTAAATATTGGCCCCAGGACACCAGGACTAATTCCCCTATTCTTCTTTAACATGGGATCTTTTATGTCAACCTGAGAGGGCAGGCAGAGCCTCAGTTTAATAGCTCATGCAAAAGCCTGCACCTCTGACAGTGCAGCACTCCTTCATTTCTGCATTGGAGTGTCAGCCTGGATTTTCACGCTTACGTCCTGCAGTGGGAATGAACCTACAAACTTCTCACTCAGAGACAAGAGTGTTACCAACTGAGCCACAACTGACACACTAACAATGTGTCATGATGGACAGCATGACATCAAAACATATTTTATATGCGTGAATATTTGTGTTCATCACTATATCTTCAATATGTTAAATATATGTATACAATTTATTGGGGGGGGGGGTTTATTAACATTGTAAAAATGTCATGTGGTATTTAAGCGTTACGACCGATCGCTGGGTGAGGTCCCCCAGTTATAATCCCAGGTGAGATATCCCAAAGTGTTGTTAATTTCCTGAAAGGGACCCAATTTATTGTGCTCCCAGGTGAGGGGGAATGAGCTGGCTCCCCTTCTTTATTCAGCCTCCTTGGTTGGTCACAACAAGGTTAATTTAAAAGAGATCCCTTCCCTCATGTATACCTTTTCCCAGTACAAATGTATTTATGTTTTAGAAGGAGCCAATATAACTAGGCTTCCTTGAGTCAAAGAAAAAGTAAGTTTATTCATTACTAAAAACCCGAGGAAAAAATAATAAAATGCAAGACACAGAGCAGAAATGAGAAGTTGAGTCCAAATATAAAAGTTTTTTAAAAATAATCGAATCAGTCTTTGGCTTGTCCATGAGGCGTAGATGGCGAAACATTGTGGCTGTTAAATTGGGTGATTCTGGCAGAGTTTGGCAGTTTAGCAGTTGGTTTGGAGACACTTGGTTCTGCAGGTTAGCTGAAGAAGCTGTCCTATTTCCTTTTTGATTGTGGCTTTGCTGAATTGCCTCCAACAACAGGGAGAAGAGGGAGCCTTTGCCTGCAACTCCAAAGAGGTGCCTAGTCGATCTTCCTCTGCTGTGACTCCCAATAGCACACACTAGCATACCAGAACTGGAACACACAGATCAGGTCTGCAGCTAGCTTTTTAACCCATTTCATTGTGTATTCCTGGAAGGGAAAAAACAAACATATCTTTCGCTCAGAGTCCACTTTCTTTCAACTCAGATCATTTCCACATTCTGAGGTATAGCTCAATAGGAGATGGTCTCTGCTGAGATGTGGACATCAGCCTCCATTGTCTCCACAACCACAGTAGATTAAAGTTCAGTCTTTTGCATTTCATCTCTTCCTGTCAAGTGTCTCTGTCTGAAGTAGGCCTAGACACCTTTTAGGTGCAACATTCCATGGTCTCTCTGGTCTAGTTGGTCAAGTATAATCCACATAGGAATTTTCCAGAAAGTCGTTACTTTACATTCTCAGTCATCTTTTGCTCAGTGTCTTTGCTTGCGTTTCTTCTTAAAAAACACACGTCTTCCTTATAAATTCAATATACCCGTAAGTAGTTAGGGGCTGTAATCCACTGTGACAACAGGAGGGAGAAGTCTATAAACACAACTTGCTAAATTGATGAAATGAGGGTCAAATACTGAAGATTCCTGAGCAGTAATGACCACATTGTGCATGAGCAGCTGTTTTAGATTTGGCTATGTTCAGGGCACGTCATATAATTGACAGCTTCTAGACTCAACTTCCCGTTAATTATTCTCAGCTTGCTCAGACAGCACATAGCATCTCCGCTATTTATTTTTCGGCTGCCTTGGTAATCCCCTTTGATGGTACAAGAGGGAATTCTGCAATCCCAGCAGGGGAGCTGTGCTCCAAGGGAATGAAGATCAAGGTTACTCCTATAACAATGTAGCCTCCATCCTGTGACCTGCACTCACATGGAGCGTAGCTTCCTTTGGGATTACAGTCCCTTAATGTTTAGCAGAATTTCTCCTGCATTTCAAATTCCATGGGTTGCGATCCCCTCTGCTAATTCCTGTGGGGTGACTGTCCTGTGAAGAGAGAATGAGTACAGCGTGCCTAAGCTCTCTGGTGTTTAAAAGAATGTGATCTTATTGAAACAAAGAAGATTCTGAGACAGCCTGACAGGACAGATGCGGAGAGAAATAAAAACAGAACATGCTGGAAATACTCAGCAGATTTGGCAGAAGGGGAGCACCACACCTGGAAGTTCCCCTCCAAACCACACACCATCCTGACTTGGAACTATATCACTGTCACTGGATCAAAATCCTGGAAGTCCCTCCCAAACAGCACTGTGGGTGTACCTGAGGATGGCAAGGGCACAGAATGTACTCTGGTTGGGGGACTTCAACGTCCATCACCAAGAGATGCACAGGAGCAGCAATGTGTACCATCTACAAGATGCACTGCAGGAATTCGCCAAGGCTCCTTCGACAGCATCTTCCAAACACACGACCATTACCATCTAGAAGGACAAGGGTAGCAGACACATGGGAACACCACCACCTAGAAGTTCCCCTCCAAGTCACTCACCATCCCGACTTGGAAATATATCGGCCGTTCCTTCACTGTCGCTGGGTCAAAATCCTGGAACTCCCTTCCTAACAGCACTGTGGGTGTACCTACACCACATGGACTGCAGCGGCTCAAGAAGGCAGCTCACCACCACCTTCTCAAGGGGCAACTAGGGATGGGCAATAAATGCTGGTCTCGGTTGCCAGTGATGCCCACATCCCAAGATCATTCTGATGAGAACTCTGGTGAAAGGTCACACTGAATTCTGATGAAACGTTAACTCTGTTTCCCTCTTCACGGATGCTTTTAGATCTGCTGAGTGTGTCCAGCATTTTCTGATTTTATTTCAGGTTCCCAGCATCTGCAGTGTTTTGCTTCTGTATTAGAAACTGAGGGGCTCTTTCTCCTGGAAAAGAGCCTGGAACTGGAGAATACAGTCAGAGGATAAGGGGCTGGCCATTTAGGGCTGAGATGAGGAGAAATTTCTTCACTCAGAGGGTTGTGAATCATTGGAATTAACTTCCCCACAGAGCTGTAGATGCTCAGTCATCGAGGAGATTCAAGACTGAGATCCCTAAGGGAATGAAGGGATAGGGACACTGGACAGGGAAGTGAATTCAACGTCAAAGATCAGCCATGACCATATTAATTGTTGGAGCAGAATGGGGGAGCTGAATGGCCTATTCTCTTATGTTTATTTCTTATGTTCTTTTACTGGGGTGGGGAGTAGTAGGGTGGGGTAGTCGGGGAGGCCAGGAGGGTAGTTGGGTGGGGGGGGGGGGAGGTTTGTGGAGGGGTAGTCATGGATTCAGGAGGGTAGTCCAGGGGTGTGAGCCTAGTTGCAAGGGGGAATGGGGGTAGTCTGGGAGGGTAGTTGGGGGTTGGAGGGCTGGTGGGGGTTTCGGGATGGTAGTCGGTGCAGGGGGGGCTGGGGGAGGAGTCGGGAATCCCGTGGGAGGTTGGGTCGGGGGGGATGGTGGGTGGTCAGTGCTATAGTTACCCAGAAATCATGAGTGTTTTTAATTCTTCCAACTTTTCCTGGGTAACTATTCCTGTAAATCAGTCGGAACCATCCAAAGTCTGTGAATTAAATTGGAGTCTCAGATGGTTCCCAACGCAGGGCAATTGCCCAACAGAAGTTTGAACCTCCTGGGCAATTCCCGTACAATCCTTACGCGGGGACCTCACTGGGAGTTGGGGGGGTGGGGGCGCAGCACAACTTTGTGTATCTCCCAGGTATGCCCCCCACCTCTCCCTCGAGATCGGAATATACCCCGAGCCAACATGAGATGGATAGCGAGGAGCGTGCATACACTGCAGTAAAATAGTACAAAATTCCTCTTGAATTAAAATAAACATTTTTATTTGTCGTAAAATCAAATGCGAATTTCAAATCCAGGACTCAAGGTAAAGCTATAAACCTTTCAAATCTTGCTATTACTCTTTTGCTCTAATGCAAAGAGATCTTGACACTGGAGATACAGCTGGAGCAACCGGCCAATCGTGAGGTATGACCACCATGTGACAAACCCTATAATTGTCTCTGTAGCTTCCCTGGGTCATTTGAAAAGCACTGGAGTAATTTCTCCAGGCACCGTCATACACAGCTGGACAAGCGAACATGAAGGCAAAGAATTCCTCGAGCCCCTGGCGTGTACAGGCTGAGATTCAGTGAGTGCAGCTTTGGCCTGTTCAGGGTACAGTCTCAGCAACTCAGTCGATACGAGTATGTGCAGACAGTGATCGGTTTGGAGAGTGCTGGAGGGACGAAGAAACGCACGATGGAGAGAGGGAGACACCGACAGAGACTCAGTCGGATTCTGGTGCTGAACTGAACCCCACCCCCCGCCAAAAGCAGGTGAGTAGTGGTCGGGTTGGGTGTAAAAACTTAATAAAATTTCAAGCCCAATCGACCTGTTTCCACGAGCTGGGGTAATCGTTTAAATATTTTTAATGAAGCTGGGGGTCTCTGATTTAACCACTTCATAACGTTGACTCAGGTTGGCTGGGTTTCCCCAACCTCAGGGAAGGTGGCAGCTGGAGGGAGGCGAGGACAGCCTCAGGGAGAGGGTAACAGCGTTTACAGCACTGCTTGTGGGCTAGGAGGAGCAGGGGTACATTCCTTCCAGCCTGCATCGGATCTCACCACCATCTACCCAACCCCCCGGAATTGGGAATCACATCGTTGCCTCCCCAGAACTGGATTAACCTTTTCCAGCAACACTCTTGCCTGACTAGCAGGCAAGCATGTCAACGGAAAAAGATGCGCACTGTGAAGTGAAAACTCTATAGCAAGCGGGCTTCCCACTCTAAGTCAATCCCCCCCCACCATGGAACCCACCCATGTTAATATCCAGACCCTGTGCCCTGGAACTGCCCCCATGTTACCGTTGGCACTTTTGCAGCAAGATATCGCATGGTCTACTTGCAACTCATACGCTGCACACCGTTAATCAATGCTGTAACAAGCATTATCATTGCACCCGTGACTTTCTTCCTGATTCTAGTTCCAACCCCTGTGTTTGGGAGAGTAGCTGAATCGTCAGTGAGACGAGCTTCCCAGTGCTGGGAATGAATCATTCGCCACTGTCAGTTTACACCAATGAAGCCTGACTGTACCTCCTGAATCTGGGAAATAATTCGGCCAAAGTTAAGATGTACGACACCTGGGGAGTCAATCTGAGGAACTCCATGCGAAGGCCTACACGGTGAAGTATAGGTAATGAGCGAGGATTTACTCTTGGTACTACATTGGGCCATATCTGCCCCGTGAATAAGTGTAAAACAAAATTATTTTGCTTAACTGTCACCAAGGAAAATATAAATATATGCTATTGATATAAATCTTCACTGCCTGCAATTAGAAATCATACATAAAAATATTGGTTTCAAATCTCAAATTCCTACAGCTGGCTTTGATATTGTCGTAACACGTGGTAAGAACGTTTGGGAAACACACTCCAAAGAAGTTTAATTTAAAGACAAACAAACACAAGTTTCTTTGATGTCCGAAGAAGAGTCATATTGGACTCAAAAAGCGTTAACTGTGTTTTTCTCTCTCCACAGATGCTGCCAGCCCTGCTGAGCTTTTCCAGTTTATTCTGTTTTTAGTTTTGAGTTTCTCTAGTTAATGTGCACCAGAGGGCGCAGCACACTACAAAATGACTATTTTATCAAACAGCGACTTCTTTACTGAGCAGAAACAAAGCTCGTGTCAGCTCAACGGAATCATATTTGAAGAATGTTTATAATGAAAAGAAAGCCCAATTTCAGAGAATCCAAGAAGCAATCAATTATGTCCAATTCATCTGGTGATTGTGAAGTGACCGGAGATGTTTCTGAGAGTTGTGATAAGGTGTGGTACAAATCCAAGTATACGTCTGCCGACATTGAATTCGATTCCAGTGGATTCCTTTCCTGTTTCCTTATGGTAGAAATCTTACAGATCCAATTTACAGACCTGTAGTTAAGTTATTGTGTAACCGGTGCATTTGCTCATTTTGCTCTCTTGATTTTCATTTTAAGATCCATTTGCCTGCAATCATTGGAGTTGTGTCAACTGGAATCTGCACTTACACTCAAAGTTCCATCTACTGTGCAATGAAGCAAAACATGATTGGAATGTTTCACATGAAATTTAAAATGGGACATCTTTAGGCTTTTAGGCAATGTAAATTTCCAACAAAGAAAAAATAGCTACCCACTTAATGAAAGCATTTTCAGTTCACAATCCCAGTGGGTGCAGAATAATCCCAGCGGGGTGCAGCACCGTCCCAGTGGGTGCAGAATAATCCCAGTAGGGTGCAGAATAATCCTAGTGGGGTGCAGAATAATCCCAGTGGGGTGTTGAATAATCCCAGTGAGGTGCAGAATAATCCCAGTGGGTGCAGAATAATCCCAGTGGGGTGCAGAATAATCCCAGTGGGGTGCAGAATAATCCCATTGGGGTGCTAAATAATCCCAGTGAGGTGCAGAATAATCCCAGTGGGATGTAGAATAATCCTAGTGGAGTGTAGAATAATCCTAGTGGGGTGCTAAATAATCCCAGTGAGGTGCAGAATAATCCCAGTGGGGTGCAGAATAATCCCAGTGGGATGTAGAATAATCCCAGTGGGGTGCAGAATAATCCCAGTGGGATGTAGAATAATCCTAGTGGAGTGTAGAATAATCCCAGTGGGGTGCAGCAGAGTCCCAGTGGGGTGTAGAATAATCCCAGTGGGGTGTGGAATAATCCTAGTGGGGTGCAGAATAATCCCAGTGGGATGCAGAATAATCCTAGTGGGGTGCAGAATAATCCCAGTGGGATGTAGAATAATCCTAGTGGGGTGCAGAATAATCCCAGTGGGATGCAGAATAATCCTAGTGGGGTGCAGAATAATCCCAGTGGGATGTAGAATAATCCTAGTGGGTGCAGAATAATCCCAGTGGGTGCAGAATAATCCCAGTTGGATGCAGAATAATCCCAGTGGGTGCAGCATAATCCCAGCGGGTGCAGAATAATCCAAGTGGGTGCAGAATAATTCCAGTGCGGTGCAGCACAGTCCCAGTGGGGTGCAGAATAATCCCAGTGGGCTGCAGAATAATCCCAGTGGGGTGCAGAATAATCCCAGTGGGGTGCAGAATAACCCCAGTGGGTGCAGAATAATCCCAGTGGGGTGCAGAATAATCCCAGTGGGGTGCAGCACAGTCCCAGTGGGGTGCAGAACAATCCCAGTGGGTGCAGCATAATCCTAGTGGGGTGCAGAATAATCCTAGTGGGGTGCAGCATAATCCCAGTGGGGTGCAGCATAATCCCAGTGGGATGTAGAATAATCCTAGTGGGCTGTAGAATAATCCCAGTGGGGTGCAGAACAATCCCAGTGGGGTGCAGCATAATCGCAGTGGGATGCAGAACAATCCCAGTGGGGTGCAGCATAATCTCAGTGGGGTGCAGAACAATCCCAGTGGGTGCAGCATAATCCCAGTGGGGTGCAGAATAATCCCAGTGGGGTGCAGCACAGTCCCAGTGGGGTGCAGAACAATCCCAGTGGGTGCAGCATAATCCCAGTGGGTGCAGAATAATCCCAGTGGGTGCAGAATAATCCCAGTGGGTGCAGAATAATCCCAGTGGGGTGCAGAATAATCCCAGTTGGATGCAGAATAATCCCAGTGGGTGCAGCATAATCCCAGCGGGTGCAGAATAATCCAAGTGGGTGCAGAATAATCCCAGTGGGTGCAGAATAATCCCAGTGGGGTGCAGAATAATCCCAGTGGGTGCAGAATAATCCCAGTGGGTGCAGAATAATCCCAGTGGGGTGCAGTACAATGAGAGCCTCAGACGAAGATAAAGAAGATACGAAAGATTCCACTAAAAACAGTTGACCGAGATATTCATTCGTTTGTTGATCATGAGATCTTGCTGCGCGTAAATTGGCTGCCGTATTTGTTTACACAATAATCACAGTGTGGTTACAAGTTTACCACGTCAACCTGTAATGCATCCTGGGAATATTCCAGAATAGAGCCAGGGTTAGAAATAGAACACAGCCCCAAGCTCCAGATTTGCCTTGTGACAGCTCCCCGCCTCTCTCTCTCCTCCTTTAAAACCCTCCTTATAACGTAGCTGGTTGATCAATCGCTCTAACAACCGCCTCTGTGTTTCCTCTGTCAAACTCCGTTTGCTATCCCTCCCCTGGGGACACACTGGGAGGCACTCTAAACAGTCGGCCTGGGAGAAACCCGCCTCGTAGCCCCAACACGGTGTGGGCCGGCCCGACGGATTGTGAGCGGGACGTCCGCCCCCTCCGCGGGAGGAAGCCCCGCCCCCTCGGGAGCCGCCGGCCGATCCGGATCGGCCGGCGCTGTAGCAGCCCCGGAGGTGCCAGGGCTCAGTGGTGGGTACCGGCCTGGGGAGCAGGAAGGGGCGCGAAGGAGAGCCCCGGAAAGCTAAATCCTGGTGTTGGGGGGCGGGGTAGGGGGGGCGGTGTCGTTCCGGGGAGGGATCCTGGAGCTCGGGGAGGGGGGAGTGGGAGTGTTGGGGGTGGGGGGGGGGGGGGTCAGGTTTTGGTGGGCAGGTGGAGCAGGAGGAGGGGTTGGTGGGGTTGGGTCCCATTGCACACAGGCACCCCCCCACCCCCCACACCCCTTCGAATGAGGCGACCCCCCCCTTCCCCCTCCTTTTCTCACGTAAGCCACAAAGACCAGCCCGCCCATTCTTGCCGACCGGATTATGAATAGGCAGCACGTTATCCAGGTTAGGTGGGCACGTTAACCAGCCCAACTGACCTTTAACTATTCAGTTAACACGGCGAGCGGGAACCACCCTCCCCCCCCCACCCCTCCCCAAAAATAACAGGCCCGACAGCGACGCACAGGCCAGAACGTTTCGCTCGGCCTTGCAGACAGGGTCACCTGAGCTGGGACATGACTTTCACGAGCTCCGTGCCTCCGGGAGCTCTCAGTGTGCGGCACGCGCAAAATTCAGTGCTCCCGCTCCTCCTGCACCCCACCACCCACCCCGGCCGCGCGCTGGACGGCCGTTAGTTGGACAGCCAGCGTGAAGTCGGGGTCCTGGCCCACCCGCCAAGGGCAAAATTCTGCCCACAAAAGTCCAGCCCGTTACGACGTTAGGGTGTTGGATCATTCAAAGGCTGTTGTCGCTTCTCGTAAAGAAAGAGTTTGTAATTATTTTGCGCCCGTCCTGACCCCGGAGCAATTCACAGCTCTCGCGGCATTTGTGAGATTTTTTTTTTAATGTACCAAGACAAGGCAGCCAGATTTAAAAGAGGCAGCGATGGTAAATAAATGGACAGACAATTTGTCTGCTTTTGGTAAGGCTGTTTGAGGGATCGGTGTCCCTCACTCTTCTTTGAACAGTAGTGACATCTGTTGTATTCATGTGAGAGTGCGAAAGGGGACCGCGATCTAACCCCATACAAAAAGGCTGCAACTCCGCCAGGCCGGCCCTCCCTCGGTGTGACACTGCCGCTCAGGTTTCTGGTGGGGGCACAGCCTTGAACCCAGAGAAAGAAAGGAAAGATCTGTATTTATATAGCGCCTTTCACGACCACAGCCTTGAACCCAGAGAAAGAAAGGAAAGATCTGTATTTATATAGCGCCTTTCACGACCACAGCCTTGAACCCAGAGAAAGAAAGAAAAGATCTGTATTTATATAGCGCCTTTCACGACCACAGCCTTGAACCCAGAGAAAGAAAGGAAAGATCTGTATTTATATAGCGCCTTTCACGACCACAGCCTTGAATCCAGAGAAAGAAAGGAAAGATCTGTATTTATATAGCGCCTTTCACGACCACAGCCTTGAACCCAAAGAAAGAAAGAAAAGATCTGTATTTATATAACGCCTTTCACGACCACAGCCTTGAACCCAGAGAAAGAAAGGAAAGATCTGTATTTATATAGCGCCTTTCACGACCACAGCCTTGAACCCAGAGAAAGAAAGGAAAGATCTGTATTTATATAGTGCCTTTCACGACCACAGCCTTGGACCCAGAGAAAGAAAGGAAAGATCTGTATTAAAATAGCGCCTTTCACGACCACAGCCTTGAACCCAGAGAAAGGAAAGATCTGTATTTATATAGCGCCTTTCACGACCACAGCCTTGAACCCAGAGAAAGAAAGGAAAGATCTGTATTTATATAGCGCCTTTCACGACCACAGCCTTGAACCCAGAGAAAGAAAGGAAAGATCTGTATTTATATAGCGCCTTTCACGACCACAGCCTTGAACCCAGAGAAAGAAAGGAAAGATCTGTATTTATATAGCGCCTTTCACGACCACAGCCTTGAACCCAGAGAAAGAAAGGAAAGATCTGTATTTATATAGCGCCTTTCACGACCACAGCCTTGAACCCAGAGAAAGAAAGGAAAGATCTGTATTTATATAGCGCCTTTCACGACCACAGCCTTGAACCCAGAGAGAGAAAGGAAAGATCTGTATTTATATAGCGCCTTTCACGACCACAGCCTTGAACCCAGAGAAAGAAAGGAAAGATCTGTATTAAAATAGCGCCTTTCACGACCACAGCCTTGAACCCAGAGAAAGAAAGGAAAGATCTGTATTTATATAGCGCCTTTCACGACCACAGCCTTGAACCCAGAGAAAGAAAGGAAAGATCTGTATTTATATAGCGCCTTTCACGACCACAGCCTTGAACCCAGAGAAAGAAAGGAAAGATCTGTATTTATATAGCGCCTTTCACGACCACAGCCTTGGACCCAGAGAAAGAAAGGAAAGATCTGTATTAAAATAGCGCCTTTCACGACCACAGCCTTGAACCCAGAGAAAGGAAAGATCTGTATTTATATAGCGCCTTTCACGACCACAGCCTTGAACCCAGAGAAAGAAAGGAAAGATCTGTATTTATATAGCGCCTTTCACGACCACAGCCTTGAACCCAGAGAAAGAAAGGAAAGATCTGTATTTATATAGCGCCTTTCACGACCACAGCCTTGAACCCAGAGAAAGAAAGGAAAGATCTGTATTTATATAGCGCCTTTCACGACCACAGCCTTGAACCCAGAGAGAGAAAGGAAAGATCTGTATTTATACAGCGCCTTTCACGACCACAGCCTTGAACCCAGAGAAAGAAAGGAAAGATCTGTATTTATATAGCGCCTTTCACGACCACAGCCTTGAACCCAGAGAAAGAAAGGAAAGATCTGTATTTATACAGCGCCTTTCACGACCACAGCCTTGAACCCAGAGAAAGAAAGGAAAGATCTGTATTTATATAGCGCCTTTCACGACCACAGCCTTGAACCCAGAGAAAGAAAGGAAAGATCTGTATTTATATAGCGCCTTTCACGAACACAGCCTTGAACCCAGAGAAAGAAAGGAAAGATCTGTATTTATATAGCGCCTTTCACGACCACAGCCTTGATCCCAGAGAAAGAAAGGAAAGATCTGTATTTATATAGCGCCTTTCACGACCACAGCCTTGAACCCAGAGAAAGAAAGGAAAGATCTGTATTTATATAGCGCCTTTCACGACCACAGCCTTGAACCCAGAGAAAGAAAGGAAAGATCTGTATTTATATAGCGCCTTTCACGACCACAGCCTTGAACCCAGAGAAAGAAAGGAAAGATCTGTATTTATATAGCACCTTTCACGAACACAGCCTTGAATCCAGAGAAAGAAAGGAAAGATCTGTATTTATATAGCGCCTTTCACGACCACAGCCTTAAACCCAGAGAAAGAAAGGAAAGATCTGTATTTATATAGCGCCTTTCACGACCACAGCCTTGAACCCAGAGAAAGAAAGGAAAGATCTGTATTTATATAGCGCCTTTCACGAACACAGCCTTGAACCCAGAGAAAGAAAGGAAAGATCTGTATTTATATAGCGCCTTTCACGACCACAGCCTTGAACCCAGAGAAAGAAAGGAAAGATCTGTATTTATATAGCGCCTTTCACGACCACAGCCTTGAACCCAGAGAAAGAAAGGAAAGATCTGTATTTATATAGCGCCTTTCACGACCACAGCCTTGAACCCAGAGAAAGAAAGGAAAGATCTGTATTTATATAGCGCCTTTCACGACCACAGCCTTGAACCCAGAGAAAGAAAGGAAAGATCTGTATTTATATAGCGCCTTTCACGACCACAGCCTTGAACCCAGAGAAAGAAAGGAAAGATCTGTATTTATATAGCGCCTTTCACGACCACAGCCTTGAACCCAGAGAAAGAAAGGAAAGATCTGTATTTATATAGCGCCTTTCACGACCACAGCCTTGAACCCAGAGAAAGAAAGGAAAGATCTGTATTTATATAGCGCCTTTCACGACCACAGCCTTGAACCCAGAGAAAGAAAGGAAAGATCTGTATTTATATAGCGCCTTTCACGACCACAGCCTTGAACCAGAGAAAGAAAGGAAAGATCTGTATTTATATAGCGCCTTTCACGACCACAGCCTTGAACCCAGAGAAAGAAAGGAAAGATCTGTATTTATATAGCGCCTTTCACGACCACAGCCTTGAACCCAGAGAAAGAAAGGAAAGATCTGTATTTATATAGCGCCTTTCACGACCACAGCCTTGAACCCAGAGAAAGAAAGGAAAGATCTGTATTTATATAGCGCCTTTCACGACCACAGCCTTGAACCCAGAGAAAGAAAGGAAAGATCTGTATTTATATAGCGCCTTTCACGACCACAGCCTTGAACCCAGAGAAAGAAAGGAAAGATCTGTATTTATATAGCGCCTTTCACGACCACAGCCTTGAACCCAGAGAAAGAAAGGAAAGATCTGTATTTATATAGCGCCTTTCACGACACAGCCTTGAACCCAGAGAAAGAAAGGAAAGATCTGTATTTATATAGCGCCTTTCACGACCACAGCCTTGAACCAGAGAAAGAAAGGAAAGATCTGTATTTATATAGCGCCTTTCACGACCACAGCCTTGAACCCAGAGAAAGAAAGGAAAGATCTGTATTTATATAGCGCCTTTCACGACCACAGCCTTGAACCCAGAGAAAGAAAGGAAAGATCTGTATTTATATAGCGCCTTTCACGACCACAGCCTTGAACCCAGAGAAAGAAAGGAAAGATCTGTATTTATATAGCGCCTTTCACGACCACAGCCTTGAACCCAGAGAAAGAAAGGAAAGATCTGTATTTATATAGCGCCTTTCACGACCACAGCCTTGAACCCAGAGAAAGAAAGGAAAGATCTGTATTTATATAGCGCCTTTCACGACCACAGCCTTGAACCCAGAGAAAGAAAGGAAAGATCTGTATTTATATAGCGCCTTTCACGACCACAGCCTTGAACCCAGAGAAAGAAAGGAAAGATCTGTATTTATATAGCGCCTTTCACGACCACAGCCTTGAACCCAGAGAAAGAAAGGAAAGATCTGTATTTATATAGCGCCTTTCACGACCACAGCCTTGAACCCAGAGAAAGAAAGGAAAGATCTGTATTTATATAGCGCCTTTCACGACCACAGCCTTGAACCCAGAGAAAGAAAGGAAAGATCTGTATTTATATAGCGCCTTTCACGACCACAGCCTTGAACCCAGAGAAAGAAAGGAAAGATCTGTATTTATATAGCGCCTTTCACGACCACAGCCTTGAACCCAGAGAAAGAAAGGAAAGATCTGTATTTATATAGCGCCTTTCACGACCACAGCCTTGAACCCAGAGAAAGAAAGGAAAGATCTGTATTTATATAGCGCCTTTCACGACCACAGCCTTGAACCCAGAGAAAGAAAGGAAAGATCTGTATTTATATAGCGCCTTTCACGACCACAGCCTTGAACCCAGAGAAAGAAAGGAAAGATCTGTATTTATATAGCGCCTTTCACGACCACAGCCTTGAACCCAGAGAAAGAAAGGAAAGATCTGTATTTATATAGCGCCTTTCACGACCACAGCCTTGAACCCAGAGAAAGAAAGGAAAGATCTGTATTTATATAGCGCCTTTCACGACCACAGCCTTGAACCCAGAGAAAGAAAGGAAAGATCTGTATTTATATAGCGCCTTTCACGACCACAGCCTTGAACCCAGAGAAAGAAAGGAAAGATCTGTATTTATATAGCGCCTTTCACGACCACAGCCTTGAACCCAGAGAAAGAAAGGAAAGATCTGTATTTATATAGCGCCTTTCACGACCACAGCCTTGAACCCAGAGAAAGAAAGGAAAGATCTGTATTTATATAGCGCCTTTCACGACCACAGCCTTGAACCCAGAGAAAGAAAGGAAAGATCTGTATTTATATAGCGCCTTTCACGACCACAGCCTTGAACCCAGAGAAAGAAAGGAAAGATCTGTATTTATATAGCGCCTTTCACGACCACAGCCTTGAACCCAGAGAAAGAAAGGAAAGATCTGTATTTATATAGCGCCTTTCACGACCACAGCCTTGAACCCAGAGAAAGAAAGGAAAGATCTGTATTTATATAGCGCCTTTCACGACCACAGCCTTGAACCCAGAGAAAGAAAGGAAAGATCTGTATTTATATAGCGCCTTCACGACCACAGCCTTGAACCCAGAGAAAGAAAGGAAAGATCTGTATTTATATAGCGCCTTTCACGACCACAGCCTTGAACCCAGAGAAAGAAAGGAAAGATCTGTATTTATATAGCGCCTTTCACGACCACAGCCTTGAACCCAGAGAAAGAAAGGAAAGATCTGTATTTATATAGCGCCTTTCACGACCACAGCCTTGAACCCAGAGAAAGAAAGGAAAGATCTGTATTTATATAGCGCCTTTCACGACCACAGCCTTGAACCCAGAGAAAGAAAGGAAAGATCTGTATTTATATAGCGCCTTTCACGACCACAGCCTTGAACCCAGAGAAAGAAAGGAAAGATCTGTATTTATATAGCGCCTTTCACGACCACAGCCTTGAACCCAGAGAAAGAAAGGAAAGATCTGTATTTATATAGCGCCTTTCACGACCACAGCCTTGAACCCAGAGAAAGAAAGGAAAGATCTGTATTTATATAGCGCCTTTCACGACCACAGCCTTGAACCCAGAGAAAGAAAGGAAAGATCTGTATTTATATAGCGCCTTTCACGACCACAGCCTTGAACCCAGAGAAAGAAAGGAAAGATCTGTATTTATATAGCGCCTTCACGACCACAGCCTTGAACCCAGAGAAAGAAAGGAAAGATCTGTATTATATAGCGCCTTTCACGACCACAGCCTTGAACCCAGAGAAAGAAAGGAAAGATCTGTATTTATATAGCGCCTTTCACGACCACAGCCTTGAACCCAGAGAAAGAAAGGAAAGATCTGTATTTATATAGCGCCTTTCACGACCACAGCCTTGAACCAGAGAAAGAAAGGAAAGATCTGTATTTATATAGCGCCTTTCACGACCACAGCCTTGAACCCAGAGAAAGAAAGGAAAGATCTGTATTTATATAGGCGCCTTTCACGACCACAGCCTTGAACCCAGAGAAAGAAAGGAAAGATCTGTATTTATATAGCGCCTTTCACGACCACAGCCTTGAACCCAGAGAAAGAAAGGAAAGATCTGTATTTATATAGCGCCTTTTCACGACCACAGCCTTGAACCCAGAGAAAGAAAGGAAAGATCTGTATTTATACAGCGCCTTTCACGACCACAGCCTTGAACCCAGAGAAAGAAAGGAAAGATCTGTATTTATATAGCGCCTTTCACGACCACAGCCTTAAACCCAGAGAAAGAAAGGAAAGATCTGTATTTATATAGCGCCTTTCACGACCACAGCCTTGAACCAGAGAAAGAAAGGAAAGATCTGTATTTATATAGCGCCTTTCATCGACCACAGCCTTGAACCCAGAGAAAGAAAGGAAAGATCTGTATTTATATAGCGCCTTTTCACGACACAGAGCCTTGAACCCAGAGAAAGAAAGGAAAGATCTGTATTTATATAGCGCCTTTCACGACCACAGCCTTGAACCCAGAGAAAGAAAGGAAAGATCTGTATTTTATATAGGCGCCTTTCACGACCACTAGCCTTGAACCCAGAGAAAGAAAAGGAAGCTCTGTATTTATATAGCGCCTTTCACGACACAGCCTTGAACCCAGAGAAAGAAAGGAAAGATCATGTATTTATATAGCGCCTTTCACGACCACAGCCTTGAACCCAGAGAAAGAAAGGAAGATCTGTATTTATATAGCGGCCTTTCACGAACACAGCCTTGAACCTCCCCCAGAGAAAGAAAGGAAAGATCTGTATTAGATATAGCTCCTTTCACGACCACAGCCTTGAACCCAGAGAAAGAAAGGAAAAGATCTGTATTTATATAGCGCCTATCACGACCACAGCCTTGAACCCAGAGAAAGAAAGGAAAGATCCTGTATTTATATAGCGCCCTTTCACGAACCACAGCCATAGGAATCCCAGAGAAGAAAGGAAAGATCTGTATTTATATAGCGCCTTTCACGACACACAGCCTTGAACCCGAGAAAGAAAGGAAAGATCTGTATTTATATCAGCGCCTTTCACGACCACAGCCTTGAACCCAGAGAAAGAAAGGAAAGATCTGTATTTATATAGCGCCTTTCACGACCACAGCCTTGAACCCAGAGAAAGAAAGGAAAGATCTGTATTTATATAGCGCCTTTCACGACCACAGCCTTGAACCCAGAGAAAGAAAGGAAAGATCTGTATTTATATAGCGCCTTTCACGACCACAGCCTTGAACCCAGAGAAAGAAAGGAAAGATCTGTATTTATATAGCGCCTTTCACGACCACAGCCTTGAACCCAGAGAAAGAAAGGAAAGATCTGTATTTATATAGCGCCTTTCACGACCACAGCCTTGAACCCAGAGAAAGAAAGGAAAGATCTGTATTTATATAGCGCCTTTCACGACCACAGCCTTGAACCCAGAGAAAGAAAGGAAAGATCTGTATTTATATAGCGCCTTTCACGACCACAGCCTTGAACCCAGAGAAAGAAAGGAAAGATCTGTATTTATATAGCGCCTTTCACGACCACAGCCTTGAACCCAGAGAAAGAAAGGAAAGATCTGTATTTATATAGCGCCTTTCACGACCACAGCCTTGAACCCAGAGAAGAAAGGAAAGATCTGTATTTATATAGCGCCTTTCACGACCACAGCCTTGAACCCAGAGAAAGAAAGGAAAGATCTGTATTTATATAGCGCCTTTCACGACCACAGCCTTGAACCCAGAGAAAGAAAGGAAAGATCTGTATTTATATAGCGCCTTTCACGACCACAGCCTTGAACCCAGAGAAAGAAAGGAAAGATCTGTATTTATATAGCGCCTTTCACGACCACAGCCTTGAACCCAGAGAAAGAAAGGAAAGATCTGTATTTATATAGCGCCTTTCACGACCACAGCCTTGAACCCAGAGAAAGAAAGGAAAGATCTGTATTTATATAGCGCCTTTCACGACCACAAGCCTTGAACCCAGTGAAAGAAAGGAAAGATCGGTATTTATATAGTCGCCTTTCACGACCACAGCCTTGAACCCAGAGAAGAAGGGAAGATCTGTATTTATATAGCGCCATTCACGACCACAAAGCCTTGAACCCAGAGAAAGAAAGGAAAGATTCTGTAGTATATAGTAGCGCCTTTTCACGACCACAGCCCGGGAACCCCAGAGACGAAAGGAAAGATCTGGTAGTTATATAGCAGCCTTTCACGACCAGGCAGCCTTGACCCAGAGAAAAGACAGAAAAGATCTGTATTTATATAGCGCCTTCACGAGCCACAGCCTTGAACCCAGAGAAAGAAAGGAAAGATCTGTATTTATATAGCGCCTTTCACGACCACAGCCTTGAACCCCAGAGAGAGAAAGGAAAGATCTGTATTTATAAGCGCCTTTCACGACCACAGCTTGAACCCGAGAAAGAAAGGAAAGATCTGTATTTATATAGCGCCTTTCACGACCACAGCCTTGAACCCAGAGAAAGAAAGGAAAGATCTGTATTTATACAGCGCCTTTTCACGACCACAGCCTTGAACCCAGAGAAAGAAAGGAAAGATCTGTATTTATATAGCGCCTTTCACGACCACAGCCTTGAACCCAGAGAAAGAAAGGAAAGATCTGTATTTATATAGCGCCTTTCACGACCACAGCCTTGAACCCAGAGAAAGAAAGGAAAGATCTGTATTTATATAGCGCCTTTCACGACCACAGCCTTGAACCCAGAGAAAGAAAGGAAAGATCTGTATTTATATAGCGCCTTTCACGACCACAGCCTTGAACCCAGAGAAAGAAAGGAAAGATCTGTATTTATATAGCGCCTTTCACGACCACAGCCTTGAACCCAGAGAAAGAAAGGAAAGATCTGTATTTATATAGCGCCTTTCACGACCACAGCCTTGAACCCAGAGATAGAAAGGAAAGATCTGTATTTATATAGCGCCTTTCACGACCACAGCCTTGAACCCAGAGAAAGAAAGGAAAGATCTGTATTTATATAGCGCCTTTCACGACCACAGCCTTGAACCCAGAGAAAGAAAGGAAAGATCTGTATTTATATAGCGCCTTTCACGACCACAGCCTTGAACCCAGAGAAAGAAAGGAAAGATCTGTATTTATATAGCGCCTTTCACGACCACAGCCTTGAACCCAGAGAAAGAAAGGAAAGATCTGTATTTATATAGCGCCTTTCACGACCACAGCCTTGAACCCAGAGAAAGAAAGGAAAGATCTGTATTATATATAGCGCCTTTCACGACCACAGCCTTGAACCCAGAGAAAGAAAGGAAAGATCTGTATTTATATAGCGCCTTTCACGACCACAGCCTTGAACCCAGAGAAAGAAAGGAAAGATCTGTATTTATATAGCGCCTTTCACGACCACAGCCTTGAACCCAGAGAAAGAAAGGAAAGATCTGTATTTATATAGCGCCTTTCACGACCACAGCCTTGAACCCAGAGAAAGAAAGGAAAGATCTGTATTTATATAGCGCCTTTCACGACCACAGCCTTGAACCCAGAGAAAGAAAGGAAAGATCTGTATTTATATAGCGCCTTTCACGACCACAGCCTTGAACCCAGAGAAAGAAAGGAAAGATCTGTATTTATATAGCGCCTTTCACGACCACAGCCTTGAACCCAGAGAAAGAAAGGAAAGATCTGTATTTATATAGCGCCTTTCACGACCACAGCCTTGAACCCAGAGAAAGAAAGGAAAGATCTGTATTTATATAGCGCCTTTCACGACACAGCCTTGAACCCAGAGAAAGAAAGGAAAGATCTGTATTTATATAGCGCCTTTCACGACCACAGCCTTGAACCCAGAGAAAGAAAGGAAAGATCTGTATTTATATAAGCGCCTTTCACGACCACAGCCTTGAACCCAGAGAAAGAAAGGAAAGATCTGTATTTATATAGCGCCTTTCACGACCACAGCCTTGAACCCAGAGAAAGAAAGGAAAGATCTGTATTTATATAGCGCCTTTCACGACCACAGCCTTGAATCCAGAGAAAGAAAGGAAAAGATCTGTATTTATATAGCGCCTTTCACGACCACAGCCTTGAAACCCAGAGAAAGAAAGGAAAGATCTGTATTTATATAGCGCCTTTCACGACCACAGCCTTGAACCCAGAGAAAGAAAGGAAAGATCTGTATTTATATAGCGCCTTTCACGACCACAGCCTTGAACCCAGAGAAGAAAGGAAAGATCTGTATTTATATAGCGCCTTTCACGACCACAGCCTTGAACCCAGAGAAAGAAAGGAAAGATCTGTATTTATATAGCGCCTTTCACGACCACAGCCTTGAACCAGAGAAAGAAAGGAAAGATCTGTATTTATATAGCGCCTTTCACGACCACAGCCTTGAACCCAGAGAAAGAAAGGAAAGATCTGTATTTATATAGCGCCTTTCACGACCACAGCCTTGATCCCAGAGAAAGAAGGAAAGATCTGTATTTATATAGCGCCTTTCACGACCACAGCCTTGAACCCAGAGAAAGAAAGGAAAGATCTGTATTTATATAGCGCCTTTCACGACCACAGCCTTGAACCCAGAGAAAGAAAGGAAAGATCTGTATTTATATAGCGCCTTTCACGACCACAGCCTTGAACCCAGAGAAAGAAAGGAAAGATCTGTATTTATATAGCGCCTTTCACGACCACAGCCTTGAACCCAGAGAAAGAAAGGAAAGATCTGTATTTATATAGCGCCTTTCACGACCACAGCCTTGAAACCCAGAGAAAGAAAGGAAAGATCTGTATTTATATAGCGCCTTTCACGACCACAGCCTTGAACCCAGAGAAAGAAAGGAAAGATCTGTATTTATATAGCGCCTTTCACGACCACAGCCTTGAACCCAGAGAAAGAAAGGAAAGATCTGTATTTATATAGCGCCTTTCACGAACACAGCCTTGAACCCAGAGAAAGAAAGGAAAGATCTGTATTTATATAGCGCCTTTCACGACCACAGCCTTGAACCCAGAGAAAGAAAGGAAAGATCTGTATTTATATAGCGCCTTTCACGACCACAGCCTTGAACCCAGATAAAGAAAGGAAAGATCTGTATTTATATAGCGCCTTTCACGAACACAGCCTTGAATCCAGAGAAAGAAAGGAAAGATCTGTATTTATATAGCGCCTTTCACGAACCACAGCCTTGAAACCCAGAGAAAGAAAGGAAAGATCTGTATTTATATAGCGCCTTTCACGACCACAGCCTTGAACCCAGAGAGAGAAAGGAAAGATCTGTATTTATATAGCGCCTTTCACGACCACAGCCTTGAACCCAGAGAAAGAAAGGAAAGATCTGTATTTATATAGCGCCTTTCACGACCACAGCCTTGAACCCAGAGAAAGAAAGGAAAGATCTGTATTTATATAGCGCCTTTCACGACCACAGCCTTGAACCCAGAGACAGAAAGGAAAGATCTGTATTTATATAGCGCCTTTCACGACCACAGCCTTGAACCCAGAGAAAGAAAGGAAAGATCTGTATTTATATAGCGCCTTTCACGACCACAGCCTTGAACCCAGAGAAAGAAAGGAAAGATCTGTATTTATATAGCGCCTTTCACGACCACAGCCTTGAACCCAGAGAAAGAAAGGAAAGATCTGTATTTATATAGCGCCTTTCACGACCACAGCCTTGAACCCAGAGAAAGAAAGGAAAGATCTGTATTTATATAGCGCCTTTCACGACCACAGCCTTGAACCCAGAGAGAGAAAGGAAAGATCTGTATTTATATAGCGCCTTTCACGACCACAGCCTTGAACCCAGAGAAAGAAAGGAAAGATCTGTATTTATATAGCGCCTTTCACGACCACAGCCTTGAACCCAGAGAAAGAAAGGAAAGATCTGTATTTATATAGCGCCTTTCACGACCACAGCCTTGAACCCAGAGAAAGAAAGGAAAGATCTGTATTTATATAGCGCCTTTCACGACCACAGCCTTGAACCCAGAGAAAGAAAGGAAAGATCTGTATTTATATAGCGCCTTTCACGAACACAGCCTTGAACCCAGAGAAAGAAAGGAAAGATCTGTATTTATATAGCGCCTTTCACGACCACAGCCTTGAACCCAGAGAAAGAAAGGAAAGATCTGTATTTATATAGCGCCTTTCACGACCACAGCCTTGAACCCAGAGAAAGAAAGGAAAGATCTGTATTTATATAGCGCCTTTCACGACCACAGCCTTGAACCCAGAGAAAGAAAGGAAAGATCTGTATTTATATAGCGCCTTTCACGACCACAGCCTTGAACCCAGAGAAAGAAAGGAAAGATCTGTATTTATATAGCGCCTTTCACGAACACAGCCTTGAACCCAGAGAAAGAAAGGAAAGATCTGTATTTATATAGCGCCTTTCACGACCACAGCCTTGAACCCAGAGAAAGAAAGGAAAGATCTGTATTTATATAGCGCCTTTCACGACCACAGCCTTGAACCCAGAGAAAGAAAGGAAAGATCTGTATTTATATAGCGCCTTTCACGACCACAGCCTTGAACCCAGAGAAAAAAAGGAAAAATCTGTATTTATATAGCGCCTTTCACGAACACAGCCTTGAACCCAGAGAAAGAAAGGAAAGATCTGTATTTATATAGCGCCTTTCACGACCACAGCCTTGAACCCAGAGAAAGAAAGGAAAGATCTGTATTTATATAGCGCCTTTCACGACCACAGCCTTGAACCCAGAGAAAGAAAGGAAAGATCTGTATTTATATAGCGCCTTTCACGACCACAGCCTTGAACCCAGAGAAAGAAAGGAAAGATCTGTATTTATATAGCGCCTTTCACGACCACAGCCTTGAACCCAGAGAAAGAAAGGAAAGATCTGTATTTATATAGCGCCTTTCACGACCACAGCCTTGAACCCAGAGAAAGAAAGGAAAGATCTGTATTTATATAGCGCCTTTCACGACCACAGCCTTGAACCCAGAGAAAGAAAGGAAAGATCTGTATTTATATAGCGCCTTTCACGACCACAGCCTTGAACCCAGAGAAAGAAAGGAAAGATCTGTATTTATATAGCGCCTTTCACGACCACAGCCTTGAACCCAGAGAAAGAAAGGAAAGATCTGTATTTATATAGCGCCTTTCACGACCACAGCCTTGAACCCAGAGAAAGAAAGGAAAGATCTGTATTTATATAGCGCCTTTCACGACCACAGCCTTGAACCCAGAGAAAGAAAGGAAAGATCTGTATTTATATAGCGCCTTTCACGACCACAGCCTTGAACCCAGAGAAAGAAAGGAAAGATCTGTATTTATATAGCGCCTTTCACGACCACAGCCTTGAAACCAGAGAAAGAAAGGAAAGATCTGTATTTATATAGCGCCTTTCACGAACACAGCCTTGAACCCAGAGAAAGAAAGGAAAGATCTGTATTTATATAGCGCCTTTCACGACCACAGCCTTGAACCCAGAGAAAGAAAGGAAAGATCTGTATTTATATAGCGCCTTTCACGACCACAGCCTTGAACCCAGAGAAAGAAAGGAAAGATCTGTATTTATATAGCGCCTTTCACGACCACAGCCTTGAACCCAGAGAAAGAAAGGAAAGATCTGTATTTATATAGCGCCTTTCACGACCACAGCCTTGAACCCAGAGAAAGAAAGGAAAGATCTGTATTTATATAGCGCCTTTCACGACCACAGCCTTGAACCCAGAGAAAGAAAGGAAAGATCTGTATTTATATAGCGCCTTTCACGACCACAGCCTTGAACCCAGAGAAAGAAAGGAAAGATCTGTATTTATATAGCGCCTTTCACGACCACAGCCTTGAACCCAGAGAAAGAAAGGAAAGATCTGTATTTATATAGCGCCTTTCACGACCACAGCCTTGAACCCAGAGAAAGAAAGGAAAGATCTGTATTTATATAGCGCCTTTCACGACCACAGCCTTGAACCCAGAGAAAGAAAGGAAAGATCTGTATTTATATAGCGCCTTTCACGACCACAGCCTTGAACCCAGAGAAAGAAAGGAAAGATCTGTATTTATATAGCGCCTTTCACGACCACAGCCTTGAACCCAGAGAAAGAAAGGAAAGATCTGTATTTATATAGCGCCTTTCACGACCACAGCCTTGAACCCAGAGAAAGAAAGGAAAGATCTGTATTTATATAGCGCCTTTCACGACCACAGCCTTGAACCCAGAGAAAGAAAGGAAAGATCTGTATTTATATAGCGCCTTTCACGACCACAGCCTTGAACCCAGAGAAAGAAAGGAAAGATCTGTATTTATATAGCGCCTTTCACGACCACAGCCTTGAACCCAGAGAAAGAAAGGAAAGATCTGTATTTATATAGCGCCTTTCACGACCACAGCCTTGAACCCAGAGAAAGAAAGGAAAGATCTGTATTTATATAGCGCCTTTCACGACCACAGCCTTGAACCCAGAGAAAGAAAGGAAAGATCTGTATTTATATAGCGCCTTTCACGACCACAGCCTTGAACCCAGAGAAAGAAAGGAAAGATCTGTATTTATATAGCGCCTTTCACGACCACAGCCTTGAACCCAGAGAAAGAAAGGAAAGATCTGTATTTATATAGCGCCTTTCACGACCACAGCCTTGAACCCAGAGAAAGAAAGGAAAGATCTGTATTTATATAGCGCCTTTCACGACCACAGCCTTGAACCCAGAGAAAGAAAGGAAAGATCTGTATTTATATAGCGCCTTTCACGACCACAGCCTTGAACCCAGAGAAAGAAAGGAAAGATCTGTATTTATATAGCGCCTTTCACGACCACAGCCTTGAACCCAGAGAAAGAAAGGAAAGATCTGTATTTATATAGCGCCTTTCACGACCACAGCCTTGAACCCAGAGAAAGAAAGGAAAGATCTGTATTTATATAGCGCCTTTCACGACCACAGCCTTGAACCCAGAGAAAGAAAGGAAAGATCTGTATTTATATAGCGCCTTTCACGACCACAGCCTTGAACCCAGAGAAAGAAAGGAAAGATCTGTATTTATATAGCGCCTTTCACGACCACAGCCTTGAACCCAGAGAAAGAAAGGAAAGATCTGTATTTATATAGCGCCTTTCACGACCACAGCCTTGAACCCAGAGAAAGAAAGGAAAGATCTGTATTTATATAGCGCCTTTCACGACCACAGCCTTGAACCCAGAGAAAGAAAGGAAAGATCTGTATTTATATAGCGCCTTTCACGACCACAGCCTTGAACCCAGAGAAAGAAAGGAAAGATCTGTATTTATATAGCGCCTTTCACGACCACAGCCTTGAACCCAGAGAAAGAAAGGAAAGATCTGTATTTATATAGCGCCTTTCACGACCACAGCCTTGAACCCAGAGAAAGAAAGGAAAGATCTGTATTTATATAGCGCCTTTCACGACCACAGCCTTGAACCCAGAGAAAGAAAGGAAAGATCTGTATTTATATAGCGCCTTTCACGACCACAGCCTTGAACCCAGAGAAAGAAAGGAAAGATCTGTATTTATATAGCGCCTTTCACGACCACAGCCTTGAACCCAGAGAAAGAAAGGAAAGATCTGTATTTATATAGCGCCTTTCACGACCACAGCCTTGAACCCAGAGAAAGAAAGGAAAGATCTGTATTTATATAGCGCCTTTCACGACCACAGCCTTGAACCCAGAGAAAGAAAGGAAAGATCTGTATTTATATAGCGCCTTTCACGACCACAGCCTTGAACCCAGAGAAAGAAAGGAAAGATCTGTATTTATATAGCGCCTTTCACGACCACAGCCTTGAACCCAGAGAAAGAAAGGAAAGATCTGTATTTATATAGCGCCTTTCACGACCACAGCCTTGAACCCAGAGAAAGAAAGGAAAGATCTGTATTTATATAGCGCCTTTCACGACCACAGCCTTGAACCCAGAGAAAGAAAGGAAAGATCTGTATTTATATAGCGCCTTTCACGACCACAGCCTTGAACCCAGAGAAAGAAAGGAAAGATCTGTATTTATATAGCGCCTTTCACGACCACAGCCTTGAACCCAGAGAAAGAAAGGAAAGATCTGTATTTATATAGCGCCTTTCACGACCACAGCCTTGAACCCAGAGAAAGAAAGGAAAGATCTGTATTTATATAGCGCCTTTCACGACCACAGCCTTGAACCCAGAGAAAGAAAGGAAAGATCTGTATTTATATAGCGCCTTTCACGACCACAGCCTTGAACCCAGAGAAAGAAAGGAAAGATCTGTATTTATATAGCGCCTTTCACGACCACAGCCTTGAACCCAGAGAAAGAAAGGAAAGATCTGTATTTATATAGCGCCTTTCACGACCACAGCCTTGAACCCAGAGAAAGAAAGGAAAGATCTGTATTTATATAGCGCCTTTCACGACCACAGCCTTGAACCCAGAGAAAGAAAGGAAAGATCTGTATTTATATAGCGCCTTTCACGACCACAGCCTTGAACCCAGAGAAAGAAAGGAAAGATCTGTATTTATATAGCGCCTTTCACGACCACAGCCTTGAACCCAGAGAAAGAAAGGAAAGATCTGTATTTATATAGCGCCTTTCACGACCACAGCCTTGAACCCAGAGAAAGAAAGGAAAGATCTGTATTTATATAGCGCCTTTCACGACCACAGCCTTGAACCCAGAGAAAGAAAGGAAAGATCTGTATTTATATAGCGCCTTTCACGACCACAGCCTTGAACCCAGAGAAAGAAAGGAAAGATCTGTATTTATATAGCGCCTTTCACGACCACAGCCTTGAACCCAGAGAAAGAAAGGAAAGATCTGTATTTATATAGCGCCTTTCACGACCACAGCCTTGAACCCAGAGAAAGAAAGGAAAGATCTGTATTTATATAGCGCCTTTCACGACCACAGCCTTGAACCCAGAGAAAGAAAGGAAAGATCTGTATTTATATAGCGCCTTTCACGACCACAGCCTTGAACCCAGAGAAAGAAAGGAAAGATCTGTATTTATATAGCGCCTTTCACGACCACAGCCTTGAACCCAGAGAAAGAAAGGAAAGATCTGTATTTATATAGCGCCTTTCACGACCACAGCCTTGAACCCAGAGAAAGAAAGGAAAGATCTGTATTTATATAGCGCCTTTCACGACCACAGCCTTGAACCCAGAGAAAGAAAGGAAAGATCTGTATTTATATAGCGCCTTTCACGACCACAGCCTTGAACCCAGAGAAAGAAAGGAAAGATCTGTATTTATATAGCGCCTTTCACGACCACAGCCTTGAACCCAGAGAAAGAAAGGAAAGATCTGTATTTATATAGCGCCTTTCACGACCACAGCCTTGAACCCAGAGAAAGAAAGGAAAGATCTGTATTTATATAGCGCCTTTCACGACCACAGCCTTGAACCCAGAGAAAGAAAGGAAAGATCTGTATTTATATAGCGCCTTTCACGACCACAGCCTTGAACCCAGAGAAAGAAAGGAAAGATCTGTATTTATATAGCGCCTTTCACGACCACAGCCTTGAACCCAGAGAAAGAAAGGAAAGATCTGTATTTATATAGCGCCTTTCACGACCACAGCCTTGAACCCAGAGAAAGAAAGGAAAGATCTGTATTTATATAGCGCCTTTCACGACCACAGCCTTGAACCCAGAGAAAGAAAGGAAAGATCTGTATTTATATAGCGCCTTTCACGACCACAGCCTTGAACCCAGAGAAAGAAAGGAAAGATCTGTATTTATATAGCGCCTTTCACGACCACAGCCTTGAACCCAGAGAAAGAAAGGAAAGATCTGTATTTATATAGCGCCTTTCACGACCACAGCCTTGAACCCAGAGAAAGAAAGGAAAGATCTGTATTTATATAGCGCCTTTCACGACCACAGCCTTGAACCCAGAGAAAGAAAGGAAAGATCTGTATTTATATAGCGCCTTTCACGACCACAGCCTTGAACCCAGAGAAAGAAAGGAAAGATCTGTATTTATATAGCGCCTTTCACGACCACAGCCTTGAACCCAGAGAAAGAAAGGAAAGATCTGTATTTATATAGCGCCTTTCACGACCACAGCCTTGAACCCAGAGAAAGAAAGGAAAGATCTGTATTTATATAGCGCCTTTCACGACCACAGCCTTGAACCCAGAGAAAGAAAGGAAAGATCTGTATTTATATAGCGCCTTTCACGACCACAGCCTTGAACCCAGAGAAAGAAAGGAAAGATCTGTATTTATATAGCGCCTTTCACGACCACAGCCTTGAACCCAGAGAAAGAAAGGAAAGATCTGTATTTATATAGCGCCTTTCACGACCACAGCCTTGAACCCAGAGAAAGAAAGGAAAGATCTGTATTTATATAGCGCCTTTCACGACCACAGCCTTGAACCCAGAGAAAGAAAGGAAAGATCTGTATTTATATAGCGCCTTTCACGACCACAGCCTTGAACCCAGAGAAAGAAAGGAAAGATCTGTATTTATATAGCGCCTTTCACGACCACAGCCTTGAACCCAGAGAAAGAAAGGAAAGATCTGTATTTATATAGCGCCTTTCACGACCACAGCCTTGAACCCAGAGAAAGAAAGGAAAGATCTGTATTTATATAGCGCCTTTCACGACCACAGCCTTGAACCCAGAGAAAGAAAGGAAAGATCTGTATTTATATAGCGCCTTTCACGACCACAGCCTTGAACCCAGAGAAAGAAAGGAAAGATCTGTATTTATATAGCGCCTTTCACGACCACAGCCTTGAACCCAGAGAAAGAAAGGAAAGATCTGTATTTATATAGCGCCTTTCACGACCACAGCCTTGAACCCAGAGAAAGAAAGGAAAGATCTGTATTTATATAGCGCCTTTCACGACCACAGCCTTGAACCCAGAGAAAGAAAGGAAAGATCTGTATTTATATAGCGCCTTTCACGACCACAGCCTTGAACCCAGAGAAAGAAAGGAAAGATCTGTATTTATATAGCGCCTTTCACGACCACAGCCTTGAACCCAGAGAAAGAAAGGAAAGATCTGTATTTATATAGCGCCTTTCACGACCACAGCCTTGAACCCAGAGAAAGAAAGGAAAGATCTGTATTTATATAGCGCCTTTCACGACCACAGCCTTGAACCCAGAGAAAGAAAGGAAAGATCTGTATTTATATAGCGCCTTTCACGACCACAGCCTTGAACCCAGAGAAAGAAAGGAAAGATCTGTATTTATATAGCGCCTTTCACGACCACAGCCTTGAACCCAGAGAAAGAAAGGAAAGATCTGTATTTATATAGCGCCTTTCACGACCACAGCCTTGAACCCAGAGAAAGAAAGGAAAGATCTGTATTTATATAGCGCCTTTCACGACCACAGCCTTGAACCCAGAGAAAGAAAGGAAAGATCTGTATTTATATAGCGCCTTTCACGACCACAGCCTTGAACCCAGAGAAAGAAAGGAAAGATCTGTATTTATATAGCGCCTTTCACGACCACAGCCTTGAACCCAGAGAAAGAAAGGAAAGATCTGTATTTATATAGCGCCTTTCACGACCACAGCCTTGAACCCAGAGAAAGAAAGGAAAGATCTGTATTTATATAGCGCCTTTCACGACCACAGCCTTGAACCCAGAGAAAGAAAGGAAAGATCTGTATTTATATAGCGCCTTTCACGACCACAGCCTTGAACCCAGAGAAAGAAAGGAAAGATCTGTATTTATATAGCGCCTTTCACGACCACAGCCTTGAACCCAGAGAAAGAAAGGAAAGATCTGTATTTATATAGCGCCTTTCACGACCACAGCCTTGAACCCAGAGAAAGAAAGGAAAGATCTGTATTTATATAGCGCCTTTCACGACCACAGCCTTGAACCCAGAGAAAGAAAGGAAAGATCTGTATTTATATAGCGCCTTTCACGACCACAGCCTTGAACCCAGAGAAAGAAAGGAAAGATCTGTATTTATATAGCGCCTTTCACGACCACAGCCTTGAACCCAGAGAAAGAAAGGAAAGATCTGTATTTATATAGCGCCTTTCACGACCACAGCCTTGAACCCAGAGAAAGAAAGGAAAGATCTGTATTTATATAGCGCCTTTCACGACCACAGCCTTGAACCCAGAGAAAGAAAGGAAAGATCTGTATTTATATAGCGCCTTTCACGACCACAGCCTTGAACCCAGAGAAAGAAAGGAAAGATCTGTATTTATATAGCGCCTTTCACGACCACAGCCTTGAACCCAGAGAAAGAAAGGAAAGATCTGTATTTATATAGCGCCTTTCACGACCACAGCCTTGAACCCAGAGAAAGAAAGGAAAGATCTGTATTTATATAGCGCCTTTCACGACCACAGCCTTGAACCCAGAGAAAGAAAGGAAAGATCTGTATTTATATAGCGCCTTTCACGACCACAGCCTTGAACCCAGAGAAAGAAAGGAAAGATCTGTATTTATATAGCGCCTTTCACGACCACAGCCTTGAACCCAGAGAAAGAAAGGAAAGATCTGTATTTATATAGCGCCTTTCACGACCACAGCCTTGAACCCAGAGAAAGAAAGGAAAGATCTGTATTTATATAGCGCCTTTCACGACCACAGCCTTGAACCCAGAGAAAGAAAGGAAAGATCTGTATTTATATAGCGCCTTTCACGACCACAGCCTTGAACCCAGAGAAAGAAAGGAAAGATCTGTATTTATATAGCGCCTTTCACGACCACAGCCTTGAACCCAGAGAAAGAAAGGAAAGATCTGTATTTATATAGCGCCTTTCACGACCACAGCCTTGAACCCAGAGAAAGAAAGGAAAGATCTGTATTTATATAGCGCCTTTCACGACCACAGCCTTGAACCCAGAGAAAGAAAGGAAAGATCTGTATTTATATAGCGCCTTTCACGACCACAGCCTTGAACCCAGAGAAAGAAAGGAAAGATCTGTATTTATATAGCGCCTTTCACGACCACAGCCTTGAACCCAGAGAAAGAAAGGAAAGATCTGTATTTATATAGCGCCTTTCACGACCACAGCCTTGAACCCAGAGAAAGAAAGGAAAGATCTGTATTTATATAGCGCCTTTCACGACCACAGCCTTGAACCCAGAGAAAGAAAGGAAAGATCTGTATTTATATAGCGCCTTTCACGACCACAGCCTTGAACCCAGAGAAAGAAAGGAAAGATCTGTATTTATATAGCGCCTTTCACGACCACAGCCTTGAACCCAGAGAAAGAAAGGAAAGATCTGTATTTATATAGCGCCTTTCACGACCACAGCCTTGAACCCAGAGAAAGAAAGGAAAGATCTGTATTTATATAGCGCCTTTCACGACCACAGCCTTGAACCCAGAGAAAGAAAGGAAAGATCTGTATTTATATAGCGCCTTTCACGACCACAGCCTTGAACCCAGAGAAAGAAAGGAAAGATCTGTATTTATATAGCGCCTTTCACGACCACAGCCTTGAACCCAGAGAAAGAAAGGAAAGATCTGTATTTATATAGCGCCTTTCACGACCACAGCCTTGAACCCAGAGAAAGAAAGGAAAGATCTGTATTTATATAGCGCCTTTCACGACCACAGCCTTGAACCCAGAGAAAGAAAGGAAAGATCTGTATTTATATAGCGCCTTTCACGACCACAGCCTTGAACCCAGAGAAAGAAAGGAAAGATCTGTATTTATATAGCGCCTTTCACGACCACAGCCTTGAACCCAGAGAAAGAAAGGAAAGATCTGTATTTATATAGCGCCTTTCACGACCACAGCCTTGAACCCAGAGAAAGAAAGGAAAGATCTGTATTTATATAGCGCCTTTCACGACCACAGCCTTGAACCCAGAGAAAGAAAGGAAAGATCTGTATTTATATAGCGCCTTTCACGACCACAGCCTTGAACCCAGAGAAAGAAAGGAAAGATCTGTATTTATATAGCGCCTTTCACGACCACAGCCTTGAACCCAGAGAAAGAAAGGAAAGATCTGTATTTATATAGCGCCTTTCACGACCACAGCCTTGAACCCAGAGAAAGAAAGGAAAGATCTGTATTTATATAGCGCCTTTCACGACCACAGCCTTGAACCCAGAGAAAGAAAGGAAAGATCTGTATTTATATAGCGCCTTTCACGACCACAGCCTTGAACCCAGAGAAAGAAAGGAAAGATCTGTATTTATATAGCGCCTTTCACGACCACAGCCTTGAACCCAGAGAAAGAAAGGAAAGATCTGTATTTATATAGCGCCTTTCACGACCACAGCCTTGAACCCAGAGAAAGAAAGGAAAGATCTGTATTTATATAGCGCCTTTCACGACCACAGCCTTGAACCCAGAGAAAGAAAGGAAAGATCTGTATTTATATAGCGCCTTTCACGACCACAGCCTTGAACCCAGAGAAAGAAAGGAAAGATCTGTATTTATATAGCGCCTTTCACGACCACAGCCTTGAACCCAGAGAAAGAAAGGAAAGATCTGTATTTATATAGCGCCTTTCACGACCACAGCCTTGAACCCAGAGAAAGAAAGGAAAGATCTGTATTTATATAGCGCCTTTCACGACCACAGCCTTGAACCCAGAGAAAGAAAGGAAAGATCTGTATTTATATAGCGCCTTTCACGACCACAGCCTTGAACCCAGAGAAAGAAAGGAAAGATCTGTATTTATATAGCGCCTTTCACGACCACAGCCTTGAACCCAGAGAAAGAAAGGAAAGATCTGTATTTATATAGCGCCTTTCACGACCACAGCCTTGAACCCAGAGAAAGAAAGGAAAGATCTGTATTTATATAGCGCCTTTCACGACCACAGCCTTGAACCCAGAGAAAGAAAGGAAAGATCTGTATTTATATAGCGCCTTTCACGACCACAGCCTTGAACCCAGAGAAAGAAAGGAAAGATCTGTATTTATATAGCGCCTTTCACGACCACAGCCTTGAACCCAGAGAAAGAAAGGAAAGATCTGTATTTATATAGCGCCTTTCACGACCACAGCCTTGAACCCAGAGAAAGAAAGGAAAGATCTGTATTTATATAGCGCCTTTCACGACCACAGCCTTGAACCCAGAGAAAGAAAGGAAAGATCTGTATTTATATAGCGCCTTTCACGACCACAGCCTTGAACCCAGAGAAAGAAAGGAAAGATCTGTATTTATATAGCGCCTTTCACGACCACAGCCTTGAACCCAGAGAAAGAAAGGAAAGATCTGTATTTATATAGCGCCTTTCACGACCACAGCCTTGAACCCAGAGAAAGAAAGGAAAGATCTGTATTTATATAGCGCCTTTCACGACCACAGCCTTGAACCCAGAGAAAGAAAGGAAAGATCTGTATTTATATAGCGCCTTTCACGACCACAGCCTTGAACCCAGAGAAAGAAAGGAAAGATCTGTATTTATATAGCGCCTTTCACGACCACAGCCTTGAACCCAGAGAAAGAAAGGAAAGATCTGTATTTATATAGCGCCTTTCACGACCACAGCCTTGAACCCAGAGAAAGAAAGGAAAGATCTGTATTTATATAGCGCCTTTCACGACCACAGCCTTGAACCCAGAGAAAGAAAGGAAAGATCTGTATTTATATAGCGCCTTTCACGACCACAGCCTTGAACCCAGAGAAAGAAAGGAAAGATCTGTATTTATATAGCGCCTTTCACGACCACAGCCTTGAACCCAGAGAAAGAAAGGAAAGATCTGTATTTATATAGCGCCTTTCACGACCACAGCCTTGAACCCAGAGAAAGAAAGGAAAGATCTGTATTTATATAGCGCCTTTCACGACCACAGCCTTGAACCCAGAGAAAGAAAGGAAAGATCTGTATTTATATAGCGCCTTTCACGACCACAGCCTTGAACCCAGAGAAAGAAAGGAAAGATCTGTATTTATATAGCGCCTTTCACGACCACAGCCTTGAACCCAGAGAAAGAAAGGAAAGATCTGTATTTATATAGCGCCTTTCACGACCACAGCCTTGAACCCAGAGAAAGAAAGGAAAGATCTGTATTTATATAGCGCCTTTCACGACCACAGCCTTGAACCCAGAGAAAGAAAGGAAAGATCTGTATTTATATAGCGCCTTTCACGACCACAGCCTTGAACCCAGAGAAAGAAAGGAAAGATCTGTATTTATATAGCGCCTTTCACGACCACAGCCTTGAACCCAGAGAAAGAAAGGAAAGATCTGTATTTATATAGCGCCTTTCACGACCACAGCCTTGAACCCAGAGAAAGAAAGGAAAGATCTGTATTTATATAGCGCCTTTCACGACCACAGCCTTGAACCCAGAGAAAGAAAGGAAAGATCTGTATTTATATAGCGCCTTTCACGACCACAGCCTTGAACCCAGAGAAAGAAAGGAAAGATCTGTATTTATATAGCGCCTTTCACGACCACAGCCTTGAACCCAGAGAAAGAAAGGAAAGATCTGTATTTATATAGCGCCTTTCACGACCACAGCCTTGAACCCAGAGAAAGAAAGGAAAGATCTGTATTTATATAGCGCCTTTCACGACCACAGCCTTGAACCCAGAGAAAGAAAGGAAAGATCTGTATTTATATAGCGCCTTTCACGACCACAGCCTTGAACCCAGAGAAAGAAAGGAAAGATCTGTATTTATATAGCGCCTTTCACGACCACAGCCTTGAACCCAGAGAAAGAAAGGAAAGATCTGTATTTATATAGCGCCTTTCACGACCACAGCCTTGAACCCAGAGAAAGAAAGGAAAGATCTGTATTTATATAGCGCCTTTCACGACCACAGCCTTGAACCCAGAGAAAGAAAGGAAAGATCTGTATTTATATAGCGCCTTTCACGACCACAGCCTTGAACCCAGAGAAAGAAAGGAAAGATCTGTATTTATATAGCGCCTTTCACGACCACAGCCTTGAACCCAGAGAAAGAAAGGAAAGATCTGTATTTATATAGCGCCTTTCACGACCACAGCCTTGAACCCAGAGAAAGAAAGGAAAGATCTGTATTTATATAGCGCCTTTCACGACCACAGCCTTGAACCCAGAGAAAGAAAGGAAAGATCTGTATTTATATAGCGCCTTTCACGACCACAGCCTTGAACCCAGAGAAAGAAAGGAAAGATCTGTATTTATATAGCGCCTTTCACGACCACAGCCTTGAACCCAGAGAAAGAAAGGAAAGATCTGTATTTATATAGCGCCTTTCACGACCACAGCCTTGAACCCAGAGAAAGAAAGGAAAGATCTGTATTTATATAGCGCCTTTCACGACCACAGCCTTGAACCCAGAGAAAGAAAGGAAAGATCTGTATTTATATAGCGCCTTTCACGACCACAGCCTTGAACCCAGAGAAAGAAAGGAAAGATCTGTATTTATATAGCGCCTTTCACGACCACAGCCTTGAACCCAGAGAAAGAAAGGAAAGATCTGTATTTATATAGCGCCTTTCACGACCACAGCCTTGAACCCAGAGAAAGAAAGGAAAGATCTGTATTTATATAGCGCCTTTCACGACCACAGCCTTGAACCCAGAGAAAGAAAGGAAAGATCTGTATTTATATAGCGCCTTTCACGACCACAGCCTTGAACCCAGAGAAAGAAAGGAAAGATCTGTATTTATATAGCGCCTTTCACGACCACAGCCTTGAACCCAGAGAAAGAAAGGAAAGATCTGTATTTATATAGCGCCTTTCACGACCACAGCCTTGAACCCAGAGAAAGAAAGGAAAGATCTGTATTTATATAGCGCCTTTCACGACCACAGCCTTGAACCCAGAGAAAGAAAGGAAAGATCTGTATTTATATAGCGCCTTTCACGACCACAGCCTTGAACCCAGAGAAAGAAAGGAAAGATCTGTATTTATATAGCGCCTTTCACGACCACAGCCTTGAACCCAGAGAAAGAAAGGAAAGATCTGTATTTATATAGCGCCTTTCACGACCACAGCCTTGAACCCAGAGAAAGAAAGGAAAGATCTGTATTTATATAGCGCCTTTCACGACCACAGCCTTGAACCCAGAGAAAGAAAGGAAAGATCTGTATTTATATAGCGCCTTTCACGACCACAGCCTTGAACCCAGAGAAAGAAAGGAAAGATCTGTATTTATATAGCGCCTTTCACGACCACAGCCTTGAACCCAGAGAAAGAAAGGAAAGATCTGTATTTATATAGCGCCTTTCACGACCACAGCCTTGAACCCAGAGAAAGAAAGGAAAGATCTGTATTTATATAGCGCCTTTCACGACCACAGCCTTGAACCCAGAGAAAGAAAGGAAAGATCTGTATTTATATAGCGCCTTTCACGACCACAGCCTTGAACCCAGAGAAAGAAAGGAAAGATCTGTATTTATATAGCGCCTTTCACGACCACAGCCTTGAACCCAGAGAAAGAAAGGAAAGATCTGTATTTATATAGCGCCTTTCACGACCACAGCCTTGAACCCAGAGAAAGAAAGGAAAGATCTGTATTTATATAGCGCCTTTCACGACCACAGCCTTGAACCCAGAGAAAGAAAGGAAAGATCTGTATTTATATAGCGCCTTTCACGACCACAGCCTTGAACCCAGAGAAAGAAAGGAAAGATCTGTATTTATATAGCGCCTTTCACGACCACAGCCTTGAACCCAGAGAAAGAAAGGAAAGATCTGTATTTATATAGCGCCTTTCACGACCACAGCCTTGAACCCAGAGAAAGAAAGGAAAGATCTGTATTTATATAGCGCCTTTCACGACCACAGCCTTGAACCCAGAGAAAGAAAGGAAAGATCTGTATTTATATAGCGCCTTTCACGACCACAGCCTTGAACCCAGAGAAAGAAAGGAAAGATCTGTATTTATATAGCGCCTTTCACGACCACAGCCTTGAACCCAGAGAAAGAAAGGAAAGATCTGTATTTATATAGCGCCTTTCACGACCACAGCCTTGAACCCAGAGAAAGAAAGGAAAGATCTGTATTTATATAGCGCCTTTCACGACCACAGCCTTGAACCCAGAGAAAGAAAGGAAAGATCTGTATTTATATAGCGCCTTTCACGACCACAGCCTTGAACCCAGAGAAAGAAAGGAAAGATCTGTATTTATATAGCGCCTTTCACGACCACAGCCTTGAACCCAGAGAAAGAAAGGAAAGATCTGTATTTATATAGCGCCTTTCACGACCACAGCCTTGAACCCAGAGAAAGAAAGGAAAGATCTGTATTTATATAGCGCCTTTCACGACCACAGCCTTGAACCCAGAGAAAGAAAGGAAAGATCTGTATTTATATAGCGCCTTTCACGACCACAGCCTTGAACCCAGAGAAAGAAAGGAAAGATCTGTATTTATATAGCGCCTTTCACGACCACAGCCTTGAACCCAGAGAAAGAAAGGAAAGATCTGTATTTATATAGCGCCTTTCACGACCACAGCCTTGAACCCAGAGAAAGAAAGGAAAGATCTGTATTTATATAGCGCCTTTCACGACCACAGCCTTGAACCCAGAGAAAGAAAGGAAAGATCTGTATTTATATAGCGCCTTTCACGACCACAGCCTTGAACCCAGAGAAAGAAAGGAAAGATCTGTATTTATATAGCGCCTTTCACGACCACAGCCTTGAACCCAGAGAAAGAAAGGAAAGATCTGTATTTATATAGCGCCTTTCACGACCACAGCCTTGAACCCAGAGAAAGAAAGGAAAGATCTGTATTTATATAGCGCCTTTCACGACCACAGCCTTGAACCCAGAGAAAGAAAGGAAAGATCTGTATTTATATAGCGCCTTTCACGACCACAGCCTTGAACCCAGAGAAAGAAAGGAAAGATCTGTATTTATATAGCGCCTTTCACGACCACAGCCTTGAACCCAGAGAAAGAAAGGAAAGATCTGTATTTATATAGCGCCTTTCACGACCACAGCCTTGAACCCAGAGAAAGAAAGGAAAGATCTGTATTTATATAGCGCCTTTCACGACCACAGCCTTGAACCCAGAGAAAGAAAGGAAAGATCTGTATTTATATAGCGCCTTTCACGACCACAGCCTTGAACCCAGAGAAAGAAAGGAAAGATCTGTATTTATATAGCGCCTTTCACGACCACAGCCTTGAACCCAGAGAAAGAAAGGAAAGATCTGTATTTATATAGCGCCTTTCACGACCACAGCCTTGAACCCAGAGAAAGAAAGGAAAGATCTGTATTTATATAGCGCCTTTCACGACCACAGCCTTGAACCCAGAGAAAGAAAGGAAAGATCTGTATTTATATAGCGCCTTTCACGACCACAGCCTTGAACCCAGAGAAAGAAAGGAAAGATCTGTATTTATATAGCGCCTTTCACGACCACAGCCTTGAACCCAGAGAAAGAAAGGAAAGATCTGTATTTATATAGCGCCTTTCACGACCACAGCCTTGAACCCAGAGAAAGAAAGGAAAGATCTGTATTTATATAGCGCCTTTCACGACCACAGCCTTGAACCCAGAGAAAGAAAGGAAAGATCTGTATTTATATAGCGCCTTTCACGACCACAGCCTTGAACCCAGAGAAAGAAAGGAAAGATCTGTATTTATATAGCGCCTTTCACGACCACAGCCTTGAACCCAGAGAAAGAAAGGAAAGATCTGTATTTATATAGCGCCTTTCACGACCACAGCCTTGAACCCAGAGAAAGAAAGGAAAGATCTGTATTTATATAGCGCCTTTCACGACCACAGCCTTGAACCCAGAGAAAGAAAGGAAAGATCTGTATTTATATAGCGCCTTTCACGACCACAGCCTTGAACCCAGAGAAAGAAAGGAAAGATCTGTATTTATATAGCGCCTTTCACGACCACAGCCTTGAACCCAGAGAAAGAAAGGAAAGATCTGTATTTATATAGCGCCTTTCACGACCACAGCCTTGAACCCAGAGAAAGAAAGGAAAGATCTGTATTTATATAGCGCCTTTCACGACCACAGCCTTGAACCCAGAGAAAGAAAGGAAAGATCTGTATTTATATAGCGCCTTTCACGACCACAGCCTTGAACCCAGAGAAAGAAAGGAAAGATCTGTATTTATATAGCGCCTTTCACGACCACAGCCTTGAACCCAGAGAAAGAAAGGAAAGATCTGTATTTATATAGCGCCTTTCACGACCACAGCCTTGAACCCAGAGAAAGAAAGGAAAGATCTGTATTTATATAGCGCCTTTCACGACCACAGCCTTGAACCCAGAGAAAGAAAGGAAAGATCTGTATTTATATAGCGCCTTTCACGACCACAGCCTTGAACCCAGAGAAAGAAAGGAAAGATCTGTATTTATATAGCGCCTTTCACGACCACAGCCTTGAACCCAGAGAAAGAAAGGAAAGATCTGTATTTATATAGCGCCTTTCACGACCACAGCCTTGAACCCAGAGAAAGAAAGGAAAGATCTGTATTTATATAGCGCCTTTCACGACCACAGCCTTGAACCCAGAGAAAGAAAGGAAAGATCTGTATTTATATAGCGCCTTTCACGACCACAGCCTTGAACCCAGAGAAAGAAAGGAAAGATCTGTATTTATATAGCGCCTTTCACGACCACAGCCTTGAACCCAGAGAAAGAAAGGAAAGATCTGTATTTATATAGCGCCTTTCACGACCACAGCCTTGAACCCAGAGAAAGAAAGGAAAGATCTGTATTTATATAGCGCCTTTCACGACCACAGCCTTGAACCCAGAGAAAGAAAGGAAAGATCTGTATTTATATAGCGCCTTTCACGACCACAGCCTTGAACCCAGAGAAAGAAAGGAAAGATCTGTATTTATATAGCGCCTTTCACGACCACAGCCTTGAACCCAGAGAAAGAAAGGAAAGATCTGTATTTATATAGCGCCTTTCACGACCACAGCCTTGAACCCAGAGAAAGAAAGGAAAGATCTGTATTTATATAGCGCCTTTCACGACCACAGCCTTGAACCCAGAGAAAGAAAGGAAAGATCTGTATTTATATAGCGCCTTTCACGACCACAGCCTTGAACCCAGAGAAAGAAAGGAAAGATCTGTATTTATATAGCGCCTTTCACGACCACAGCCTTGAACCCAGAGAAAGAAAGGAAAGATCTGTATTTATATAGCGCCTTTCACGACCACAGCCTTGAACCCAGAGAAAGAAAGGAAAGATCTGTATTTATATAGCGCCTTTCACGACCACAGCCTTGAACCCAGAGAAAGAAAGGAAAGATCTGTATTTATATAGCGCCTTTCACGACCACAGCCTTGAACCCAGAGAAAGAAAGGAAAGATCTGTATTTATATAGCGCCTTTCACGACCACAGCCTTGAACCCAGAGAAAGAAAGGAAAGATCTGTATTTATATAGCGCCTTTCACGACCACAGCCTTGAACCCAGAGAAAGAAAGGAAAGATCTGTATTTATATAGCGCCTTTCACGACCACAGCCTTGAACCCAGAGAAAGAAAGGAAAGATCTGTATTTATATAGCGCCTTTCACGACCACAGCCTTGAACCCAGAGAAAGAAAGGAAAGATCTGTATTTATATAGCGCCTTTCACGACCACAGCCTTGAACCCAGAGAAAGAAAGGAAAGATCTGTATTTATATAGCGCCTTTCACGACCACAGCCTTGAACCCAGAGAAAGAAAGGAAAGATCTGTATTTATATAGCGCCTTTCACGACCACAGCCTTGAACCCAGAGAAAGAAAGGAAAGATCTGTATTTATATAGCGCCTTTCACGACCACAGCCTTGAACCCAGAGAAAGAAAGGAAAGATCTGTATTTATATAGCGCCTTTCACGACCACAGCCTTGAACCCAGAGAAAGAAAGGAAAGATCTGTATTTATATAGCGCCTTTCACGACCACAGCCTTGAACCCAGAGAAAGAAAGGAAAGATCTGTATTTATATAGCGCCTTTCACGACCACAGCCTTGAACCCAGAGAAAGAAAGGAAAGATCTGTATTTATATAGCGCCTTTCACGACCACAGCCTTGAACCCAGAGAAAGAAAGGAAAGATCTGTATTTATATAGCGCCTTTCACGACCACAGCCTTGAACCCAGAGAAAGAAAGGAAAGATCTGTATTTATATAGCGCCTTTCACGACCACAGCCTTGAACCCAGAGAAAGAAAGGAAAGATCTGTATTTATATAGCGCCTTTCACGACCACAGCCTTGAACCCAGAGAAAGAAAGGAAAGATCTGTATTTATATAGCGCCTTTCACGACCACAGCCTTGAACCCAGAGAAAGAAAGGAAAGATCTGTATTTATATAGCGCCTTTCACGACCACAGCCTTGAACCCAGAGAAAGAAAGGAAAGATCTGTATTTATATAGCGCCTTTCACGACCACAGCCTTGAACCCAGAGAAAGAAAGGAAAGATCTGTATTTATATAGCGCCTTTCACGACCACAGCCTTGAACCCAGAGAAAGAAAGGAAAGATCTGTATTTATATAGCGCCTTTCACGACCACAGCCTTGAACCCAGAGAAAGAAAGGAAAGATCTGTATTTATATAGCGCCTTTCACGACCACAGCCTTGAACCCAGAGAAAGAAAGGAAAGATCTGTATTTATATAGCGCCTTTCACGACCACAGCCTTGAACCCAGAGAAAGAAAGGAAAGATCTGTATTTATATAGCGCCTTTCACGACCACAGCCTTGAACCCAGAGAAAGAAAGGAAAGATCTGTATTTATATAGCGCCTTTCACGACCACAGCCTTGAACCCAGAGAAAGAAAGGAAAGATCTGTATTTATATAGCGCCTTTCACGACCACAGCCTTGAACCCAGAGAAAGAAAGGAAAGATCTGTATTTATATAGCGCCTTTCACGACCACAGCCTTGAACCCAGAGAAAGAAAGGAAAGATCTGTATTTATATAGCGCCTTTCACGACCACAGCCTTGAACCCAGAGAAAGAAAGGAAAGATCTGTATTTATATAGCGCCTTTCACGACCACAGCCTTGAACCCAGAGAAAGAAAGGAAAGATCTGTATTTATATAGCGCCTTTCACGACCACAGCCTTGAACCCAGAGAAAGAAAGGAAAGATCTGTATTTATATAGCGCCTTTCACGACCACAGCCTTGAACCCAGAGAAAGAAAGGAAAGATCTGTATTTATATAGCGCCTTTCACGACCACAGCCTTGAACCCAGAGAAAGAAAGGAAAGATCTGTATTTATATAGCGCCTTTCACGACCACAGCCTTGAACCCAGAGAAAGAAAGGAAAGATCTGTATTTATATAGCGCCTTTCACGACCACAGCCTTGAACCCAGAGAAAGAAAGGAAAGATCTGTATTTATATAGCGCCTTTCACGACCACAGCCTTGAACCCAGAGAAAGAAAGGAAAGATCTGTATTTATATAGCGCCTTTCACGACCACAGCCTTGAACCCAGAGAAAGAAAGGAAAGATCTGTATTTATATAGCGCCTTTCACGACCACAGCCTTGAACCCAGAGAAAGAAAGGAAAGATCTGTATTTATATAGCGCCTTTCACGACCACAGCCTTGAACCCAGAGAAAGAAAGGAAAGATCTGTATTTATATAGCGCCTTTCACGACCACAGCCTTGAACCCAGAGAAAGAAAGGAAAGATCTGTATTTATATAGCGCCTTTCACGACCACAGCCTTGAACCCAGAGAAAGAAAGGAAAGATCTGTATTTATATAGCGCCTTTCACGACCACAGCCTTGAACCCAGAGAAAGAAAGGAAAGATCTGTATTTATATAGCGCCTTTCACGACCACAGCCTTGAACCCAGAGAAAGAAAGGAAAGATCTGTATTTATATAGCGCCTTTCACGACCACAGCCTTGAACCCAGAGAAAGAAAGGAAAGATCTGTATTTATATAGCGCCTTTCACGACACAGCCTTGAACCCAGAGAAAGAAAGGCAAAGATCTGTATTTATATAGCGCCTTTCACGACCACAGCCTTGAACCAGAGAAAGAAAGGAAAGATCTGTATTTATATAGCGCCTTCACGACCACAGCCTTGAACCCAGAGAAAGAAAGGAAAGATCTGTATTTATATAGCGCCTTTCACGACCACAGCCTTGAACCCAGAGAAGAAAGGAAAGATCTGTATTTATATAGCGCCTTTCACGACCACAGCCTTGAACCCAGAGAAAGAAAGGAAAGATCTGTATTTATATAGCGCCTTTCACGACCCACAGCCTTGAACCCAGAGAAAGAAAGGAAAGATCTGTATTTATATAGCGCCTTTCACGACCACAGCCTTGAACCCAGAGAAGAAAAGGAAAGATCTGTATTTATATAGCGCCTTTCACGACCACAGCCTTGAACCCAGAGAAAGAAAGGAAAGATCTGTATTTATATAGCGCCCTTTCACGACCACTGCCTTGAACCCAGAGAAAGAAAGGAAAGATCTGTATTTATATAGCGCCTTTCACGACCACAGCCTTGAACCCAGAGAAAGAAAGGAAAGATCTGTATTTATATAGCGCTTTCACGACCACAGCCTTGAACCCAGAGAAAGAAAGGAAAGATCTGTATTTATATAGCGCCTTTCACGAACACAGCCTTGAACCAGAGAAAGAAAGGAAAGATCTGTATTTATATAGCGCCTTTTCACGACCACAGCCTTGAACCCAGAGAAAGAAAGGAAAGATCCTGTATTTATATAGCGCCTTTCACGACCACAGCCTTGAACCCAGAGAAAGAAAGGAAAGATCTGTATTTATATAGCGCCTTTCACGACCACAGCCTTGAACCCAGAGAAAGAAAGGAAAGATCTGTATTTTATATAGCGCCTTTCACGACCACAGCCTTGACCCAGAGAAAGAAAGGGAAAGATCTGTATTTATATAGCGCCTTTCACGACCACAGCCTTGAACCCAGAGAAAGAAAGGAAAGATCTGTATTTATATAGCGCCTTTCACGACCACAGCCTTGAACCCAGAGAAAGAAAGGAAAGATCTGTATTTATATAGCGCCTTTCACGACCACAGCCTTGAACCCAGAGAAAGAAAGGAAAGATCTGTATTTATATAGCGCCTTTCACGACCACAGCCTTGAACCCAGAGAAAGAAAGGAAAGATCTGTATTTATATAGCGCCTTTCACGACCACAGCCTTGAACCCAGAGAAAGAAAGGAAAGATCTGTATTTATATAGCGCCTTTCACGACCACAGCCTTGAACCCAGAGAAAGAAAGGAAAGATCTGTATTTATATAGCGCCTTTCACGACCACAGCCTTGAACCCAGAGAAAGAAAGGAAAGATCTGTATTTATATAGCGCCTTTCACGACCACAGCCTTGAACCCAGAGAAAGAAAGGAAAGATCTGTATTTATATAGCGCCTTTCACGACCACAGCCTTGAACCCAGAGAAAGAAAGGAAAGATCTGTATTTATATAGCGCCTTTCACGACCACAGCCTTGAACCCAGAGAAAGAAAGGAAAGATCTGTATTTATATAGCGCCTTTCACGACCACAGCCTTGAACCCAGAGAAAGAAAGGAAAGATCTGTATTTATATAGCGCCTTTCACGACCACAGCCTTGAACCCAGAGAAAGAAAGGAAAGATCTGTATTTATATAGCGCCCTTTCACGACCACAGCCTTGAACCCAGAGAAAGAAAGGAAAGATCTGTATTTATATAGGCGCCTTTCACGACCACAGCTTGAACCCAGAGAAAGAAAGGAAAGATCTGTATTTATATAGCGCCTTTCACGACCACAGCCTTGAACCAGAGGAAAGAAGGAAAGATCTGTATTTATATAGCGCCTTTCACGACCACAGCCTTGAACCCAGAGAAGAAAGGAAAGATCTGTATTTATATAGCGCCTTTCACGACCACAGCCTTGAACCCAGAGAAAGAAAGGAAAGATCTGTATTTATATAGCGCCTTTCACGACCACAGCCTTGAACCCAGAGAAAGAAAGGAAAGATCTGTATTTATATAGCGCCTTTCACGACCACAGCCTTGAACCCAGAGAAAGAAAGGAAAGATCTGTATTTATATAGCGCCTTTCACGACCACAGCCTTGAACCCAGAGAAAGAAAGGAAAGATCTGTATTTATATAGCGCCTTTCACGACCACAGCCTTGAACCCAGAGAAAGAAAGGAAAGATCTGTATTTATATAGCGCCTTTCACGACCACAGCCTTGAACCCAGAGAAAGAAAGGAAAGATCTGTATTTATATAGCGCCTTTCACGACCACAGCCTTGAACCCAGAGAAAGAAAGGAAAGATCTGTATTTATATAGCGCCTTTCACGACCACAGCCTTGAACCCAGAGAAAGAAAGGAAAGATCTGTATTTATATAGCGCCTTTCACGACCACAGCCTTGAACCCAGAGAAAGAAAGGAAAGATCTGTATTTATATAGCGCCTTTCACGAACACAGCCTTGAACCCAGAGAAAGAAAGGAAAGATCTGTATTTATATAGCGCCTTTCACGACCACAGCCTTGAACCCAGAGAAAGAAAGGAAAGATCTGTATTTATATAGCGCCTTTCACGACCACAGCCTTGAACCCAGAGAAAGAAAGGAAAGATCTGTATTTATATAGCGCCTTTCACGACCACAGCCTTGAACCCAGAGAAAGAAAGGAAAGATCTGTATTTATATAGCGCCTTTCACGAACACAGCCTTGAACCCAGAGAAAGAAAGGAAAGATCTGTATTTATATAGCGCCTTTCACGACCACAGCCTTGAACCCAGAGAAAGAAAGGAAAGATCTGTATTTATATAGCGCCTTTCACGACCACAGCCTTGAACCCAGAGAAAGAAAGGAAAGATCTGTATTTATATAGCGCCTTTCACGACCACAGCCTTGAACCCAGAGAAAAAAAGGAAAGATCTGTATTTATATAGCGCCTTTCACGAACACAGCCTTGAACCCAGAGAAAGAAAGGAAAGATCTGTATTTATATAGCGCCTTTCACGACCACAGCCTTGAACCCAGAGAAAGAAAGGAAAGATCTGTATTTATATAGCGCCTTTCACGACCACAGCCTTGAACCCAGAGAAAGAAAGGAAAGATCTGTATTTATATAGCGCCTTTCACGACCACAGCCTTGAACCCAGAGAAAGAAAGGAAAGATCTGTATTTATATAGCGCCTTTCACGACCACAGCCTTGAACCCAGAGAAAGAAAGGAAAGATCTGTATTTATATAGCGCCTTTCACGAACACAGCCTTGAACCCAGAGAAAGAAAGGAAAGATCTGTATTTATATAGCGCCTTTCACGACCACAGCCTTGAACCCAGAGAAAGAAAGGAAAGATCTGTATTTATATAGCGCCTTTCACGACCACAGCCTTGAACCCAGAGAAAGAAAGGAAAGATCTGTATTTATATAGCGCCTTTCACGACCACAGCCTTGAACCCAGAGAAAGATAGGAAAGATCTGTATTTATATAGCGCCTTTCACGACCACAGCCTTGAACCCAGAGAAAGAAAGGAAAGATATGTATTTATATAGCGCCTTTCACGACCACAGCCTTGAACCCAGAGAAAGAAAGGAAAGATCTGTATTTATATAGCGCCTTTCACGACCACACCTTGAACCCAGAGAAAGAAAGGAAAGATCTGTATTTATATAGCGCCTTTCACGACCACAGCCTTGAACCCAGAGAAAGAAAGGAAAGATCTGTATTTATATAGCGCCTTTCACGACCACAGCCTTGAACCCAGAGAAAGAAAGGAAAGATCTGTATTTATATAGCGCCTTTCACGACCACAGCCTTGAACCCAGAGAAAGAAAGGAAGATCTGTATTTATATAGCGCCTTTCACGACCACAGCCTTGAACCCAGAGAAAGAAAGGAAAGATCGGTATTTATATAGCGCCTTTCACGACCACAGCCTTGAACCCAGAGAGAAGAAAGGAAAGATCTGTATTTATATAGCGCCTTTCACGACCACAGCCTTGAACCCAGAGAAAGAAAGGAAAGATCTGTATTTATATAGCGCCTTTCACGACCACAGCCTTGAACCCAGAGAAAGAAAGGAAAGATCTGTATTTATATAGCGCCTTTCACGACCACAGCCTTGAACCCAGAGAAAGAAAGGAAAGATCTGTATTTATATAGCGCCTTTCACGACCACAGCCTTGAACCCAGAGAAAGAAAGGAAAGATCTGTATTTATATAGCGCCTTTCACGACCACAGCCTTGAACCCAGAGAAAGAAAGGAAAGATCTGTATTTATATAGCGCCTTTCACGACCACAGCCTTGAACCCAGAGAGAGAAAGGAAAGATCTGTATTTATATAGCGCCTTTCACGACCACAGCCTTGAACCCAGAGAAAGAAAGGAAAGATCTGTATTTATATAGCGCCTTTCACGACCACAGCCTTGAACCCAGAGAAAGAAAGGAAAGATCTGTATTTATATAGCGCCTTTCACGACCACAGCCTTGAACCCAGAGAAAGAAAGGAAAGATCTGTATTTATATAGCGCCTTTCACGACCACAGCCTTGAAACCCAGAGAAAGAAAGGAAAGATCTGTATTTATATAGCGCCTTTCACGACCACAGCCTTGAACCCAGAGAAAGAAAGGAAAGATCTGTATTTATATAGCGCCTTTCACGACCACAGCCTTGAACCCAGAGAAAGAAAGGAAAGATCTGTATTTATATAGCGCCTTTCACGACCACAGCCTTGAACCCAGAGAAAGAAAGGAAAGATCTGTATTTATATAGCGCCTTTCACGACCACAGCCTTGAACCCAGAGAAAGAAAGGAAAGATCTGTATTTAATATAGCGCCTTTCACGAACACAGCCTTGAACCCAGAGAAAGAAAGGAAAGATCTCTGTATTTAATTAGCGCCTTCTTCACGACCACGCCTTGAACCCAGATAAAGAAAGGAAAGATCTGTATTTAAAAACGCCTTCACGACCACAGCCTTGAAACCCAGAGAAAGAAAGGAAATATTCTGATATTAATATAGCGCCTTTCACGACCACAGCCTTGACCCAGAGAAACAAAGGAAAGATCGTGATTTATATTAGCGCCTTTCACGTACACAGCCTTGAACCCAGAGAAAGAAAGGAAAGATCTGTATTTATATAGCGCCTTTCACGACCACAGCCTTGAACCCAGAGAAAGAAGGAAAGATCTGTATTTATATAGCGCCTTTCACGACCACAGCCTTGAACCCAGAGAAAGAAAGGAAAGATCTGTATTTATATAGCGCCTTTCACGACCACAGCCTTGAACCCAGAGAAAGAAAGGAAAGATCTGTATTTATATAGCGCCTTTCACGACCACAGCCTTGAACCCAGAGAAAGAAAGGAAAGATCTGTATTTATTATAGCGCCTTTCACGACCACAGCCTTGAACCCAGAGAAGAAAGGAAAGATCTGTATTTATATAGCGCCTTTCACGACCACAGCCTTGAACCCAGAGAAAGAAAGGAAAGATCTGTATTTATATAGCGCCTTTCACGACCACAGCCTTGAACCCAGAGAAAGAAAGGAAAGATCTGTATTTATATAGCGCCTTTCACGACCACAGCCTTGAACCCAGAGAAAGAAAGGAAAGATCTGTATTTATATAGCGCCTTTCACGACCACAGCCTTGAACCCAGAGAAAGAAAGGAAAGATCTGTATTTATATAGCGCCTTTCACGACCACAGCCTTGAACCCAGAGAAAGAAAGGAAAGATCTGTATTTATATAGCGCCTTTCACGACCACAGCCTTGAACCCAGAGAAAGAAAGGAAAGATCTGTATTTATATAGCGCCTTTCACGACCACAGCCTTGAACCCAGAGAAAGAAAGGAAAGATCTGTATTTATATAGCGCCTTTCACGACCACAGCCTTGAACCCAGAGAAAGAAAGGAAAGATCTGTATTTATATAGCGCCTTTCACGACCACAGCCTTGAACCCAGAGAAAGAAAGGAAAGATCTGTATTTATATAGCGCCTTTCACGACCACAAGCCTTGAACCCAGAGAAAGAAAGGAAAGATCTGTATTTATATAGCGCCTTTCACGACCACAGCCTTGAACCCAGAGAAAGAAAGGAAAGATCTGTATTTATATAGCGCCTTTCACGACCACAGCCTTGAACCCAGAGAAAGAAAGGAAAGATCTGTATTTATATAGCGCCTTTCACGACCACAGCCTTGAACCCAGAGAAAGAAAGGAAAGATCTGTATTTATATAGCGCCTTTCACGACCACAGCCTTGAAACCCAGAGAAAGAAAGGAAAGATCTGTATTTATATAGCGCCTTTCACGACCACAGCCTTGAACCCAGAGAAAGAAAGGAAAGATCTGTATTTATATAGCGCCTTTCACGACCACAGCCTTGAACCCAGAGAAAGAAAGGAAAGATCTGTATTTATATAGCGCCTTTCACGACCACAGCCTTGAACCCAGAGAAAGAAAGGAAAGATCTGTATTTATATAGCGCCTTTCACGACCACAGCCTTGAACCCAGAGAAAGAAAGGAAAGATCTGTATTTATATAGCGCCTTTCACGACCACAGCCTTGAACCCAGAGAAAGAAAGGAAAGATCTGTATTTATATAGCGCCTTTCACGACCACAGCCTTGAACCCAGAGAAAGAAAGGAAAGATCTGTATTTATATAGCGCCTTTCACGACCACAGCCTTGAACCCAGAGAAAGAAAGGAAAGATCTGTATTTATATAGCGCCTTTCACGACCACAGCCTTGAACCCAGAGAAAGAAAGGAAAGATCTGTATTTATATAGCGCCTTTCACGACCACAGCCTTGAACCCAGAGAAAGAAAGGAAAGATCTGTATTTATATAGCGCCTTTCACGACCACAGCCTTGAACCCAGAGAAAGAAAGGAAAGATCTGTATTTATATAGCGCCTTTCACGACCACAGCCTTGAACCCAGAGAAAGAAAGGAAAGATCTGTATTTATATAGCGCCTTTCACGACCACAGCCTTGAACCCAGAGAAAGAAAGGAAAGATCTGTATTTATATAGCGCCTTTCACGACCACAGCCTTGAACCAGAGAAAGAAAGGAAAGATCTGTATTTATATAGCGCCTTTCACGACCACAGCCTTGAACCCAGAGAAAGAAAGGAAAGATCTGTATTTATATAGCGCCTTTCACGACCACAGCCTTGAACCCAGAGAAAGAAAGGAAAGATCTGTATTTATATAGCGCCTTTCACGACCACAGCCTTGAACCCAGAGAAAGAAAGGAAAGATCTGTATTTATATAGCGCCTTTCACGACCACAGCCTTGAACCCAGAGAAAGAAAGGAAAGATCTGTATTTATATAGCGCCTTTCACGACCACAGCCTTGAACCCAGAGAAAGAAAGGAAAGATCTGTTATTTATATAGCGCCTTTCACGACCACAGCCTTGAACCCAGAGAAAGAAAGGAAAGATCTGTATTTATATAGCGCCTTTCACGACCACAGCCTTGAACCCAGAGAAAGAAAGGGAAGATCTGTATTTATATAGCGCCTTTCACGACCACAGCCTTGAACCCAGAGAAAGAAGGAAAGATCTGTATTTATATAGCGCCTTTCACGACCACAGCCTTGAACCCAGAGAAAGAAAGGAAAGATCTGTATTTATATAGCGCCTTTCACGACCACAGCCTTGAACCCAGAGAAAGAAAGGAAAGATCTGTATTTATATAGCGCCTTTCACGACCACAGCCTTGAACCCAGAGAAAGAAAGGAAAGATCTGTATTTATATAGCGCCTTTCACGACCACAGCCTTGAACCCAGAGAAAGAAAGGAAAGATCTGTATTTATATAGCGCCTTTCACGACCACAGCCTTGAACCCAGAGAAAGAAAGGAAAGATCTGTATTTATACAGCGCCTTTCACGACCACAGCCTTGAACCCAGAGAAAGAAAGGAAAGATCTGTATTTATATAGCGCCTTTCACGACCACAGCCTTGAACCCAGAGAAAGAAAGGAAAGATCTGTATTTATATAGCGCCTTTCACGACCACAGCCTTGAACCCAGAGAAAGAAAGGAAAGATCTGTATTTAAATAGCGCCTTTCACGACCACAGCCTTGAACCCAGAGAAAGAAAGGAAAGATCTGTATTTATATAGCGCCTTTCACGACCACAGCCTTGAACCCAGAGAAAGAAAGGAAAGATCTGTATTTATATAGCGCCTTTCACGACCACAGCCTTGAACCCAGAGAAAGAAAGGAAAGATCTGTATTTATATAGCGCCTTTCACGACCACAGCCTTGAACCCAGAGAAAGAAAGGAAAGATCTGTATTTATATAGCGCCTTTCACGACCACAGCCTTGAACCCAGAGAAAGAAAGGAAAGATCTGTATTTATACAGCGCCTTTCACGACCACAGCCTTGACCCAGAGAAGAAAGGCAAGATCTGTATTTTATATCAGCGCTCTTTCACGACCACAGCCTTGAAACCCAGAGAAAGAAAGGAAAGATCTGTATATATATACGCCTTCACGACCACTGCCTTGAACCCAGAGAGAGGAAAGGAAGATCTGTATTATACAGCGCCTTTTCACGACCACAGCCTTGAACCCAGAGAAAGAAAGGAAAGACTGTATATATATAGCGCCTTTCACGACCACAGCCTAGAACCCAGAGAAAGAAAGGGAAAGACTTATGTATTATATAGCGCCTTTCACGAACACAGCCTTGAACCCAGAGAAGGAAAGGAAAAGATCTCTATTTATTATAGCGCCTTTCACGACCACAGCCTAGACCCAGAGAGAAAGGAAAGAACTGTATTTATATAGCGCCTTTCTCGACCCACAGCCTTGATCCCAGAGAAAGATAAGGAAAGATCTGTATTTATATAGCGCCTTTCTCGACTCACAGCCTTGAATCCCAGAGAACGAAAGGAAAGATCTGTATTTATATAGCGCCTTTCACGACCACAGCCTTGAACCCAGAGAAAGAAAGGAAAGATCTGTATTTATATAGCGCCTTTCACGACCACAGCCTTGAACCCAGAGAAAGAAAGGAAAGATCTGTATTTATATAGCGCCTTTCACGACCACAGCCTTGAACCCAGAGAAAGAAAGGAAAGATCTGTATTTATATAGCGCCTTTCACGACCACAGCCTTGAACCCAGAGAAAGAAAGGAAAGATCTGTATTTATATAGCGCCTTTCACGACCACAGCCTTGAACCCAGAGAAAGAAAGGAAAGATCTGTATTTATATAGCGCCTTTCACGACCACAGCCTTGAACCCAGAGAAAGAAAGGAAAGATCTGTATTTATATAGCGCCTTTCACGACCACAGCCTTGAACCCAGAGAAAGAAAGGAAAGATCTGTATTTATATAGCGCCTTTCACGACCACAGCCTTGAACCCAGAGAAAGAAAGGAAAGATCTGTATTTATATAGCGCCTTTCACGACCACAGCCTTGAACCCAGAGAAAGAAAGGAAAGATCTGTATTTATATAGCGCCTTTCACGACCACAGCCTTGAACCCAGAGAAAGAAAGGAAAGATCTGTATTTATATAGCGCCTTTCACGACCACAGCCTTGAACCCAGAGAAAGAAAGGAAAGATCTGTATTTATATAGCGCCTTTCACGACCACAGCCTTGAACCCAGAGAAAGAAAGGAAAGATCTGTATTTATATAGCGCCTTTCACGACCACAGCCTTGAACCCAGAGAAAGAAAGGAAAGATCTGTATTTATATAGCGCCTTTCACGACCACAGCCTTGAACCCAGAGAAAGAAAGGAAAGATCTGTATTTATATAGCGCCTTTCACGACCACAGCCTTGAACCCAGAGAAAGAAAGGAAAGATCTGTATTTATATAGCGCCTTTCACGACCACAGCCTTGAACCCAGAGAAAGAAAGGAAAGATCTGTATTTATATAGCGCCTTTCACGACCACAGCCTTGAACCCAGAGAAAGAAAGGAAAGATCTGTATTTATATAGCGCCTTTCACGACCACAGCCTTGAACCCAGAGAAAGAAAGGAAAGATCTGTATTTATATAGCGCCTTTCACGACCACAGCCTTGAACCCAGAGAAAGAAAGGAAAGATCTGTATTTATATAGCGCCTTTCACGACCACAGCCTTGAACCCAGAGAAAGAAAGGAAAGATCTGTATTTATATAGCGCCTTTCACGACCACAGCCTTGAACCCAGAGAAAGAAAGGAAAGATCTGTATTTATATAGCGCCTTTCACGACCACAGCCTTGAACCCAGAGAAAGAAAGGAAAGATCTGTATTTATATAGCGCCTTTCACGACCACAGCCTTGAACCCAGAGAAAGAAAGGAAAGATCTGTATTAAATAGCGCCTTTCACGACCACAGCCTTGAACCCAGAGAAAGAAAGGAAAGATCTGTATTTATATAGCGCCTTTCACGACCACAGCCTTGAACCCAGAGAAAGAAAGGAAAGATCTGTATTTATATAGCGCCTTTCACGACCACAGCCTTGAACCCAGAGAAAGAAAGGAAAGATCTGTATTTATATAGCGCCTTTCACGACCACAGCCTTGAACCCAGAGAAAGAAAGGAAAGATCTGTATTTATATAGCGCCTTTCACGACCACAGCCTTGAACCCAGAGAAAGAAAGGAAAGATCTGTATTTATATAGCGCCTTTCACGACCACAGCCTTGAACCCAGAGAAAGAAAGGAAAGATCTGTATTTATATAGCGCCTTTCACGACCACAGCCTTGAACCCAGAGAAAGAAAGGAAAGATCTGTATTTATATAGCGCCTTTCACGACCACAGCCTTGAACCCAGAGAAAGAAAGGAAAGATCTGTATTTATATAGCGCCTTTCACGACCACAGCCTTGAACCCAGAGAAAGAAAGGAAAGATCTGTATTTATATAGCGCCTTTCACGACCACAGCCTTGAACCCAGAGAAAGAAAGGAAAGATCTGTATTTATATAGCGCCTTTCACGACCACAGCCTTGATCCCAGAGAAAGAAAGGAAAGATCTGTATTTATATAGCGCCTTTCACGACCACAGCCTTGAACCCAGAGAAAGAAAGGAAAGATCTGTATTTATATAGCGCCTTTCACGACCACAGCCTTGAACCCAGAGAGAGAAAGGAAAGATCTGTATTTATATAGCGCCTTTCACGACCACAGCCTTGAACCCAGAGAAAGAAAGGAAAGATCTGTATTTATATAGCGCCTTTCACGAACACAGCCTTGAATCCCAGAGAAAGAAAGGAAAGATCTGTATTTATATAGCGCCTTTCACGACCACAGCCTTGAACCCAGAGAAAGAAAGGAAAGATCTGTATTTATATAGCGCCTTTCACGACCACAGCCTTGAACCCAGAGAAAGAAAGGAAAGATCTGTATTTATATAGCGCCTTTCACGAACACAGCCTTGAACCCAGAGAAAGAAAGGAAAGATCTGTATTTATATAGCGCCTTTCACGACCACAGCCTTGAACCCAGAGAAAGAAAGGAAAGATCTGTATTTATATAGCGCCTTTCACGACCACAGCCTTGAACCCAGAGAAAGAAAGGAAAGATCTGTATTTATATAGCGCCTTTCACGACCACAGCCTTGAACCCAGAGAAAGAAAGGAAAGATCTGTATTTATATAGCGCCTTTCACGACCACAGCCTTGAACCCAGAGAAAGAAAGGAAAGATCTGTATTTATATAGCGCCTTTCACGAACACAGCCTTGAATCCAGAGAAAGAAAGGAAAGATCTGTATTTATATAGCGCCTTTCACGACCACAGCCTTAAACCCAGAGAAAGAAAGGAAAGATCTGTATTTATATAGCGCCTTTCACGACCACAGCCTTGAACCCAGAGAAAGAAAGGAAAGATCTGTATTTATATAGCGCCTTTCACGACCACAGCCTTGAACCCAGAGAAAAAAAGGAAAAATCTGTATTTATATAGCGCCTTTCACGACCACAGCCTTGAACCCAGAGAAAGAAAGGAAAGATCTGTATTTATATAGCGCCTTTCACGACCACAGCCTTGAACCCAGAGAGAGAAAGGAAAGATCTGTATTTATATAGCGCCTTTCACGACCACAGCCTTGAACCCAGAGAAAGAAAGGAAAGATCTGTATTTATATAGCGCCTTTCACGACCACAGCCTTGAACCCAGAGAAAGAAAGGAAAGATCTGTATTTATATAGCGCCTTTCACGACCACAGCCTTGAACCCAGAGAAAGAAAGGAAAGATCTGTATTTATATAGCGCCTTTCACGACCACAGCCTTGAACCCAGAGAAAGAAAGGAAAGATCTGTATTTATATAGCGCCTTTCACGAACACAGCCTTGAACCCAGAGAAAGAAAGGAAAGATCTGTATTTATATAGCGCCTTTCACGACCACAGCCTTGAACCCAGAGAAAGAAAGGAAAGATCTGTATTTATATAGCGCCTTTCACGACCACAGCCTTGAACCCAGAGAAAGAAAGGAAAGATCTGTATTTATATAGCGCCTTTCACGACCACAGCCTTGAACCCAGAGAAAGAAAGGAAAGATCTGTATTTATATAGCGCCTTTCACGACCACAGGATGTGCCAAGGAAGTGCTTTTGAAGTGTCACTGTTGTGATATTGGAACCGTAAAATCTTACTGGATCGGAGATGAGAGTGCTAATGCCGACACCAATTTATACATTCGTTAGCGACTAAACAAACGAATTTTACAAACCCATCAATCAAAGGAACAGGGTCCAGATTCCCGCAGGGTCAGCGTTAAATGCAGACATTTCTAACGATGGTCCCTCAGAGCGAGCAGCACGCTCGTCAGTCACCGAGTCCTTGGGCAGGATTTCACGTTGTCCGACCCGACTGGGTGTAGAATCGCCCGTGATGACGTCGCAAGAGTGGGCAGCGTTCCCACCGACAACCAGGAGGCCCGTTAAGCAGGTTGTATTTTTCGCTGCCCCCTCAGTTGTTTGGTTGGGGGCAGGGGGGGGGGGCGGGCGAATAGGCCAGGCGGCCATTGCAATATCTGCGAAGCCTCATCCACGGGCGGGATGAGGTTTCCAACGGTGAATAAAAAAACCCAGAAAACTTCATTTTCAACTTCATTTCAAGCCATGTCCCGCTTCATGGGACTGAGTCACATGTGGGAACATGTTTATACCATTTCTCAAACCTTTATTTTCCTTTGTATGGTTTCAGCTCCGTGCCTTCAGGGAACTCGCACTGCGCACTCCCCCCCCCACCCCAGCACGTGCGTAGACTTCCGCACTTGCCCTTCCCCTGCCCCCACCCTTGGCAGCGCTGAGCGTTTCGGTGCCTCCTTCAAGCTGGCTGGCCGGTTCATAGCCATGAATTGGCCAGTTAGCGTGAATTTGCGGTCGGGGGCCGAGCGCAGGGGGCAGTCCTTTTCCCGGCCGCTCCCAATAAACAGAAACTCCTGCCCCTAGAGTAGAGAGCGAGAGAGAAAGGGGGAGAGAAAGAGAGAGAGGCTGTGAAGAGATAGGGGTGAAGTCAGTACAAGGTAAAAAAAAAAGGAGGTAGAAAGAGGAAAGTAAAAGGCTAAGGGAGGAACAGCATAAAGAGGGGATAAGAATCCACATTCCACATCGGCAGTCAGACATTAGTCAAGTCAGTTGGTCAGTCTGTGGTCAGTGAGGGGTTGCGCATCTTCTTGAGCTTTCCTCTTGCTCTCGCACCTTTGGCCACCCTTTCTCCATCCCACCTTCGCGAAGGACACATAGTCCACATACTGGGGGGGTCGGGGGGAGTGGTGGGGGGTGGTGTTGCTGTGTGCGTAAGGAGGTCGGAAAGCTACCTGTTAAACCTGAACTCAGTTTGGACCCCAGGTGGGAGGGCGCCCTTGGCCACTTTAGGCATAGCTGCCAGGCAAGATGGAGGAAAGGGTGGGAGCTGGCATACATCCTTGCTTGATGCCAGTTCTGACGGGAGGGCCATCAGACTCCAGTCTGTTGCCCGAGAGGGTTGGCAGCCGTTCCATCATGGAGAAGCTGCACAACCTGGAACATATTTCTTCAGAGAGCCGATGAGGCCCAGAGTCTGTCTGTCAGCTTCCCGGTCGACTGAGTTGAAGGCCTTTGTCAGGTCGACAAAGGCCATATAGAGAGCTTGGTTTGCCTCGCTGCATTTCTCTTGGATCCGCCAAATGGTAAATATCGGATCCATCGTGCCTCGCGATGCTCTGAAGCCATACTGAGATTCCAGCACTTCTACTAGAGGAAGTAAGCGATCCGACAAGGATCTTGCCCGTGGTGGAGAGTAGGTCTATGCCTCGGTAATTCTCACCTTCAGCCCTGTTTCCCTGATTGAAGGTTGAGACAATCTTGACATCCCTTAGGTCTTCAGGGAGCCTCACTTCACGCTGGATCTGCTGGAAAAGTAAGTGTGCGCTCTGCGCAACTGAGTCCCCATCATTCCTGGTGCACCCAAGCTGAGACACTATCCAAGCCAGCAGCCTTGTTGGGTTCACCTTGTGCAATGACCTGCTGAGCCATTGGGAACCTTTATGGAGCAATGGTGCAGCACCTGCAGCTGAAGCAATTTCCTCAATGTCATTTTGGTTTCTGACGGTGATTAATTGTTATTGCCCTAAAGTAACAGAAACAAAACAAAACACCGAAAAGAGGGACACTGGAAGTGAGAAAATTAAAAGATGGGAAAGATGTAAACAATGCGAAGGGAGGAGTGTGGGATCTCGCAGTTACAAGGGAGTCAAACCCTTTTTCTGGAGACCAGTGCATACAAATTGTAAATTTGAAATCAGGACCCAAAAAACTCCCAATTATCTGGAAGCTGGAAAGATTCTTTCTCAGTCACAAATTCAGAATGCTTATTTATTCTCAACCGGCTTCCAGAGTGTGGCGAGATAGTAATTCAGGGGAGCATCATCCCTCACCTTTAGCTAGAACTTACACTTGAATTTACAATGAAGTCCTTGTTTGAAAACTGTCGACATTTTAGCTAAAAATTGACGAGTTCAAATTCTGCTCCTTGGTATGCTTGAGTTCGGGATGCATGATGTTTCATTCATCCTGCAACAAACACCAAAGCGGATTAACTCGCCGTTTATCCAGTTTCCTGTTTGTGGGAAACAAAAACAGAATTACCTGGAAAAACTCAGCAGGTCTGCCAGCATCGGCGGAGAAGAAAAGAGTTGACGTTTCGAATCCTCATGAGCCTTCAGCAGAACTGAGGATTCGAAACGTCAACTCTTTTCTTCTCCGCCGATGCTGCCAGACCTGCTGAGTTTTTCCAGGTAATTCTGTTTTTGTTTTGGATTTCCAGCATCCGCAGATTTTTTGAATTTAATCTCCTGTTTGTGGGATCTTGCTGTGCACAAACTGGCTGCTGCTTCATTCACCCCCACAACATCAGTGATCACACTTCAAGAGTAAAGAGTTGGTTGTGGAGCAGGTCATGTGAATGTGGAGCATATATCATATCAACACGAGGTCCATCTCATCCAAAAGGAGCTCTGTCCCTTTCTGCAATGGTATACCTGGACATTTCAGGACCGCCTGTAGACTCATATTCAGCCATTACTTAGCCAATCAAATTATAAAGTTTAATATTGCCATTTTAAGCTGACTGACAGGAAGTGATTAATCACAATGCAAATAGCTACGTTACAGCAAAATAAATTAATAAACAGCTTAGAGAACAAGGGATTAAAAAACAAAGCCGATCTGTGAAAACCCAGCAAACTGTAAGGGTATCTGACAAACGTGACAAGACAAGACAAGCAGTCGTGATGTTTACACCTCGCCCTTATCAGACACAGATGAAGTTACTGAATGTTATCACAAGCTGACAAAGGTGCAAGCCGAAAGGATATAATAAATTTATTCCTGAGTGGATGTTACTACCTATCACTATTCCACCCTTTGTAAGGGCTGCTTTGGTGATTAGCTCTGACAATATTCATCCAAACGTCTTAACAAATGATGGCTGGTGAATCTGGGGAAAGTTCAATTCACTCTATTCGCACAAATTGGAGGATTTATGAGATTAGACAATCTCCCCCAGTGAAGTAGTGTTATGAAAGCAGAGAGTTGTAGCGAATGAAAAGCCAAAAAAAATGCAGATCAGGGAGATTATTTATTGCAATATGAATGCAGAAGTCTTAAATTTTCTATGTAATTCTCTGTCCTTACTCCTTTGTGCTATAAGGTCCATAAGCAACAGCAAAAACTTGCATTTAGATAGCACCGTAAGTGTAACAAAATGTCCCAAGCTGCTTCACTGGGGTGTTACAAAGCAGCGTTTGACAAAACACTATAAAAGAGACATTAGGGCAGGTTGGTCAAAGAAGAAAAAAAAAAGAGATAAAAACAAAAAACTGCGGATGCTGGAAATCCAAAACGAAAACAGAATTACCTGGAAAAACTCAGCAGGTCTGGCAGCATCAGCGGAGAAGAAAAGAGTTGACGTTTCGAGTCCTCATGACCTTCAACAGTTCTGTCGAAGGGTCATGAGGACTCGAAACGTCAACTGTACTTTTCTCCACCGATGCTGCCAGACCTGCTGAGTTTTTCCAGGTATTTCTGTTTCTGTTTTTGTTTTGGATTTCCAGCATCCGCAGTTTTTTTGTTCTTATCTCAGAGTTTTGGATGAACTCAAGTTTGCAGTGCGTAGAATGTGGGAGGATGGCAAGGAAATTAAATATTATGTGGAAAAACCCTTTTTTCTTCAAAGCTCAACACCATGCAGCTTTGAACTCCTTTGATTTTTGTCTTCCTCTGGCAACTTAATGTTTTCAAAATCACTAACCTGGATTTAGGTTGGGTTCTGTCCTGCCCTTTTTAACTCCGCCGGGACCTTGCATTAGGACTTTTCCCTCTTCCCTCGGGGGTTTGGTTATCAAATAGAGGGTGCAATGATAACACAGATAACAACGTGTACGTCCGTATTGTGATCTAATTGGATTATTTCCCCAGCACACAGCTTGAAGCGACTTTATTAGCAGGTAGAGATTTAGTAGGTTCTGAAATGTCTCTTGAAAAGATAAAATACAATAATTCCTGCCACAATGATTTATCAAAGTAAAGTCAAAAGGAATTTAAGAGGATGTGTGGATGTGTGCTGTCAGTGCTTAATCAAGCATTTGGCATATACGAGGCTCAAAATGAAGACGTATACTGTAAAATATGTGATCCAGCTTTGCCTAAGCCATCATCTTTCTTTACATCTATATGAATCACAATCAAATTCCAGAGTAAATGGCCATGCAGAAGAATGATTTTGATTCCCTGCTATTTTGTGCAGTCTCAGACTGTTAAGTTGTGTTTATAGAATACATCTTGAAGGAGATTGATTATTGCAGTCATTACAGTTCAAAAGCCTGCCATCTCTGCTTGTGACCTGGGGTGCATTATAGCAATCGCTGAATGTGGCAAGGCTTATTCTGCGGCCAATCTCTCATTCCAGTCCACGCA